>NW_028262391.1:29769960-30099940 GCF_047370975.1 Nipponia nippon | reverse complement strand
ACACGTGGGGGATTGCCATGCAGGTGTTTTGCCAGTGCAGGGCCCTCCATAGCATCACCGCCTGTCAGGGTACCCTGCTTGAACAACTCTGAGGGACATTTTCAAGCTTGATCTGAATATACAAATCAGTTTGAAAAAATCTATTGTACTGAACGGTCTTCTAAGGATGACTTGTTAAAATAGTCTGTGGTACAGTTAGAGCTGGGTCACTAGGGAAGCTTTTGTTAGATGCCTATTTAATCTTTTTTACCCTGGTTTTTTTCCTTTTTTCTTTTTTATGTGGAGTAATTCAGTAATATCAGTAGTCATCATCTTGGCAGCATATAAAGAGTAATTGAGATGTTTGGAACGGAAAGTATGCCATGTTGTGAATTTTTATTGAAAAAGGGACTTTTCTGAAATGCATTCATGCAGCTTCTTGCGCTGACATCAAAATTATAGTAATTAAGTAATTACTTAAAAGATTTTGCTTTGTGCTGCTTTTATGCAGATTAAACAATGACATCGAGCTACCCACTATGTAACTTTCATTTTTGTCAACTTCAAAATGTTAAAGAAACTTTTTGGAAAGGATGGTTATGAATGTAACAAACAATTTGAGGAACTAAATAGCTCTAACAAGAGTTTTCCCACAGCATTTGAGATATAATAATAAAAGACTGTGATCTGTCTCAAGCTTTTTTAACTCATTTTTATTTAAAAATAAAATTAATACCGTTCTTTTAAAATGTGGCATTGTTATTGTTGCTTTATACTTTGAAGGAAGTACTATGAAATGATATTCAGCTTAGAATGAGGTTTTTCTTAACTTGTTATTGTAAATGACACTCAAAATTACAGCTGATAGCTCAGTCAAAATAATTTTACACTTTTAACATTTGGATGGCACCTTTATAATTTAATCAGTTGCAAAGTGCTCCCAGCTCCGACCATCTTAATTTCTTCATCTCCAGTTTCCCTTGAAGGGAGCACAGGCTTAGTAGTGGAAGGAGAGAGGTGCCAGGGGTATGTATGTGATACAAACTCCCTTTTTGGGAGAAATGAAGGCAGCTGGACTGTCATTGGGCACAGAGCTTGATGGAGCCACAGAGGCGTAACTCACTTTAAACGCTGTGCATGGGAGAGACCTGTCTATTACAATCTGGTTGGGGTAATTTTAACAGCTGTATATGACTAGTCATGGACAGGACATGGTTTTCTTAATCAGCACAGCACACAGTTTGACCATAAAACTTGTCTGTTACTAGACATCTTTCACAAGTTAATCAAAGTTTATCAATTCTAACAGAAGACTGTTGGAAGCAGAATTACTGCTTACTTCACAAATGAGAAATCTGACACTTAGGGTCACAGGATATCTCCTGGTCAATGGCTTCTAGGGGTTAATAGATCCATCTGTGAAAAGGTGGGCTAGTGTGGCCCATCTTCTGCAGATGGAAGTATATTAGATCGATTTGGGTATTGCTGCATCCCCACAAATATTGCTGGCTAAAAAGCACTCCTTTCTCAAATCTGTGGTGCCTGTGAACAGTAGGCAGACAGTAATAATAAATGCATTTGTATCTGTATCTTAAAAAAAAAAAAAAGGGTCCTACTATATATAAGGATATTTTCTTCTGCTGCTATTTTAAGATGTATTCACAAGTGCAAAGCAAGAAATGTAATTCATTTGAAAGTTAAAAACTTAATTTTCAAAATGCATTTCTCCAAGAGCATGTGGATCCTGTGGCAAGCAGTCTGTAACATGCCTGAGAAACATGTTTGTAGGCAGAAGAGCAAGAACGTTATTTACTGAAGTTGTTGTTTACCATTACCTGTATCATTCCTTATTTCATTGTCATAACTTAAAAACCAGAACCCATACCCACAGAGCCTTCTGCAAGCAGAGATTTTGGCTAAAAAAAAAAAAGCAACTGTGTTCCTACAAAGAAAACGCTGTTTTAGACATCACAAAACTTGTCCAGAAAAAGAGGAGAGTGCTCCTTCTCACCATACGGTGTGATCCCCCAACCAGGCACCTCTGTATCCACTGAAGTGACGAGGAACTGGATCATTTCTCCTGACTTGCAGTTTTATTTGGGGGTTTTGGCATCAGTAGCCTGATCCAGCATGAAACTTTTTGAATGAATGGTGTTTGTGCCAGGTGAATTTGCCTGACCTATGCTTCACACCCGTGGTTGCCCTTACAAGTTAGTGTGACTCATGAAAGCATAAATGAGAAGGACAAGCCGATCTCATATCATTCTCTGTCCTTCTGTTTCTGTGCTTTCCTCCTTGGTTATAGTGTTGGATTCAGTCAGCTCCATTTGCATCAGTGCAATTACTAAAGCTATTTCGGATTTGCAGTACTGCAGAGCTGCCCTACTTTTTCTCACTGAAGGTTCTTTTTTTTTTTAAAGTGGTACAGAGGTATTTAGCTAAATTTCACAGTTCTAAAAACATTGACAGTTAATCTCTTTTTCCTGTAAGAAGCAATTACTCTTTAATTTTTACACACCTCAGTAATGTGAAACAATTTCCTCAACTTTCACTATCTTTTTTTATTTTTTTAGACCTTCTTTATTTTAACCTAAAGTGGCCCATTCTTTCTGTTAGATATTGTCATTTTATTATCCTAATACTAATTTATTATAATACCCAATACTTATAAAAGATACACCTTCTGAGTTTAAAGAGTCAATTACAGAACTGTGTGCCAGCTTTGATGGGAAAGTTGTAGAGTCTTTCAGTACTTCAACTTTTCCAAATAAAAAAGACCTTGGTGGCATGAATGCCCAAGGTGTGTTCTGCTGGATAACCCGGCCAACCAGAGTGATGCCAGAACCTGTTGCTGCAGTTGCAGGTTTACTTCCATGGTCCAAGGTAGAACATGGATGTCAGTGGCCATGCTGCCTCCTTCTGCAGCCTACACTAGCCATCCTGCTAGCTTTTGTGGGTTGCTGGAACAGGTACCGAGGGATGCGAAAGCCCTTTGGATTCTTGTCCAGAGGAGGGCCGCAAAAATGATCAGAGGGGATGGAACACCTCTGCTATGAGGAAAGGCTGAAAGAGCTGGGGTTGTTCAGCCTGGAGAAGCGAAGGCTGCGGGGAGACCTTATTGCGGCCTTTCAATACTTAAAGGGGGCTTATAAGAAAGATGGGGACAGACTTTTTAGCAGGGCCAGTCGCGATAGGACAAGGGGTAATGGTTTAAACTAAAAAAGAGTATATTCAGACTAGATATAAGGAAGAAATTTTTTATAATGAGGGTGGTGAAACACTGAAACGGGTTGCCCAGAGAGGTGGTAGATGCCCCATCCTTGGAAACATTCAAGTCCAGGCTGGATGGGGCTGTGAGCAACCTGATCTAGTTGTAGATGTCCCTGCCCATTGCAGGGGTGTTAGACTAGATGACCTTTAAAGGTCCCTTCCATCCTAATGCGTTCTATGATTCTTTTCTGTGTGATCTGGATGGACTGATGTGCGGGTTTGTAACTTGACTGTGAAAAGGGCTAGCGAGTGGGTTTCTTGAGGGAAGGATTCAACACAGATGACTTTTCACAGAAGGCATGGTGCGAGAGGAGGGTGTTCGGGTTCCCACTGTAGCCTTCCTGTTTATTTCTTAATTAACAGAATAAATAATATCGCCTTGGGTTTTCTTGAACGCTGTTGTAAGAAAAAAGTTAAGGTTTTTCAGAGATGTTCCTCTGTAGAAGATGAGTTCTCATTCTATTGGCAAAAGCCTTGCATGTGCTGCAATGAGCAGCCTCCACTCAGTCGGCGTGATCCCTGGCAGTGGTCAGCCTGGCCCTGTGAAGTCCTGCTTGCCCAGCTCTTGCTTTCCTGTGGGGCCAGATGGGGCTTCCTAGGTCGGGGGTAAATTCTGGTTAGGTGCAAACTACCCTGTGTCAGCCTTCCTTGGGCTCACTTAGAACATCTGCATACATTTTCAAGTCTTGCTGGTATGAAAGTTGCACGTGGCCGTGTGGTCCCTGGTGTTGGTGTGAGCAGGGGGGTGTGCATGCAAGCAGGATTTTGGCAGCCCCTGCTTCAGTCCACTGCAGCTGGGGGAGAGGCACACCGTCCAGCTGCACAAACAAATGGTGCTGGTTTATTGAAGGAGCTGCAAATAGTTTGCAGCGGATCTAGTCTGGTCTCATAGCTGACCCTGCTTTGAGGAGGAAGTTGGACGTAGGTGACCTCCCGTGGCCCTTTCCAGCTTGAACTCCTCTGGTTCTGTGAAAGTTGTTTGTATGGAGCTGTGCCTGTATATTGGATGTTTGCGTGTTACAGTGACAAAACTAATGTGAAAAATCTTTGAGACATTTTTCTACAGTTTCTAAAGAGCCTATAATTTTTTTCTAATTTGCTGTAAACTTACTCATCTTCATCTCACTGTGGTTTGTTTGTTTGTTTGTTTGTTTGTTTTTTACTTCCTTAGTCAAAACACTATGGCCAGACATTATTGACAGAAGTTTACAATCATCTGAATTTGATTGAATCGGATTACTTTGGGATTGAGTTCCAGAACATCCAGTCATATTGGGTATGTACAGTTCATTGACGAATTTGGTATAATAAAAAGGTTGGGTGAATGCAATTGCTTGAGTGTCAAAAGTTTCAAAGTCTGCTGGAGTCTTCTGTAGGATTGTCTCTTTGATTCTTGTAAATCTGCTTCGCTCACCACAATAATGACAACTAATAAAGCATAGTGGAGGAATCAGATTCTACTTTTTGTTAAAAAAATATATAAAGCAGTTAAAAGTTGTTGATGTTCCAAGTTGATGTTCCAACTTTCAGGGACATAAATAAAATCCTCCTTCCCTCTGAAACGGGGAACATCAACTCAAAGTGTAGCCTATGCAGCACTTGCCCAATCATATTGCAATGTGTAATTTTGCTAGTGTTTATATTTATCTTCAGTTAATTCAGTCTTCAGTTAATTTCCCTGAAGAGTCATTATGAACCTCTTTCTAATAGATATAAACCTCAGCAGACATATAGACCTGCAAGCTTTTTAAATCATTGATCTAGATAAATGCTGACACTCTGTCAGCCTCCTAGTTGCTTATCCTGTACTTTGCAAAGAGAACAATGTAGCTTCTAAACTAGAAGATGTTCCCAAAACTGTGTGTTCGTTGTTTTTTTCTATTACTTTTTCTAGTTTTATGACTCACATGCAGAAAGTATGGCCGAGAACATAGAGAATGCTCATAGCACTAATACACACTGCTCTTGAGCCAAGGAAATACAGTAAATCTTGTTTAGTTTCCATTTCTTCTGCAAAGCGTCCAAAGTGTTTCTGCATCTAATAAGGTTCTTAAAATCCTCAGCTCTCTCTCAGCCAGAGAAGTAACTAGTAAGGACCAAACATAATTGTCTTGTTACAAATTTTTGTTTGGAGGGTTAAAAAAAAAAACAAATTTGAGCATCCGGAATACTTTGCATTAATTTTATGGATACTCCTTTTTTTACTAGAACAACAGTAGTCTTTCTTTAAAAATGTGCTTGTCAAAAGAGGAAAATTTGTGGGAAATCAATATCAAGTAAAAATATTTAAGTAGGTAGGTAAGACAGATGGACAAAGCATGGAAAGGAAAAAAAGGTGGACCTTGTCATGTTCTTCAGACCTTCTGTAATTCTGTAGCCTGGATCCTGTCTACAGTCATGTGTTTTGGCATCATTTCTGTCTTCTTGGCAGTGGTGGTGTGCTTTTGCTGACTTGGCTTCTCTTATGTCCACGTGAGCTTTAAGCACAGATCAGTGTTTTTTCTGTTGATGCATGATAAATGTCAATTCAAACAGATATATACACTTTCTTTAAAGCAAAGGAATTGCTGCATTACTGCAGTGAGGAAGAAATGCATACTCATAAATTACTGCTGTATTTGAATTTACTTTTGATGTTTTCATATTGTATTCAAATATGAATGTCAGTTTGTGAGGTTTTTTTTCTTTAATTTCAGATTTGGCTGGAACCTATGAAACCTGTTATTAAACAAGTACGGAGTAAGTAGTTTTAAAAAAGGAAGTTTTCCTTAATTTGCATCTGCTTTATGTGGGTTGCTTTCACAATTACTACTTGATTTACTGGTTATGCTTCCCTGAAAATTGTACTTGGTAGGGGTGATAGTGGTTCCTGTTCGGGCATGCAAACCTGATGTTTTTAATATGTAGTATGTGGTGGGTGGAATGGAAACCTACTGAAGGTATGATTCTTTCTCTGGGATAAATATGTAGATAGATTGGGTCAGCTGGTGTTACGTTACGTTTAAGTGAAACATGATGTTTGCTGTTTGTGATTTTTTGTAAGTTGTGTTGTCTTACGATGCAAAGAAAAAGAAATATTCTGGCTTATTGCACCCGTTGCATGGGAGGAGGTAGCATCTGCAGTCATGAGATCCTGTCTGAGAGCTGATACACCTTTCAGAACGGCTGCAAAAAACTGCACTCAGAACTTGCTGACAAGCAGGGAATTTCAGCAGGGTGGGTATTCCCATCTCATTCTCAAAAACTGTCTCCAGCGTGCTCAGGAACAGCTTTGCTAAGACATCAGAGGTAGGGATTTCCCACCTGGTGGGTGGCTGCAGCTTCAGACCCCTCTACGCTTTGGTTGTGAAATTTGTTTCTGCTCTTTGGCCAGGAGGATATTGCAATAGCGACGCTATCTTTGCTTTATGCTACTCTAAAAAGTAATATGAGATGCACTCTAAAGACTAAAAATAAATGAAGAATACAGTATGCTAGTTCTTCTGATGTTGAAAGATCAGATCAAAGGTTTTTTTCCCTTCAAACGGGGTTAAGCTGTTCCCTTATTTTCTGTTTCTGATTGTAAAGGCTTTGTGGAAGAACTACATCAGGAGGATGTGGTGGATTCCTACTCCTTTCAAAATCTTAATTGAAAAATGTTGAAAATTAGTACTGGGAGGTAGTTTTTAGTTATTCTTCTGCCTAAAACTGATTGCCAGAAAATAAGAAATCACTAATTCTAGCTAGATTTTTTTAACTTTAAGGTCACAGTTTTAACTTTTACCAACATTGTTTTTTAAGCAGAAGAGCCAAACCAGCTATGAAAGAAGGCTTCCTTAGGAGGGTATATAATACTTTCAGTTTCTAGTCTTCTCCCCCTCCGCCCCGCCCCCCCCCCCCCCCCCCAAAAAAAAAAAAAAATTGTTGGAGTGTCATCATTTTGTGTATTCCATGCAGTTAGGCTTGTTTTGTTTTTCCAGTGCTCCTGGCTGGAAGAATTATGTCTTAGTCAAAATATTTGATGGACCACAGGTCTGCGATGCCACTTGGTTACTCGTTCTGTATCCTCTTCTATACCATATAAATTGGGGAAACTTGGCCTTAGACTGTAGACTGATGGCTGTGTGTTCCCTGATGGTGCATACATTGTTCTAAATGGTCTAAAACCATGGGGATGTGCTAAAATTTATGGCTGCTCTGCTGCTTGGTGGTCTACCACCCATGTTATGTTGCCAGTGACACTGAAAGATTTCTTTTAAAATTTTTTTAATCTTAATCTATAGGAGACACCAATCAGTCATCTGACATTTGTTCAAATTCTGAAATAAATTTTAAATTTGTAAAGTTTTGATAGCTTGGGTGAGAGCTCTTTTTTTTCTTTTTATGCTAGTTGAATCCCTTCCTGGCATTCTGCTGTTCTTAAAATTGAGATGATGTATGACTGTAGAAAGCCGTGAAAATGTTTACAATTAAAACGTTAATTGCGTGCATAGTAATTTAAGCTGTTCTTTCATTGAATCCAGTAGTTGACATATGATTGCACAGGAGCATCTTCCTAAGAACTCCTTTGACAGTACTGCTGAACACAAAGCCTTAAGAGGAGAATTAATTTAACTACTTGATAATGTGGACATTTAAGTAAGCTGCAGTAATGGAAAGATGTTTACATCTGACAACACAGGTGTACAAGGCTAACCACATCTACTGTGGCTTCAGCCTCTACGCTCCCTGGCCATGCTGGGGCTGCCCTTCCCCAGTGCCCCTCTGCCTGGGCTCCCTGGGGGCGGCGGGTAGCAGCTGGATGCAGGTGGGCTAGCCTGGCAGCAATGCACGCATCAGGCAGTCTGCTCCCTTCTGCATTCCCCTGCTCTGCCTGTGGCTGCTGGGTGTTTCCCAAGGGAAAGCGACATTCTGTAAGAATGAGATTTGGTGAGTTTGCTCATGCTGTTAAGAAATGCCCGACCTTGGCATGGATGGATGATCTTTTCCTGTATTCTCACTTTAAGAAGTTTTGTTGAGGTTCTCTTTCGGGGTTTTTTTTGTGGGTTTTTTTTGTGATTGGTTTTTTTGTTCAGTTAGTTTGATTTTTTATAATTTAATGATTTTGGAGTTAATCTTGTAACTTTTAGTCCAGCAGTAGGGGAATGTTAGATATTATCATGGACTTCAAGGTAATACAGCTCAAACCTGTTAGTTTATGTTGATAGCGATTGCTGTGTAATTGTAGGCATGCAGTTCTGAGTCTTTGACATGCTCTCTAAAAACAAAAGATCTAGATTATTAAAATTTACTTCAAATTAGTCTTGGCTAATGACTTATTCTGAGATATATAGAACTTTGTGTTGTATGATAAGGATTTTATTTGTTTTATATTTCAAATGAATGCAGTCAGTTTTACTCCCAAACCACTCCAGAAGGCAGGGCATTTAGATCCAAATTTTCGACTTCCTAGCAGGCGCACAATATCAGGTTGGCGTTTGGGTACCTTCTCTGAGGTGTTGCCAGTTTTATATAGTGTTGTGTTCACCATACCCACGTGGGAAATTTTTCCTGACTTCTTTTTTTTGTCGTTGTTGTTCTTGGTTTTTGCTCAGATTTGGCTTCTTACAATAAATTCTGCATCTTGGTTAAGACTGGTCTAGTGTTTCTTTTCTGAATTAGAATGGGACTTATTCATAGAGGAAAGGCAAGACTGAAAAAACAAAAAGAGGAGAAGTTGTGCTACAGAAGCAAATATGCAGCAGTATGTTTTAAATTTTTAACGCTTATTATCATTTAATGTAAGTGATGCTTGGAACACTGCCAAAATTGCTCCCAGAGCAATAGTTCCCAGTTGATTGGTGTGAGTAACATGCAGGTCTATTCTTAACCTTGGGAAGGTCTTCCAAAGGCTTGGAGTATTTTCAGAAATTTCATGTAAAGTCTTATTTTGTTACTTGGTGTGTCTCAAGAACTATAAAATCCTTAGTATGGTTTTAGTCTCTGCCAAATGTGAACTTTGTGTATTGTTATAGGGTGTTATTTTCAGCCTCCTTTCATTTCTAGATATTACACTGTAATTAGGATGAGGATTTTAGTTTTTTTGGTTCACCAAAGCATTGGTAATTCTTGGGTCGGAGTTTGGGAGCTGCTCTTCTGACAGCTGTGATAGTCTGAGAGTTAGTTCTCCCAGCTACTTGGCAGAAAGCAAAGTTTGTTATTCCCCCGTTAGCAAACAAGAGGGTGAGTGAGTGGAGGAATGTTTGGCATGTGGGAATTGGGTATTCCGGACAGAAGAAATCAGGGTACTTTGGGCTTGATGGGGTTAAATTGGACTTTGTCAAGCTTTAAGAGATCCTGGTGCTTATAATAAATTAAAGCAGGCTGGCTTGTGCTTACCAAAATGCTCAAACAAATTTGACTATTTTTTTTTTATTTGGCTAAGCTTGCTTTGAAATGGCAGCAGCACTCAGAGACCTGGGGTGGCTGGGGCTGGAAGGCGCCTTTGGAGGTCACACATAAGTAGGGCTGGCTTTGAGTTCAGTCCTGTCGTGAAAGATGTGACTATCCTGCCAATAGTGCCCAGAGGAGGAGAGTCTAGCAAGAACAGGGGTTGCAGTTTTTCCCTTCCCGGGTCTTCTGCTGCCTTTTAGAGGGGGTCCGTCTTTCCGCAGTTTGTCCTGCTGTTCTGTGGCTCCGCATGCTCAAGGCAGACTGTCCTCACTCCTCGTGGGAAGGTGCACGCTGGGGACAGGTCTCAGTCTGTCGTGGTGGAGTGTAGATGCTGTCGGTGGAGTGTGGGGCTGCGGTGAATGGGCGGCGCCCCTCTTGTCCAGGGGATGCCTGCAAATGTGAGATGGATGCTCAATAGGCTTCTGTAGGCAAAGGTTGTCTAGTGCTCTGACTGCCTAAAAAATACTTGGCCTTGTCTGGTTTAAGACAGGAAAAACAACAGCAGAAAGATGATGCCCAGTCATGGGACGGTTAGCAATTGTGGTACCCTGTAGTATTCCTCTGAAAATACTGGTGAAACAGGGGACTGTGGGCATCGAGTCAGCCAGTTCAGCAGGCTGAGTTGTGACGCTGAAACTGTTAACATGGTCCAGTCGCAGTTGGGTTTTCTTGTTGTATCAAATTATAGAATCATAGAATCGTAACAGTTAGTTAGGATTCTGTTTAGACTTAAACATTAAATTAATTTTCTCCCCGTTGTCCAGATTGACAAGAACAGTGTTAAAAATGGGAAGAAATGGGTATTAACGGGCATGCCGGGAGCAGGCTGCAAATACACTTTTATCTCTGCTGGGAGCCAGCTGAGTCCAGCTGGACTTGTGGATTCAGCTCATCGACAGCTCTAGTGGTGGCGGCTGGTGTTGGGAGAGGCTGTGGGTTGCATCTCCACCCTCCTCCCCTTCTGGGAACCTCTCACTGGGTTATCTGTGATGTCTTCATATGCAGTCAAGTAGTTACTTTGGGGTATTACAGCTTTCATGTTGCACAAAACTATTTTTACAGCATTCAGACTGCAGACTTGACTTGGAAGTAGTATAGATAATTATTCTGAAAACTATATCCTGTATCTCCATTGACATGAACAATCTATACCCCGTAGACCCGCTATAGTAAGCTGGCAAGCTGAAAGCTGGCTAGACTTTGTGTGCATTGTATTTCTGTGCATGTTGGGAAACATAATATGCATGAGCTTATGAAGAACAAGAGTTGTTTGTGAAATGACTGACCTTTCTTATAGGACCGAAGACTACAATGCTTCGTCTAGCTGTAAAGTTTTTCCCTCCAGACCCGGGTCAGTTGCAAGAGGAATACACTAGGTAAAGTATTTTTTGAAGAATTTGATTTGCATTACCTACTGAAACAAAAGGAAAGTAAGAGTAGGAGGATATTGCATTATTTTATTGTGGAATTCTGGTCTGTGCTTAGAGCTCTAGGTATTTCATAATGCTATTAATGATATGTACACTTTATTGTGAGTGTATTGAAGACACCAAGATAGCTCAGCCAGATATGCAGAAAACAGAGCATATTTTATAGAAGTCTTTAATACATACTTATGGTACTTTAAAATATAAAATAAAACCCCACATGTATACCTTTTATTATCTTTTTGCCTTGAGTGTGATACATAATGTTTTAAAATTAATTCTTTACAAAAAAAATGAGTGTTCTCTTTCAGAGTGTAATTTAGTAAAGAATATTGATCAGTCTGTCAGTTCAAAGGTTTATAGTAATGAGTTGTTGCCTATTTACTGGAGTCCTGATTGCATCTTCTTTCAAGTAAAAAGGAAAGCATAAAAGACTTGCCCGCAGTACATTCATAAAAATATATTAAAATTGGTTTAGGTTACTAAATCAGTCCTTATCAGTGCACTTTAAAGGCTGCCACGTTTTTCTTCTATCCTTACATGTTTTGCAGGCAGCTTATTACTTATACAAAACTGTTAAACAGAAATCTGTTCCACTTTAGCAACTGATTTGGGAAATACTTTAGTTAAATGAGTATAGTAGTATAAGAAAAGGAAATTTAATTTCTTACTGTCTTTGTAGGCTGCTAACGTTATAGTCCTGGAAAATACAACCACTGAGTAAATTAATTGAGTGCTACCAGAAATGCTCATTATTTTTCCTAACAAGATATTGGAATCAGTGATGTTCTCCCATCCTTGTTCTAATAGATAAAATCACTTGAAATGTTAAGTTTCTTTCCAGCTAAAAATTACAGCTGCTGTGTTACTTCACAAGTCAAACTTGTTAAAAGCATGGTTTTCCTTCTGCTTCCTTGTCCCTGTGTGTTCATTTACACTGATAAATTGCACTGGATTAGTAACGGGTGGTTTGATTTGATTTGACCATCCTTGGTAGCAAGGCTTCTGTGTTACCGTGTTTTTGGAGAGAGGAAGAATTAGGAGATGCTGGGTTTATAAAATACTGCTCAGTTGTTTTACTGTTTTCACATGTCAAGGTGCTACTTGTAACTCAGGTACTTATAACTTTCTCTCAGGTACCTGTTTGCATTGCAAATCAAGAGAGACTTGGCAGAGGAACGACTGACCTGCAGTGACAATACAGCCGCTCTTCTGGTCTCTCACCTTCTGCAGTGTGAGTATCTCAACTATGGTGACATTGGGTGGTGTTGCCATTGCTAACCCAAGTTAAATAGTGTACAGAAGCTTTTGGTAACTAAAAGCATTTTCTGTCTCGCAGTATTTCCTTCTGTACATGCAGTAAACCCGTTGATTTTGAACACTGGGATTATCATCAGGGCTAGCTGTGGTGAGGAACAGCTGGTGCTTAGGAGATAACTTCGGCTTCATGGAGTCTGTATGAAACCAAACCCCTTCCCTGTTGTCTGTTTCCCTGGCTCTGCAAACCAAGTCACTAGCACTCCTCATCTTCCAGACAGCTGCTCCCGTCTGCCTCCATGCTTCCTTGGCTTCATTTCTCAGTTTCCCTGTGGCTGGGGTGAGATAAGTGTATAGAGACTGGGCTGAAATAAAACTAGAAACATGCCAGAACAAGTTCAACAGTAGGGTTGTCAGCAGCTTTCCTCCTTCCTGAGAGTACAAATGGAAATGGGAAGCAATTGATTTGGAAGCGCTCCATGTTGCTGCTTGCTTAGTCTGTAAGCACCTAAAGACCTAAAAACGTGGCCTTTAAGACAAGCAGGTTGAAAAACTTGAATGGGTTCAGACACCAAATCAGTTTGAGCAGCAGCCAAATGATACAGTGTTTACAAATCCATAGCCTGAGCTGCAGAAATGGGTTTTTGTGCCTCCTTGCTGGATTGAAACAAAAGCTGTTAAATGATACCTCTTCACATGTGCACTGCTAAATAGTTATTAGTTAATTTATTAATTCTGCATTGTGATATAATAATACAATTATTATAATATTAGTTATGGTGATTTTATTGGAAGAGCAGATCTGTCTTGTATGTGTGCCATCGGTGAGTGACACAATTAAAATTTGCTCATGATTTTCCAGCCTAAGTTCTGCACTCCGCAGTGCAGTGTGGAGCTGATGAGCAAATCTCAGCATCTGACCTTGCTTAGCTTGCTTCTACCCTACTAGAAAATTTGAAGTGATAAAGAATATGGTTATTTTTAACATAAATTGTTTTTAAAAAGTGCCTTTCAGTTTTTTTTTCTTGTTGTTTTGTATGGTGGCTTGATTTTAAACAGGATATTGCTGTGTTCTTTTTAAGAACAGCTGCATTGGATGAGATTATTAGTTCACTTAGTCCACTCTCCTTTCTCTGACAGTAGTTGGTAGCACATGCTATGGGGAAGCCCTCAGAAACAGACCAAGCATATGGCAATACTTCCTTTTTGCTTCATCCATCCAATCTCTGCATGTGGCCTTTCTAAGTCAAAGATTGACTCTGTATCTCTTTGTTTAGTTGCCCTTGATGAACTTTGCTTCCATCATTTGTCTAACTTGAATTGGCTTATATTTTTGGCGTCTTTCCGTGAAAATGAGCTTCACAGTTTTTAGGAGTTTTGTAGGATAACTTACATCCTTTTGTCTTTTTAAAACTGTTGCCTTTCAATTTAATGTTGTAACTTCATATTTTATTACCAGAAAAATATTTTTTTTTTTAAAATGTTTTTTCAACTTGTAATTTTTATATACGTCTGCTGTATGTTCTGCCTGCCTCATATTTTTCTTTTCCAAGCCAAAGACTTTCATGTCTTATCAGATGGAAGCTGTTCAATGCTTTTGATTCATGCTTTTTTCTTCTGTAAATCTCTTCCTAAATCTACAGCGTCATTTCTGAAAGGTGTGAATATGCGAAGGGCAGACCAAAACTCAAGATGTAGGTGCTGTGGGGATTTATAGTCACATAACACTGCTTTCTCTTTTCGCTATGTGTTTATTTTTGGACAATTCCTAAAATTTAATTTGCCCTCTTCCCAAGTAGGCTTGTCCATAACTATTTCACCTATATTTAGAAAAATTAAACTGAAATATGCTGGTTTGGTATGAGGTATCTGTAAGGAAGAAATGTTTAGACCACCTCACGGGTCTTCTACAAGTCTTGTGTCTTTGACTGTAAAGACGTATAAATTTTCCAAATGATGTTCAAATACTTCTATAATCCCCATAAGTCTGCTTAGGATAAATGTGAGCATTTTGTAAAATGATGCTGGATACAAAGCGTAATGCACAAATTTGGAGCACTTAAAGGAAAATACATTCTGGCTCATGAGGTCTGTGTAATTCCTTACCAAGTATTTTCTGTCATTGTTCCTTTTCCATTGTTTCTTCTTATTCTAACATTGTTTTGTTTTCTATAATAGCCGAAATAGGGGATTTCGATGAATCAGAGGATCGAGAACACCTTAAAACAAACCAGTATTTGCCAAACCAGGAAAGAATTGAAGGAAAGATTCTGGAGTTCCACAGGAAGCACGTGTAAGTGAGGATTAATGTATGCCCCTAATATATACTCCTGGGAAGCAGATGGACTCGCTTGGTGGAGGTTGAGCATGCTGCGTGATAGGATGATTTTAAGATTGTATAAGTTAAACAACATTTACATCTAACAAGAAAAATTGGATGTAGCAATAGTTACATAGTTAGGACAAAGTTGTTGGGCAGTAGTTTTTCTCAAATGATTTTTCAGTGTACCTTTAATAACATACCAAAGAGAGGTCTCATGAGCTTGTAATAGTGGTTTTAGGCAAAATCATTTGTCTGCAAAGTTTAAGTTCAGCTTGCCATCAAATGCGTAGGTCTTCCTTGTGTCTAAATAATTAGAAATCAATTGCATTTTACTCATTCAGTACATTCGTTAAGCATAAAGGAAATGGAGAAAGATGGAGGGAGTGGGGGAGAAATAACTTTCATCAGAATTTATGCAGTACCTTATCTTACAGCTGGAGTATTTTTGAAATCAGTAAAGTTTATTAGGGACAAAGAAACTATTTGCCACAAGTATAAAATTAATTCTAACACACAGTCAGGAACTGCAGAAACAAATGCTGCTTTATTTCAAATGCCCACTTCTCCCACTCTGTGCATTCATTGTACAGTGAGGTCACGTGTTTTATGGTCTAATCTGGCTGGTCTTAAAATGTGAAGATCTACTCGGTGTGTGCAGTGTAAAATATTCTGATAAACAAGGTGATTTGGAGCAAACAGTCGACATGGTGCTCATGAAAGAGAAGTCAGCTTACAGGGAGACTCTGTTGTGACCGAAATACTACTCAGAAGATCAGGGTTTGCATTGCATGATCTGTATTTGCCACAGCTTCATTCTTTTAGGCTTTTAAGCACACAATGTTAATATTGCTGAGAATTTTCAGACTTTTACCTGCCATGATGGTCCTAACCTCACTTGTGCAGTTCTCAGAGTTGACAGGTTAAATCAAGAGGTGTTTGATAAAATGGTGATAGAGGTTTGATTTCACCCAATAGGTCTGTCTTTTCTGTAATTTTGAGGCCTTGTGTATTAGGATTTAGCAATTTGAAGTGCTTTTATTATTTGTAAATATTCACACCACAGTTCATTGTGCATGGTTATGCATTATAACCCAAATACTACATCAGAAAGTTAAATTTTCCTTTTGCTCTGCATGGGTAAACTCGGGGATTATTGCAGACTGACTTTATTTTAAGACAGAACGAGGAGGTTTTTCAGGGCAGCATCTGTGTTTAAGGCTAAGACACATCCTATATTATTAGAAAATCAGTTCTTGAGAATTTCAGTAGTTAACTGTTTGCTTTTTTTATCATCACGCACCTTCAGTTGTACTGAAATTATTGGTACTGATGGAATTTCAGCTTTGTCAATTCTTGAAGAAATCAGGTGTTTGTTACTTTTTCCTGCTTTTGAACCTTTGAGGTGCATGTGGAAATGATGAAGGAGCAAACTAAATGTTGTTTTGAAGTGATTTGAAATAATTTTGAAGTAAATTAAAATGTATGCTAGGATTCTTCACCTTGGGAGAAGGTAGCTGAGGGAGGGAAACCATTAATTGCACAGAAATATTTCATTATTTTTCTCATGTCAAAAGAACAGTGCTGAAACAATTAGGCAGTAACTTCAAAGCAAATTAAAAGAAAAGGAGGAACATCCTTTTCATACAACTCGTAATGACATTGTGAAACTTACTGCCGCAAGATGCGGTGGAGTCTAAAGCTGTAAATGGCTTCATGAAGGGGTTTGATGACTTCATGCAGTATAGGTTGATGGCTTTCAAATTTGAGATGAAGTGTGTGATTTTGTAGTTCTGGGATAAGTACATCCAGACGATGCACAAAACAGCCCTTTGTTAATCATGTGCCTGGATCTGACTGAGTTGCTTCTGCTTGCGGGGAATTTTTTTTATTTACTTTTCTTGATGGAAAGGTCGTGGCTGTCTTCTGAGTGAGTCAGGAACTGGTAATTTTATTAATTAGGTTTGAGCTTTTTTCAAACAAGTTACTTCTAATCATTCTTTACAGTATGGAAAGTTTGTATTTTTGCCTGTCAGGAAGAAGTCGGAGGAAAGTTAACAGGAAAAGTTTCCTTGCTACATAAGTGTACTTTTCATTAGTTTAAGGAGAATTGCATCTAATACAGCCATATTATTAAAATGATGGCAAATCTCACCTTAAAGCAGTGTTTTGGAAGTGTACATTCAAACCATGGTAAGATTTAAAGCTGAGACATGTGGTTAGAAAAGGTTACAATCGAACATTAGCGATACCTGAGTACCTTGGACACATGTTTTAAATCCCCCTGCGCCTTTGGAAAAATTTTTGTTGAAGAGATGTAATTTTGGAAGCACTTCAATTCTAAAAATAGCTATTACTTCCTTACATGTCTCTTCTCTCTTCCCTTACCCAGGGAGTATTGGCCACCCTTTTCCATTTTTAGTAGGAGCTGTGAAGGTCCCATGATTTCTCAGTTTAGACAGATTTTTCTTCATTTCTGTTCCAAGAAGTAAGCGGGAGTATGGACCTTGGGCGTTCGTCTCCTTCCTGGCGATGTGCAGTGCGATTAAATGGACAAAATGCTTCTCTCTCTCATCATCCTTGTGCGTCATATTTTTATTTTTGTGTTTTATTTTCAATTTTTATTTCCTTCAGTTGACCTTATTGTTCCCCTACTTACCTTCAGCAGACTGGTGTTTTCTTCCACTGATGATTGCTTTTGACAGAGACTTCTCATATAAACAGCCTCCAGGAAAAGAAAGCCATTTCTGGCAGGATGGCTCATGCTCCCAGTTGCTTGCATCATCTTCTTTCTGCCTCAGTTTTCCTTCTTTGCAGCCCTTGCTTTGCCTTCAACACACTTACTCATATACCAATTTACAGGGGTTTTCTGTGTTATATCAAGCCGGGAACATCGATTTGGCTTTCTTGGGCTGGAGTTGCAGCAGGACGGCTCCCAGCGCCGTGCGTGAGTTGGGGGAGCAGGAGGATGCGTATGCCTTTGCAGAGGGTGCTCAGTCTCTTTGGATGATGCTATGGAGTGTCTGTTCACATTAGAAAGTTGTGGTTTGATTTTTTTTTCCTTTTAATTGCTTCACCGTAGCTATTAGAAGTGGTAGAAGAACATAAATCTGAATAAAACAGAATCTCTGTATCCAATCCATTCTGTATCAAAAGAAGAGAAAATATATTGAGAAAGATGGGAATTGAAAGCTTATTTTCTATTAAATATCCTTTAATTTTTTTTCTTTCACTTTTACAAATACTTTCTTTTACTTTCACAAATACGGTTTTTATATTTAACTTTGCAAATGTAGTAACAGTAAACAGGATGAGTTATATTTTTGGTATAGCACATTACTTATTTGCTTCAGCAAGAGCCTGAATTAGGTTTACTTATTTTATTTCTATAGTTTATTAAAAAAGTGATGCAGTTAAATCCTGGCACCTCAGACACTCAAAATGCGATGTTTACTGCTTTCCTGCAAGTAGCGTGAGTAGAATACTTGCTGCGGGATAAGTGTAGTCCAGAATTAAGCATAACATAATTTGCTTGTGTTCAGATGGCTGTGGTTTTTTTGTTTGTGTGTACATACATAAATCAGGAAAGAAACAGAAGATTTGATAGATTTATATTTACATTTACTGTTATCCTTCATGTCCTTTCAGAACTTGTTAGCCTAGTTGTCCATGATTTAAATTCTTTAAATTCTTTGTTAATTAGAAAAACTGTAACTTTAGGTTGCTACGTAGTCTGAACAATTCCTACACATGCAGCATTTTGACACTTCATCTTTAAAATTCTATATTAATCACTGGGTTTAAATGCTCTGTAAATCACGTAACATTTAACAGCATTTATTTTGAGTCGATCATCCCGATTGCCACGTGAATGTTGTAACACGCTACCAATATTTGTCCAGATGGTTACACGCAAGGACCCTTTACACTAAAACCTATTGCATTGACAGCAGTTTTTGCTGGAAAATACTTGTAATAGATAGTCTGTTGTCCATTGACCTGGGGAAGATTAAGTAGATTTATCTGCTTAATGGATGAACAAAATTAGACCAGATTGTTTTCAGGCTGGTCTGTGCAGCTTAGTCTGCAGCAAACATCTGAGGGTAATTACTCTGAAACTGCTTCTCATTTATAACTGTTTGTGGTGCAGCGTGAGCTGCCCGGCATCACTCCCAGCTTTCCCCACTCAAGGCTCTTCCTTCTTTGGTAGGTACAGGCAGGTTGTGTGCATGAGAACACTCTTAAAATTATTATTATTTTTTATTCTTTCTGAGATGCGCTGTGCTTTGGATCATATCTAATGGAACGTAAAATACCTGTCAGTGGTTTTGTATCAGTTATACTGGACTGTTTATGAAGAATTTTTAGTACTATATAGCTCAAATTTTCTAGTTGCCATTTCATCCTAATTTTTGTTTCCCTTCCCTTCTAACCCCCCTTCCCAGCCTCCGGCAACATTAGCATCCTCAGCATCCTCTTTAAAAAAGACAAAGCACCACTTTCATTCTTAATGTCACTCTATTCAGAAGAATTACAGCAGGAATTAGTGTGGGTGGGAGTTACACACAGTGCTCTTAGAGTGTAACTCAGGAAGCTGTGGCCGAAATTAATATCTATGATCTACCTTTTTTCTTGTCAGTGTGTTTAATAAACAGGAACCATGGTACTTCAGCTGTTTTGATGCAGTTAAGAAATCTGTGGAAGAAATGCTAGTAGCACTTAAAGCCAGTATAAAAACACTCATTCCAGCATCACTCGTTTCAGTAAGCGAAAGAGAAATCTGCTTTACTGGTTTAATCTCTTAGACCTAACTAGTACGTGTGGTGGTAACACTGGTAGAAATGCAACTACAAGACTCTCTATGTAGTTTGGCATTTCTTTTTCGGTTTGAAATCAGGTTTTTGTTCCTCTGTGTTTGTTCTTTACAATCCCTTTATACATACATGGTCATATAATACTGACGTTTGGATAAGGTTGGAATATGGACTGAACTTTTAGTTAGGAGCTTTACTGAATCCCTGCTTTCTCCAGTTGGCAAAAAAAATTTTGGATTTCCTGTGTTTTAGATCATTTTTTTTTTTCCCTCCAGAATGAATAAGGCGGTAGAAAACTGTTGAAATCCTATTGTCAAATGTACGTGCGTTCAGGCTTACTTTCTCAGTGCATTTTTGTGTATGTGTGTGTTTTAGTCTAAGGAGCATTTTAATAAGAATCAAAGAAGCATTGTTTCTTCTAACAACTTCTATTTTTGAAATGTTAGAATACTAAATAAGTTTCATAATTGCACTCTGAATTTTAGACACAGCTCCTACATGCAGTTAATATGTATTGTCGTCATCCCTGTTTCTGGTAATCATCATTCACTATAATATTCTCAATTTATATTTAAAAGAAATCTGTATGGAGTGAAAAAGTTGTTTGATCTAAAACATGACTATAGGTAGGTAGAAGGAGGTATTTTTAAGGAGCATGCCTAGAAAGGCAAGTCAGGGTAGCAGGAGAATTTATTTAGTACCGATGTGGTTGGCACTACATAGTACACGAAAATAGATCTTGCTACAAATAGTTTATCATCTGTTTTAATGAAATGAAATACAGATTTATGGAAAGAAGGCCATTTCTTGGAAAACAGGATTTTAAAAATTTGTCTTTGACTGTGTGTGCAAGCATCTAATCTGGTTTCAGCGCTGGTTGGTGTAAATAGAATAATAATCAATTTTTATCTCCTGTGTCTTCCTTGTACCATTACATTTATCCTAGCAAACTTGCACATTGCAGGAACAATTCAATCAATGCACTAGCATAGGTGGCTCCTGCAGCACTTCCTTGGAAGTATCATAATATTTATTGTTTTTAATCATTTTCCGTAGGGATGCAAGGGTCACTTTATACAGCTGGGGCTGAAGCAGCCTCACCAGTCCTAGTGTCCCAGCAGGTCCTGTGCTGCTTGTGTTTCTGTGCAGTTAGCACTGGAGAAGGGTCTCCTGCCTTAGTGAGTCCTCCTGGACCCTATTTATGCCTAAAATTGGCCAGTAGTGTTGTCTTGCAGTATGTTTTTAGTTCAGAGTCTACCTTAGTTAGGTGACAGGCTTGTGTTTGTCATAAGGACTTTTTTACTTTGCAGCATTATTGGGGCACATTCAGTGGCAAGAACTCCTTCCTTTCCACAGCAGCATTTGTTTGTTCTGGGAATATCCCCGTCAGAACCCTCAAACTGATACAGACTTGTAGGGGAAAGGTCTCATCAATGCAAATGCCAGTGCTTCACTAGATCATTTGAAGGCTTGTGAAATTACGTATTTTGGGGTGGTCCATATTTTGGGGTGGTCCATATTTTGGGGTCTTGGCCCTCGCGTTTCTTGGTGGCATGAGAGCTCTGCACCACCTTCTGTGTCCGGGACAAGAGGTGTTTCAGGCACTGCACCTCTCCTGCTCCATGGGCTCTCTCTCTTCTCTTTGCTGGCTTTGCTGATGAGCCCAGACAGGCGGTCCCTGGGCTCCCCTCCTGTTCCTGAGAGCCAGCCGAAACATGCACCGTAATCCAGTAAACTCCCTCTTGTGGAGAAAGGGGGGGTTGGGGGGGGAGAAGAAGGTACAGGACTGTTCTGTCATGCAGGAAGACAAAATGTCAGTTGTTTGTCTTTACCAAACTTGCAGAAAAATAAATGAAGGCTGAATCTGTGGCTGGTGTGTGCCAGAGTCTGTAATAGTCTCTGTATTGCTTGCTTGGACTCCGTGCGCACTCAAAAAGGAGGTGCTCCATGTGTGTCCATCTTCCTCCTGTTTTCCGAGTCATTTCAAGAGCAGATGATACTTCAAAAACCATTTTTAAAATCCTTCTTTGGGTTCCTTGTCAAGGAGGAAATCATACAGCCAAAGACTGGGGGAATGCATTGCACCTGATAGTACTAGCATAATAATTCTGATGTAGTCCTGAAACCCTACCTGAAATGGGTCATTCTGTTGCAATATTTGCTTTGTTTCTATCATGCTAGCTGTGCAACTCTTTCATCTCTCACTTTTTATCTGGTTAATATTAATGTGTATACAAACAAGCAGCAGAAGGAGCGTTGTGGATTGAATTCTGATTTGTTCAACTTTATTGTTTCTAAACTGAAAAAGCTCTGAACTAGTTAACATTTGTTTCAGTGCCTCTGTCGATGGGATACATTTTAGGTTGGTCACCTGCCGTTGCATATTGCTCCTATTACAAAAGTTTCAGTGTAATACTTAACTTGGAGTGAAACTGCCCAACTAGATGGGATAGAAAATTCTCATTTAGTGCCAGAGTTAAGACTTAAGTGCATTAGCCATGTTGGCAATATCGTAGAATCAGATTGTTCTTAAAACTTTCTTTATTTTTCTTCCTCACTGTAGGGGTCAAACTCCTGCTGAATCAGACTTTCAGGTGCTTGAAATTGCTCGGAAACTGGAGATGTATGGCATCAGATTTCACCTTGCATCTGACCGTGAGGGCACCAGAATTAATCTAGCTGTTTCACACATGGGTGTGCTGGTATTCCAGGTAAGGCAGGGAGAGCGGACTGGGTACGTGTGTCTGTCTTTCCATTAGCACGTCTTAGGAGTAAGTCTTTCATTTTAACTTCATGTGTCTCTGATGATTTTAAAATTTAGCATATTTTTATCATCGAGGGAGTGTCATTTAAGCCCCCAAAATATTGTTTGGTGCAGTTTGCCTTTGTTGGTGCAGAGATAAGAACATCAAAACCCACAAAACCAACAATGACACCAAAGTAGAAGGTTTTTTGTTGTGTGTTTTAAAGTTACATGTGTGTTCAGAGAAAATCATCAATTCATTTGGTACAGTCCTGGAAGAGGTCTGTAATCCTGGAAATTTGATTCAATTTCCCTTGTTTTAATGTTACAATGTATGTTTGCTGCGATAATGTTGCTTTTAGTGTATAGCAGCACTGTTTCATTAAAGTGATTGGACTTTTTGTCATACTAAATAAGTGACTCAATGATCAGAGTTCCATTTATGAATGCAATCATATTATTTTCCTCCCCCCAAAAGACACAGGCAGCTGACCTACTGAAATATTTCCGTTTGGGCACTCATTTTCCATTCCTTTTGTGTCTTACCTGTTCTTTTGCTACTGTGGGGCAGCTTCTCTTTGGAGACGCATCAGCCACTGCAGTCCTGCAGTTCCTCTTGGTCTTCCCCAGTGGTCTCTGAGCCCATGAGGTTTCCATCATTTCAGCTCATTTGGATCTTTCACTTGAAGTGCCATTTTTCATCTCCCTTTGCATATAGAGGGTGACAGGAGAATTGCTGCGGTACTGAGTGCTGACAGGGTCCTTCCCCAAGGCTTTGGGAGTCAGTGGTACCAGGAGGAGAGGGCTGAGGTAGGGCAGCAGGGTGAAGGCAGAGCCTGGTTTTAGCTCAGTTTTAGCCAAATAAGCAGGCTTGAGAGCAAGAGAGCTTGGCAGGATTCTTCATGCGTGTGGCCAGTACTCCTCAGTATATTGCACTGCCAAATTAGAAAAATTGACTTGGAGGAGTGTGTCTAGAGTTCTGTCCAGAGGAAAAGAAGGAAAACATGTTAAATAAAATTAAAGCCTCATCTTGCTTGGACCATAAAGTATCCTGAATATTGATGGGGTTGAAACATTCCTTTCTCATCCAGTTTTCTAGGTTTTCATTCAGTTTTCTAGTGTCTGCGCAGAGACAGACATCGCACACTTGATATTGTCACCAGAATTAAAAATCCAACAGAATGGGTTGGGGAAGGTGGGGTGGGGTGTGTACATGCACATGTCTATATGCCCGCAACAGAATTTTGTTTGCTGCTTTTACTTCTGAAACTTTTGCCAACTTTTAACTGTTATCATTTTAATTAAGGGTAATACGAAAATCAATACCTTCAACTGGTCGAAGGTCCGCAAAATAAGCTTCAAGAGGAAAAGATTCCTTATTAAACTCCACCCAGAGGTCTGTGTAAGTTTTACTGTAATAGTAGGCCTGGTCAGTGTTGAAAAAAATACACTTAATTTTACTATGAAAAATTCTAGAGTTTGTAATTTTATAAAACAACTTCAGTGGGGTAGGCTTGGCTTCCTCATTCAAGTAAAAGTCTTTCCTTTCTCACCCCGTGTCTGTCATCTTAGATGTTTAGATTTCATGTATCGGCCTCAGCTTATCCTTGACATAGGCATGCACATATATAAATGTAAGATAGAAAAAAAAAACAAACAACCCACAAGTATTTGGTGCATCCTGTCTTAGTACTTTTACTCTGAAAAAGTTACATTTAATATTTCCCTTGGATATAAATGGAGGTTAACACTCATGAACACTCTGATCCATTATCGTCAAAATGAACTAAGGTAACTTAAGCATTGAGATAGTAAATCTCTGTTTGTGTTAGGGAGTGCTTTTGGCTGTTGCTCCTTAAAAGAATCCTGTAATACACTGCTGGTACAAACGGTGATTGCTTTATTATGACTATTTCCTCCAGGAGCTTGCTGAATATGTGCTGCTCAAATGAAAAATCTGGTAGAGAGTCCCTTGATTCAAATGAGAATAACTTGATACACCTCAGGAAAGAATAGATGGCTGAGATTATGTTGTTGAAGCTTAATTTTAAGGACTATGTGATTACTCTTGCTACAGCCTTATCTTTTCTGTATGTCTGTATAGCAGAAGTGTTATTTTTCATGCTTGGCTGATTTACAGTGGATGTTTTTGATCGCAGATGTCATCAAAGTTGTTGCTTCCACACTGGATGACTAGATTATGTTCAATGTAGGGTTGTATTAAAATGGGGGAAAAAATGTTTGGACATACTATGGTTACACGTAGCAAGGAAACCTGAAGCAGGACACACTGTCTGCATGTATAGTAATGTGTCTCACAAAAAGACCCTCAGAAATTTCATGTGATAACTGTACTCTGACATACGCAGTATTTTCCAGTCTTGTCTAAATCTCAGGAACTAAGACAAGCATCAGAACTTCTAAGGAAAAAGTATTTTAAAATTGCTACTATTTCACTTAAAATATTTTAATTTCTTTCAAATTACTAACTTTATGATCAATATTTCTTAAGGTAGATTATATTGAGCATGTTTCTAAAGTCAAGTGCATTTTAAACATTTTTGCAGTTTCAAGGTAAACAAATACTTTTGAAAGCTATTAAATTATTTACATTGCATTCAAAATCACTTTCATTGCTTTAAAGCATGTGAGAAGTGACTTAGCAAAATACTGCATCTCACTGGAGTTCAGCCTTTTTGTTGGCACCTATTTGTACTCCCCTTTTCTCCTCCGTTGCCATTTTATGTGCTACTTAGCTTTTGTGTTTTGTTCCCAGGGTCCGTATCAAGATACGTTGGAGTTTCTTTTGGGAAGTAGGGATGAGTGTAAAAACTTCTGGAAAATCTGTGTTGAATATCACACATTCTTTAGGCTCTTTGATCAGCCAAAGCCAAAGGCTAAAGCAGTGTTCTTCACCAGAGGGTCATCATTCAGATACAGGTAGGGAGAAACATAACAGATTTATTAAAGCTGAGTTCCTTATATCTTAGAAAATGAGATCAAAAGGAAACAGTATTCTAAAGTAATGCCATCTATAATTCTCATCCACTGCATTTCATAATGTTTGTACTTTTGTGGGTTCACAGTGGACGAACACAGAAGCAACTAGTGGATTATATTAAGGACAGTGGGATGAAGAAAACCCCATATGAAAGGTAAACTAAGATGTTCACAGTGCCCTTATTTTCTAAATTTCAGTGTTTCTAAGTGATGCTTGTAGGCATGGTCATTTGCTGACTTCTCAGTTAATGAGGTCTACCTCAAATTTAAGGAAGCTGAACTAAACTCAAAAAAATTGTAATTTTGTGATGATGTAAAGAAGCTTAGGAAAGCTTCAGTATTGCATTTTAATATCCGTGGACAATGTGTGACTTAGCCATCTAAAAGTTCAGTATGTTCCAAAGGCTCACTGAAATTAGTGAGGACTTATCTGTATGTCACTGTAGGTATGCAAGTAGCCAGTGGCAGAGCACATAATTGAATTTGGGGTCTGCAAGTCTGAAAATGTGACCTTACATACTCATTCATTTCTAAACGTATAAATAAACAAATAAAGAATGTGCATTTTCATTATAAAATTGTCATTTACTTACTTGACTATGAAACCATCCTGTCTACATCTGGAAAACTCTTCATAGTCTTTCATCTGAAAGATTGTAGGAACTTAATAGGAATTCTAAGAAGTTTGCATTAATCTACTATTAATAAGTATTTTTAATGTCTTGAAGCTCCTTTTTGGTATGAAAGATTGATTTTCTAGTAAATTATTGACATAGAATGAATCTAACCATGAATGTGATGCAGGATATCACTTTTTGGGGTGTAACATATAGAATTTTATATGCCATAAATTACATGGTTGACTGAATTGTAAGTTGCTTGTAAAATTATTACAGATTAACTCATTCTGTTTTTGAAGCCATTCATTTGTAGATGTTTATACTGATGATGAAGAAGTTAAACTAAGTGTGCTGTTTAGTCTAGTCTTCTGCCCCAAGTTGCTCTTGAGTTCTCCTTCAGTGGTATGAATGATCTGGATCTTCCTTTATTCCATTTTCTGTATGTTTCTTACTCCTGTGTTGTTTAATTTACAACTCTTGTGACTTTTTAAATCTTGAACTAGTTATTAACAAAACATGAAAAAATACAGCTTGAGGCTTTCTGTTGGCTGCTAGAATGGAAATAGCTGAATGGGGAAGGGAGAAGGCTGACTCATATCTTGGATACTCACAGGATGCTCTCTTCTGCAGGAGGCACAGCAAAGTCAGAGCGTCCACTCGTGCTTCGAACACCGACATGCCAAAACAGGTCAGTGCTGCAGCACTCTTGGTACTGCCGTCAGGGAAGCTGACAACCAGCTTTCCAAGATGACGGTGAAAGAAAGGTGATCTGAGTGAACTGTTTGTCTGGAATTGCTTTCACTGTTGATCTTTGTCCCTGACGCACGGTTTCTCTTCTTTTTGCGCATGGTATCAGTTTTGATAGTTGTAGCCACTGGAGTCTAAAGTGAGTAATGTTTTCCTTATCAGAGTTCAGCTTAACTGAAAAGAAAATGTCATACTTACTAGTATGCTGTTATTTCAGAGGATTAGTTTGTCTTCAGGTGCTATCTAACTGCTTTCTGTGGAAGTCTTAAGTTCATTGTATAGATGCCTTCTACCATCAGTAGCTTGCTTTACGTGCAAGAGGTTAAGAAGGCGTCACAGGATTTCACTGTCGTCGTTCTGTGTTACTTTCCCTTGTGGATGCTTTTTCAGTAGAGGCTATAAAATTAATGGATTTAATTTTCCATCCAGTTATCAGAATTCAGGAAAAAAGATCTTGCCTCTTACTGGACATGCTGGATCTGTTTCTGTATGCAATGTTTTGTTTGCTGGAAAGTGGGCTCTTTTGAAGCACATATTCCTTCTGCATCAGGAACTGGATGTTGCGTTTGTTTTTATGTATTATAAAAACCTTTTTATGTGTTCTGTTCTACTTTTTTTCCTCTTAGAGTGTCCCATTCACTGAGGGCTTGAGAACCCCAGGGTCTCCTGCCTCAGCAGCTGCCCCCTTCCACTCAGTTCACTCATCGTCTACTCCTGCTCCTGTCCTGCCCATCTTTGCAGAAACCAGCCCTTCCTCTTTGGACCCCCGAATACCATACACAAGGATTCCAGAAAAAAACACTGCAGCGCCAGCAGAAGAAGTGGGGAGGAAACTGATGCAGCAGCCTGGATCTCCCATGCTCCAAGGTGTTGGGTTTGGTAGTGTTGCAGGAAACTGTAACCCTGCTTGTCCTGTTGTTGAGAGTGGTTGCGGTTTAGATCTAGATGTAGAGAAGAGTAGTAAGGAGAGCAGGGTTGCTGTTTGTAAAAATGACAATGATGAGGATGACTTTACCACAGGGGTTTTCATTGCTGAACAAGAGCTTCAGCATGGCAGTCGGGGTGCCCCTCTTTTCACATTGGCAAATTCACAGTTACAGGTGTCAGAGGAATTTATTGATGATGACCCAGCAGAAATTTCCTTTTTTGCTGGTGGCTCTGAGGCATTTTCATACGTGTACAGTGGTTTAGAGTTACAGGGCTCTGATTTTTCTAAGCGTGTGCCAGAGTCGCCTGACTTAACTGCAGATGGCCTTCAGCAAAATACAGTCTCTTCTCAGTCAAGCCCTGACAGGTACTCGACGGAAGCAGTAGATATGAATATGGAAGATGAGTTTGAATTTGAAGAAGGGAGCGATTTCAATGGCAATGAGAGACCATCAGATACCTCGGAGCTGTTTGAGGTGAAGGCCCAAGCAAGTAGAATGCAAAGCCTCCTGAGCCCGTCCGAAACAAGTTCGCTCATCAATAACCGCTCCGAGAGCAGTTCCCTCAACAATTTGCCGCTGAACGGTACATCCTCCCTGCACACGTACAGCTCTGCAAACCATTCGGAGGCCAGTTCTATGGTGAACTTCCCTGCCTACTCAGTCCGCTCCGAGTCCAGCTCAGCCTTTCAGTTCACGGACATTGTTGACCAGCTGGAACAGCTGAGCTATCCACCTACCACCACAGAAGACTCCAGCAGCACGGACACGGACTCCTGGGACTCCGAAACTGCTGCACCGCTGGATGTAAACCTTTTCTTTAGTAACCCTTTTGCTCAAGGCACCAGTGATAATTTTGCTTTTGACTTTCAGAATAATTTAAAAAATCTCACGCAAGAAGACTGGACAGAGAAGGCACATGTCGATTGATTCTTGATTATTGTGATGGATCCCTCTATGCTGTTCAGGCTTAGAAGTCAAAAGGGTGTGATGTCAATCACTTTAAGCAAGAAAACTTTAATCCAGTGGCTGGATTTTAAATCACATAATGTAGTTGATGTATTTTTTTTTTTTTTTACGTACCTCTTCAGTTTCCCTCAAAGCATCCTGGCTTTGGTGCTGCATTATATGCATCACACTGCATCCAGAATGTGTTATAATAGTCTACGATGTTCACAAAATACTACATTTAGGAAAAAACACTACTTTCAGAGAAGTTAAATATCATCAGCTGGCTCATGCAGACATCACAAATTACAGTGTATTGAAGGATTTCTTTGGCTATAAATGTATCTGTAAGAGTCTGATATAATATGCTGTTCCTCCAACACCCAAATGCAACAGTCACTTTTGCACATGCTTGTTGACAAGCAGCCGCATTCAGTAAATTAGCTGTTTTCCTGCACTGCAGTGAGAGTCCTTATTTGGGTTCTTTTTTTGTTTCCACAATCAAAAAATGGACAATCTTCAAATCAACTATGAAGGAAAGTTTTAAAATATCAACCTATGCAACATGTCTGTGGTATGCATCGAAGAATAAATAACCTATGTGGTAGTTTAGAAGAGGAAATGTGTGCACAATCAAATGAAAATAGCAGTCACCAAAATTTCTTGTGAAGACAATCATTGTATTTTCTGACTTCAAAGTGCCTTCAGCAGTCCAGCAACGAACAAGTACCCTTCTGTTTTGCAGCAGTTTGGAGATATATGCATAGACTATAAAAGCACTTAATCCCCGTTGCATTTTGTCTCACCTTCTTTTTCTTTATTTAATCACTCTGCATAAAAATGCTTACAAATTAATTCATAGAAGTGTCCTTTATCTGTGAAAGACAGATGGTGGTAAACCCGGTGATAGCTTTAACTTTTTCTTTAAAATATGAGCTGTATTCAGAAAAATACCATAATCTTTCTGAGAAATTGAGATGTTAGGAGGAGTGAATACTGTAGACAACTGTTAGAGCTTCACTGCTTTTATAAATTTCTTTAGTCAGGTGACTTTGATGTGAGACTTTGATCTCTAAGTTTGAAAGCATAATTGAAAAGACGGTTACTGAACTGGTCACATCTAATTTAGCATCATTTATTGAGGTGAAACAGTAAAAGTTGTGAAACATCCTTCCTGTCTGCCAACCTGATGGATTGGGGGGGTGACATTCTGAGCTTCAGCTCGTAATAGCATTTTTTAGAGTATTTTGCTTTTGTATGAGCAAGAATGTGAAATACATAACACTTGACCAAAACCTTGTGATGGAAAGTGTCATCTCTTTCAGCCGCTTGGTTTTGGGGTTCCCTGTTGCCCAGTTTTGGGTCCTTTGCAGTTTCCAGAAGGAGAGAATGCAATACTAGTACAATCAACACCTCCAAAATAAGCAGCTTACAGTTACAAGCATAACTTCATGCTCAATATTATTCATATCAGTTTTTCTTAAATGTGGTCTTGATATATCGTTAAAAGACCTTCATTCTTTACTCAGACATTTAAAAAATACTATTATTTCTCAAAATTTTGATAACTAAAACTTCAAGGGAATTCCTCTTGAGGTATGGTAGCATACGAGGAGGTAGAACCTCCTTTATTCACCCATTTCTTCTAGTTTAGTTTTTACCAAGGTATGATTATTCTTCACAGCACTTGCTTTTATGTTGTGGTTACTGTGTTTGAGTGGAATCACTGTTGTTCCATGAGAAACCTGTTGGCTTTACCAGTGGCACAGAAAATCAAAGCACATTTAGAACAAAGTACTAGTTTGGACCTACAGGAATGGACAGCAATTTGATTCGTCTTTTTTGTTTAGAAGTGCTATACAGTTTTTGGTTTTGTTTGGGTTTGTTTTTTTTTCCCTGTCTTCTGTTGAGTGTGTGTTCTGGCTCTTCATGTGATTTTATTCATACCTGTGGAGATGATGATGTGGATGTGGCATTTCTAAGTAGGCACTTGGAGGAGGTCTTCAGTTGTGTCCAGAGGTGGCACCTTTAAGTATGTTTTATGGCAGTTCGTCTGATTTCCTTCCCACAACTAATTACATCATGTAACTTAAGAAAGAAAAACAACAGTAAAAAGACTTCTGTCTGCGAACTCTCTTACAGGTGGTAGAGTCAGGGACAAATATGTAGATAAAGCTTTAGAGGAAGGCTGCTAATGTCTTTGATCTTTTAAAAAAGGAAGCAGGATTCTTCTATTTACATATCACCATGTCTGCCTCCATTTCATGTTCCGTGCCTCGATCACAAGCATTCACTCTAAATGTTTTAGAATTGCTTAATATGGGAATAAATCCAACTAAATTCTCTAGGTTTTCAAAAGATCTTAGGAAAAAGCTGACTGTATTTTCAGTAAACATGCTTGGCAGTCCTGAGAGAAGGCTTGCCAATATGTTTTCCTGCAATGCAGTTAGTTCAAAAAGGTATCTTCAATGTTTTTCTTCTTGTATTTTGCAACTATGCAGATCTTTTATCGGCAATTTTAAATCTCAGGGATTTTAAAAAAAAAAAAAGTAATAAGAGTCTAAGTGACTAGGATCTTGGTCCTTTCGCTTAGAGCAAGATGTGTGGAGCCACATGTGAGGACGGGTGGGGGTGGGGGGAGCTTTGACCTGGGTACGGAGCTGTTCAGATGAAGGTTTTAGTTACGGGTGTCACCAGGAACATTGACCTTCTGACTCCTCTGCATACCTGGATTTGGGATGCTTGCACAAAGACAATGCTGGTCAGCACATGCACACCGATATCCCTTGCTGGGATTTCACACTGCGGTGTACTTGCAGTGCTGCTGCCCGTGCCCCTGCTGCCTGTTAGTTATATCTGTGCTGTTGCTAATTGATAGCATATAGCTGTCGTGGTTTCTTTCTGGGCTTTTCTGATTTTCAAAGCTATGTGGCTTCTGAGGATGTAGTTGCATGCTTAGCTCTGTTTTATTCATGGTTTCCCAGATAGGCACAAAAGAGGAGAGAATTTAGTTCGTAAGTAGAGTTTTTATTATAGCAAGAAAGCTATGAGGAAAGGTTCTTCCTTATTTCCTCCAGAGGGATAAGTTCAGATTCACTTTCCAATAGAGATGGAGAGAAAAACAGCCTGCCTTCAAGGGAACGGGGCTGCTCAGTGCTTTGCAGTGAACTCAAGCACCAATTGTGTGTTACTTAGTGCATTAGAACCATGCCAGGCATCCTCTTCTACCCTAGCTGTCTCCTGAGGTGGCAGGGCAAGGTGAGAGAAGGAAGGGCTTTCCATTCTCTGTCTGTATCATTTGTCTTTGGGTAGCATAAGGGAATTGGTGAACTTTGGTGCAGTGTGGTTACATCCCAAGTACCAGCGATGCTGCTAAGCTTTCAGTGTTACTCCTTGCAGTTTGTTTTGTTTTCTTTTTACAGTGTTGGTACTACTAAAACTTAGTTCCCGGTACTGATTTCTGTTTTTTTTCCAGAGCACACAAGTTTTCTTTTCAAGAAGGTGAGTAGCATGCTGGCAGATGTGGAGTTGGTGCCAGCCACCCAACCAAGAGAGCTGGGACCCTTGCAGGCCCTGAGCAGCGAAAGCTGCTGTGGGAATCGCATGGCATGAAAAAGCAGGGAGATTAAATAGGAAGAATCAGAAGATCTTTGTCGAGTATCCCATGCATGCTTGCCTTGAGAAGAAAGCATTTGAGGAGCTGTGGTAGGAGCAGATGAAAGCCTAGGTGCAAACCTTCACTTGTCTGTGGCAAGTGAATGGTCATCCTCTCCTTTCTCTGACACTGTCACTTCTGCAGGTACATTCTTCCACCTTTGCTTTCTGCCCCCATCTGTGGGAGGCTGGGGGGACATATATAGGTACTTATATTTCTAGTCAACGTACAGGTTTTGGTGCCGTATTTTTCCAGTATGGAGAACCACTGGGGTTTCTGGGCTTGTTCTCCTGCTCCAGACTGCATCCACCAGCTGTTGCAGCGGTCGCTCAGCGAAGGGAGCATGGCGGAGCCATCGCTCCTGCTCCTCAGTGAAATAGGGCTGTTTTGCATCCTTCTACTTCTCTGTTTTCCTGTTTTAGCAAATACATGCAGCCATAGAAAGCATGTCAATATTAGTGGCTTTTCAAAATGAGTTAGGCTGATGGGTTTAGCTCTCTCGCGGTACTCAACTTGCACGTTGCAGTGCAACTGAAAGACACGAAGAAATGCATGTCTTGAGCGGGTAGTTTAATCTGCACCTGTAGTCCTGTATGTGTATACTTTCAACCATTCTACGCTTAAAAACATTTGTTAAATGTAGAGCACTACATCAGAACATTTTTGATCTTCGTGTATGCATTTAGTGGAACTCTCTTAATTTGCACAAAACATGGGTCATAGAATATTCTCTGACTTATCCACCACCCGGTTAAACATTGGTAAACTTTACTAGTCTGTGTTATCTATTGTGTGTAGACTGTAATTTTAAAGTACTCATTCATTATTCCAAGTAATACATGCTGTATATTTCCTGGGACTTATCATATTTTATCTTAGGGTGGAATAGGGCAATATATTGATCTGCTCTCAACTTTCACTTTAATTTCTAGTGGATTTCAGAGTTGCTGGATAATACCAAGTATTGATCTCCTTTTTCCTGTGTATATTTGTATTGTGGTCGTAGGTGATTTTTTTTTTTTTTTGGTTGGTGGCTTGGTTTTGGTTTGGTGTTGGGTTTTTTGTTTGTTTTGGTGATGGCAGTTTTTGTTCAGTTGCAGATCTTGATAAGGGTAAGATTTCATGAAGACACTAATAAAAGTCATTATAATTTTATTATTTTTGATGCAAACCTGTCGGTAAGTCATTCCCATTATTGTCATTTTGCAAAAAGTTTTAAGCCATAATTATCTGGTATTGATTGAATGAATGAGTATACAATACAATTTTCATTGTAGTCCTTTAGCTGTCATTACCTGTAGTTTTTAGTAGATCTTACATCGCACTTGTCACAAATGCTATGTGTATATGTATGGGTATACGTACGTATACACTCGGTACGAATATGGGGAGACTTTACAGTTCCAAACATGTATCATAAAATCCACTTAATTTATTATCTGCTCATGGGCTATTGTAGGATTACTCCACTGCATGAGCTGTAGCTTTGCAGGTTTCAAATTTGGAGCATGGTTAATTGAACCTGGTTTGTGGGGAAGGTGTTGCTATAAATTTTCCAAAGTCACAATATTCTGCTGTTGTTCAAATGCACAAGGCTTGGATGGCAGCTAAGAGCACAGCTTGTGACAGCCCTGTGGATCGGTAAGAAACACGAAATGCCCGTTTATCAATACGTACAGGGGTACGTGTGCCTTGGTTAGAGCGACTCCCTGGTTAAATAGGTGCTACTCTTTTCAGGAAAGGATTACGTTCAGAAAACAAAGAGAGCTGGAATTTTGTAATTGATCTCTTGAACTTTATCTTTTATACAGTAAATGTTTTATTGAATTACATGTTGGGATTTTTAATATCTTTATGTCTGTTCAGATTGCCGGTTATGAACCTACAGATTTGTACTAATTCATAATTTTAATTGTTTATGCAATAAAATAAGGAAAACTTTTATATAAATGACAACGTGGGCTTTTTAGCTTTATTTTTCGTTACCCTTGTGTTTGAAATAGAATAAATATTTGTTCTCCTAGCCAAGGCATCTTAGAGTTTTATTACCAGATCTCTCCAGGCAGTTTTCCTCCTGTACACCTTTGTGAAAGTAGAGCACAGCTGGGTCAACTATCAGAGTGTTTTCAAATTACTGTTTTGTGCAGACCTTTTGCTGGGGATACACATGAGACTAAAAGGTTTCATTACAGGAATTACATTTATTGTGGAGACATTTTGTTTTAAACTGGTATGTCCCTCAAACTCTCTCCTGTATATTTGTTTTTATTGGAAGCCTGTCCTTCATTGTAAACACAGGGCATGGAGGCAATTGCATGTTTTCTAGGTTGAAAGTTCTCCTTCAGGAGTCTGACCAATGTATGCGTAAATCCTCTTTTCTGAATCATGTAAACATTTGCTTAAAAAAAGTCGGTAGTACTTGCATAACTAAACTGAGCATGTTTCTCGGCTAGTTTGAATTGACAATTTTTTAAAATTCTTCTCCATATTGTGTTTGCTGAATTATAAAACAATGAAAACACCCACTCCAAAAAACTTTCAGCAAGGAGGAATTACTGGGCGGAATCAACTCTAACTTCCTTTTGAACATCAGGAGATTTTATATCACTTTATTACAGGGGTTGAATTTGATTAACTTTGCTTTGATTGTTTTTGTTGCAAAGTTAAACCGATTTTACATAGACTTAAGGAAAATACATACCTGACATAAAGAAGGGATTTAGGTTGAAACGCTGACCGTTCATTTCAGCAATGCTGTGAACAGAGGTTTGTGCAAAGTCATAGTTTGAGCATGGGCAGGTCAAAGCTATCAGTACAGCATAAAGAGATTTCTGCTTAACACTGTGACAGTATAAAAGTTTACAATCTGCAGTCTATAACAACAGATACGTATTCTTTCTTGCCTGCAAATAGCATAGCCTTTACAAGGGGGGGGAAGGTGGCAAAAGAAGGGCAGTTGTTTCAGATCCTGAATATAACTGTAAAGCCAGGACCAACGTTAGGACTTTCTACATTATCACGTGTATGTGTAACTTCACAGGTACATACAGTTTCGCTGGGGCATATGCCAAGTGCTATAAACATGGTCTGACATTTAATGCGATCTGTACCCATTTGAGGATAAGAAAGAAAGAAATCTTTGAATTCAAAGTCTCAGATGTTTTTTTTAGGCTCTCATATAATTTATTTCTCAAGATTCTCTGTCTCCCAACTATCCCTCATTGTTTTAAAGGGAAGATTTGCAGGGGAAAAATGTAGTAGTTGTGATATTTTGAAATAAGGAAGATTGGGGATATTCAGGATTTCAGTTGTAGTACATTAGCTTGCACAGAACACTTTCACTCTAGAAATAATAATTAGGTCCGTGCATGCGATGGGTTCAGCAGGGCACTGGGCAGGAGGGGGCTCTGAGTGGGCTCCCATCATCATCTGGTCAGCCACTGCAGGGCTTTAGCATAAAAAGAATCTGTTTGAAGTAGTAGTAATAATAATATAATAATAAACTTCATGTTTAAGGGGAATCAACCAGTGAAATGCAGGAGGCACTCCCTTCTGATGAGTCAAATTGCTAACATTTGAACCTCACATAGCTTTTAGTACATTCAGTAATGCTCTTTCTTGTCGGGATACTATTTTTGTTGTCTGTCTTTGAATTGTTTTAAGCATTCAAGTGTAAAGCTTACAGAACCAGTACTTGCATTTTATTTTTGTCAAGCTTTGCACTCAAATCTGGCTTTCTCTGTAGAGATTGAATTTAGACTGAAGAACAGAAATACCCTCTGAAAGATAACTGAGAAATGATGCCAAAAGCTTATTATTATCAGGCTTGTTATCCCAGTGTAAACCCACTGAAGTCTGCTTCTGCTTAAACTTATAGTAAAAGCTAGTCCATATTAATATAATTAGCAAAACCTGTATTCTAATGAACTGGCCTAGTCTCCTAGTGGGAGCTTTTACCATTTAAAATTGTATTAATCTGGGAGGAAAGCCCATGGAGCTGAGTTGCGTGCTTCTCTTTTTCTGAAACAACAGATAGCCAGTGATCTTGCTAATGTAAGGTATGACAGATCCTAGATTTGATATTTCATATTTGAAAATCAAACTCTCATCTTGCAGTTAGCATCACCATGGCCACAGTGATTTTTTTTAGTCCAGATTCTGCCTCAGACCTGGACCACCTCCCTTTTCCTGCTGGAGCTGAACGTTTCCCAAAGACTAGAATTTTTCCAAAAGAAACAGAATTTTACTTTGCACTTCTAAAGGTATACAGTACTGACAAGGGAGTGGCGGGGGAAAGGCAAAAGCTTTTTCTGAGTGTCAGCAAATATACTTCTGAAGGCACACAGAAACATGAGATGTTGGGGTTTAGCATACCAGTTTTCCAGAGCCACTTTTAAAATTAAAGCTGCAATTAAAACTCAGATACACAATTTTAAGTCTTTTGTTTTTTCCCCCCATTTCCTTTTGTGGGAGTTCAAAGGCATGAAATGTCATCTCCCTTAACTATTATATAAGTATGCTTCAATTTAGTTTGGTTTATAACTACAAAAAAAAATAGAAGTCTTAGTATATATATGGACATCTTCTAGCAGTTTATTAGAGTAAAGGCATCACACAACTGATTTCAGACAACAGAAATTTAGAGGCTCCTGGTGGTTCAAATAACAAAATTTAGTGTTATGGTTAAGAAAGTAATCTAGCAGGTTTACTCAACTTACGCATTTATTTATTCTTACTCAATTGTTTCATTTGCAGAAAATAGTTGTAATTTTTCATGTATCAGTTTCTTTTTACTCTCGAAGCTTGATCAGGAAGGTGGTTTCATCTCCCTAGCGTGTCGTCTGCTGCTGTCCTTAATGTGAGACCAAAACTGGTTTATGCTAGTGTAGTAAATTACAAGTCAGACTTAAAACCTGGCTGCTGTATGCTTTCTTCGTTGCTTTCTTTGGCATTGCTGATTGTTGTCGGGTGATAGTTTTGCAAAATTTTCCTTCACTACCCATATCTCTGAAGTTTGCAAGGAGTAAAGAAGTATTCCCTGTGAAATGCCTGACAGGTTAGAGAAGATCTCTGCTGTATTTCTATTAGCAAGGCAAATAAGAATGGATTTTGGATATTGGACACTAAATAGATGTATTGAGGGGAAAAAAAAAAAAGGAAAACAGTCGTAGTTAACTGTAATAAAGCCAGTAGAGGCATTTGGGTACTCTTGAAGAAAATACAAGGTAAGATCATGATTACAGCAGCTGGCTTAAGGTTGTTTTGTAATCTCATAATGAACTTCTCATGACTGGTTTTGTATAATATTCTAAACATACTTCTTTTTCAAATTTGAGTATGAACTTTCACATCTATATATACACTGAAGATCCTGTCAGTAAAAAGTAGAGTGGACAAACATTTGTATGAAGTCATAGTTTTATATATTTATATTTCTATACCTGGACAAAAGAAGGGACAGCATAAACAATAATAAAACAATTTAACAGTATTATACAGTAGCTGTGAAAGATAAGGCTAGCATCCTCACTGAATTCCATAGCTGTATTCATGCAAACTACACTGCTTTTGCAATGTTTTACTGTTAGACTTGATTTTTTTTCCCAGTTATATGCATGCTGGTCTTTTTATGAAACTGTGGTTTTGTTTTCTTAAGGATACATGGTTATAACTACATAGTGTAATTAACTAAGAAGTTAGTACTTTTAAAGATCTTTGAGTATGTGGAATATTACACCAAACTGTCAATTTTTTGATGTTTCATTGAGTTAAGTGCATTTGTGTGTGATGTGAAAGCAGAAATTTGTCATGTACAGAATGCAGTCGTGTCTGTGAGGGTCTAGGTAATGTCATTGAATACCCATGTCATTGCACGGAAACCGTGACTCCTACTTGAGATGTTTGTGTTATGACTTACATGTAGAGAACAAATTTCCACTTCATGCAGAATGTTGAAACATGGAAACATCCCTCTCAAAGAGTAGTCCCATTTAATATACCTGGAGGATGCTGCTGCCTGCAGGGCAGGGAAGACCTCAGTGCACCAGGGTTTGATGTCAGAGGAAAGCATTCACACATTTTGATCTTCGCACCAATATTTTTACCTGATTGGGAGTTTTCTACACTGAACAGCTGTGGAAGGCAGCAACTCTTGCTCCAATCTCTGTACCTCTTACCCACTTGACTGAGAGCTCCCCCCCCTTGCTGCTCTAGTGGAGAAATACTGTTGGATTATGAGAATGAGAATTTTGGTACACGCTTGTAATGTCATCTGCCAGGATATGCCATCAAATGGAATTTATATCAAACATTTGAACAAATGTTAGCAAAAAAGCTAACCCAAGCTGCTCCATGGCATTTTATAGTCCTTTCTAGAAAAGATAAATTTCAGAAGTTGCATTAACCTCAGAAAGTCCCTTTGCAGAATTTGCCATTTAAGTTGGCAGCCTATTACAAGTTGAGCTGTAACAGCTCCTTCCTGAATTCTTTATTGCTTTCATCCTAGGGAAATAAAGAGCAGGCTACAGGGTATCCTCCTATAGCTATTGGTGTGCAGGGGAAGGGCACTCCTGCCCCCAAAGAAGCGATAGGCATTTGCATCTGTAAGTGAGCCCTCTCCCAGGCTTGGGAAGAGGGGAAGCCCTGTGCTTCTGCATCATAGGTTCTCCTTTTTGTTTCAGGCTTCTAGAGGAGCTGAACTTGCCTCTCATTTTCATAAATCACTCTGGCTTCGGGCAATGGGGTTCTTACTGACAGATACAAATGAGCAAGTGTTTGAAATGAATTTAATGTCCAGCTTCTCCTGTTGGAGGTGATTAGAACAACTCGACTGATGTAGGCAGGCAGTGGGGTTTAGCAAGTTATATCCCTTTTGCTCCCCTTGTATCTGAACATTTGGTCTGTCCAGAAGCAATTCAAGTTACAAATTCTGGAATGTGTCACTACATCATGTTAAATTCCAAGAATTTACAGAAGCTCCTCACCCCTGTAAGCGTGTAGCTTATTTGTTTTTAAGCTGTTGTTTCAGCATCCCTGACATGTAAAAGCAAATTTCCAATAAACTCCTGTCCCTGTATAGGGGAAACAAATGCCAGACATTGTTGCTTTCCTGTGCTAATATTAAAAGCAGTGGGAATGAAGAAAATGCTCAGGAAGAAACAAAAATTTGCTCCGGAATGGCTGTGCTTGACTAGTGTATTAATAGTTAACTCCGCAGCCTCGATGATCTGAATCTCTTCCAGGTGACCGAGTGCAGCACTGTTTAGCTTCCTGCATTTGTCAATGTGAAAATATGCGCCTGGCTCCCTCGCCATTGTCACGCTGCCGGGTGCCTTGCAGTGGTTTTGCTTCCTGAGCCACGGAGAGCAGCCGCTCCTGCCAGTAGTGAATCGAAAAGCTCCCAACTTCTTCTCCTCCAGCACGTGTGTCCTGTGTCTGTGTCGAGAGATACTGGATATCCACGGGGGCTGATTTGTTTTTTAAAGACTTTTGGGATGATTTTTAAGTAGTCTGGGAATGGATGAGTTGGCATTTTTGGCTTCGCTGTCGATTTTTCTGTTTGCCTTTGGTCAGGTGATTTAGCCCTTGCTCTCTGCTTGTAATGCACAACAAATCATGCTGGGGAGGGTTGCGAGCGTGGATGAGGGTTTGAGCAGCGCGGTGACAGCGGTAGATACTGAACTGCTTGGTACCCATTCAGTTGCCTGATTTGATGAAGCTTGTCTGTTTATCATAGGGAAGATGAGAAAAAAAATAGGTGAGGTTAGGTAGGAATTTTGTGGGCATAGTGTGAGTAATTGGAGTGTTTGATGCATTTGTTTGGTCCCAAAAAGCAGATCTTCTTGAACTGTCATTTTCACTGTGAACCCCCGAGGGGTGTCTGCATGCTCTTTCTAAGGAGTCTGCAGAGGACAGGAGAGCAGCTACTGTTCATAGGCTTAAATTCACTGTAATGGTGTCTTATGCGTCAGAAATCTCTAAAGGGTCCACAAATGAAATAATAATATAAAAAAAGATCGACAATTAATAATCTAAAACAAAGCAGTGCATGTTACTCCTGCTTCAAACAGATTTTGCTGTGCAAGAGGATTGTGTCCATCCAATTCATACTCAGTGCTGCAAAATTGTTTTTCTTTGAGATCAGTAGTCTATTCTATTCATATACTTAGAAGAGCCAGGAATGAAATCTCATGCATGGTCCCTTTTTGTATAGCAATATGTTTTCATCTCCTGTCAGTACAATTTTGCAAGATTCCCTGATTTCTGAATATATTTTTAATGAGCTTTATCTTCTGGACTTTTTTTCTGGAGTGGAGAGTAGTGGAATGATTTGTCCTAGCTTTTCCTTGGGGTGAAAAGTAAATCTTATTTTAAAAAGGAAAAATTAAAAGCTGTATTCTTGTTGCTGCAGTATAATCCTATGTTGCGAACCCTGCTGCTACTCAACAAAATCCAACAGGATTTGAGCACTTTATCCTAGGCACTAAAAAATTTATCCTTTCTCTTAAACGCAGTTGTAAAGCTGTGTGCCCTTACTGTGCTGCCACATAACAGCTGGGTTGCAGGGAACAATCTGTTTGCTTTGAGATATGCACTTAAGTCTTTGGATGTATGCGCCTTTTTCTCTTCTTTTCTTTTGCCTTTTTTTAATAATGTGAGATTGCAATTATGGTTTAGAGTAACAGCGGGTAATAGTCTTAGATGCAGTGTCTTTGAAACTATTTTCTCCCCTTTTCCACTCCATCTTCTCATTCTCTTCCCACCCAGGCCTCCCAGTGGACCATCCTCAGCTCTCTTCCCTCATGCTGAAGAGTCCCCTGGGCATGAACCCGGTGTTTCAGGTGAATTTGAACACAGCCGGCCAGGGTTCATCTCCTCTTCTGAGTCCTGTCCTTAGTGATGCTGGCAGTGCCAAGATAGAAGAGGATGACGAAATGAAACGTAAGGTAAGGTAATGATGTGACTGGAATTTATGTCACGAGAAAACTGATCGTTTCAGGTGAGGACCTTTGCTTCCTGGTCACTGAATGTTGATTGCATTATATTTTGTGGTAGAACAGATGTGTTTGGTGGTGAGTGTTAAAAACTCCATGCCGAAGGTTTGGTCAGGTCTGTTTAACTTGCTGTTGTGGCTGGAGTCCCCGCTGCCCTCTTGGTGTAGGGATCTTCTCAGCCTCAGCTGCTGGGACCACCTCCTGCTGTTTTAGCAGTAACCACTGCCAGGGGCCCCAGCACGGCAGGGAGCTGTGCTTGAAATCTGTCTTCTATACCTGAGAATGGAAACGAGTTCAGACTGGACATTAGGAAAAGGTTCTTTACCAAGAGGGTGGTCAGTCCCTGGGACAGGCTTCACAGGGAAGTGGTCATGGCACCAAGCCTGTCAGAGTTCAAGGAGCATCTGGATGACAGTCTTAGTCATATGGTTCAGTGTTAGGCAGTCCTGCAAGGAGCAGGGAGTTGGACTCAATGATCCTTATGGGTCCCTTCCAACTTGAGATATTCTAAGAGACGTGGCTTCCTGAGATGAGCTGTTTGGGGGAAACAGTTGATATGTATTTGCTATAAAACTAGCAGTGCACTTGGTGCCTTTTGGGCTGTAATTATTACATTAGAATGTAAAAAAACCCCTTGTCTTTGTGCTGAGACTATTGAAAGGACACTCCAAAGCAGGTGAATTGTTCAAGGTGATTCTCACCAGGGCAGTACTCTGAAAGGCTGGTGGGGGAGGTGGCTGTTGATTCTGGAAATCGGTTGCCTTTGGCTCATTGAGTAATGAAAAATTGTGTCACATGTTGAACCTGGCCTTGTCTTTGGTGAACGCTGTCATGTTTAACCCGTGTCAGCTCACTGGACTGTGCTGTCAGTGCAAAGTGCTGTGTGTCATTAATGAAAATGTGTTCTAAAATAATTTCATTTACCAGCGTAGAGAATAGTACAGAGCTACCATTTGTTAATTATTATAAAGTATGTTTTTTCATAGGTTCCTTACTTCCCACGCAGTCTCACCACGGTCTCATTGGTCCATCTCACCATGCATTGGTCCTCCAAGCCATTCTTTCTAATCATAATAGGACCTTTAGAGTGGTCCTGAGGTATCTCCTCTTGGGCTGTAGAGGACCTGAGCTCAACTTCAGCTTTCTCAGCAGCGGGCATCATGGTGAATCCTCTTACACACAGTCAGTCACAGGCTTGTTCAGCAGAGCTGGCTGTATCATTGAAGCTGCCCTCTCCATGGCCGACTCCTATGTCTGGTCAGAGGTGGACAATGCTCTGGCCTTGCGGAAGCTTGAGACTTGCTTTCTGAAAAGCGGGGGCAAAAATGCCTCTGACTTTTCTGGGTGCAACAAGTCTCAAAGCAGGAACAACTTCGGGTCTTCAAGATGTGCTTATGTCTAGGTACTGATTCTTAGCCTAGGCTGCTTTTCTTTCTTTCCACCAGTAAGCACTCGTTGCCTTAACTGGGAACTCCCCAACATAATGTGAGGTTTTCTTCACCCCCATGTAGAGCTCAGGATTCACCCTTGCTTTCTCAGGTAATCCTAATTATAAAAATGTTTTTGTTCTGGAGGCAATTCCACCTTTAGTCCTTGAGACATGAACTTCAGCTCCTCGCTCTGTGCTTCAGCACCACTGAGCCAAGGCCTCTCTACCCCAGTGCATCGTCTATATCTATACCCTCTTGTGCACTGAACGCTGCAGAGACTTTCTGAAAGGTGAAGTGGTGGTAGTCCACAAATTCTGACCAAGGTCTCCCAGGAGCTTCTCCAGAGTCTTATGTACTCTGTGCAGCAAGCCTCCTCTTGTCTATGCGGCAAAGCTGATGTACTGCTTTGTACTGACATCTGATCATGTGCTTTGGGGAGAACTGGCTTTGTGTGCCTCCACACTTTTTCAAAATGACAGAGATGGCCAGATGTCAATGTGTGATTCGCATTTTCTTTTTTATCCACACTGCACCATGTTATCAGGCTTTCACAGTGGTTGCCAGCAATAACAAGAATCTGCAACCACAGAACCATTGAGGTTGGAAGGGACCTCTTGAATCTTCTAGTCCAGCCAGCTCCTCTTTCTTAAGCAATGACTCCAAGCATTTAGATGCACTCAGGAGAAATAAATGAGTGTGTGTGTATACATACATTGACACATGCATTCTTTGACTACTTTTCAGATGTGGATAACAAATTACCAGACTTTGCCTTTGTAGGGGCATGGTATACAGTATATGACAAACTGCACTCCACAGAACACTGTGTTTCTCCCGGTAAGATAGAGAGGTCCACCTAACGGCAGACTTCTGTGACCATTTTTCTGCAAGCTGCTTTGCTCCCCTTGCCTTGCCTTGCCTACTTTCAGAGAGAGAGAGAGAGAGAGCAGCCAGGTTTGTTGACTCTTTGGTACTTGAGAAGGATCCAGGACCTTCCATTACAGCGCAAGGAAGGCTCCATCATCCAAACTCTGTTCCTTATAGAGTCAGTGCTCACACTGTAATCTATAGTTTTAATCTCAAAGTTACACTTCTTTGAATGTACTCTCAAAGGAGAAACCACCTTGTGTGCTTTCTACTCCTGCTTTTCTGCTCACCTCATCCAATGTTCTGGTTGTCTTACCTCTGTCAGGATCCTCAGGCAAGAAAGTCACAGGCCCATGCTGTTTGCTGTCTTCACTATATCTTTGGGTGCTTCTTGGTGCCAGCAGGTGCAAGCTTGCTCACTCTTGTTTCATCTCAGTTGATGGTCTGGAGATCTCTGCACCATATGTCCTGACTCATATGTACCCTGATGCTCAAGGTACATACAGAAATTTCACCACGAGCAAAGGCGCCACTCTGGATTTAGTGCTTCCAAAGCTCACTTCTCCCATGATTGCTCCTGAACACTAAGGGACTTTTCTGAGATCTGCCATGCAGCTTGGTGGAGCCAGGTGCTGCAACATGAAAGACCCAGCAGCTCTTGGCAGGACAATCCTGCAGGCACTCTTCTCCTGGAGCCCCCAAGTAACTGAGTCAGACCATGCAATGCTGTTAACACCACCCGTAGTGTGGACATGGTATGAATATATGCTTGCAGGAGAGTGGAAGGTTTAACCAATAACTGGGATTTGAGCAACCCACAGAGTTGCGTTGTTTCCACCCACCTACCCCCAACTGTCAGCCTCCCTATCTCAGCCTGTGGTTGATTCCATAACCCAGCTTTGCTTTGCCTTGGGAAACTCTCTTATTTTTTCCATAGAGGTTCATCCTTCATCGGCATTGTGCGCTACAACATCTATCCTGTGGAGAGCCCAGGAGGAGATGTACACAAAGCTATGTTACACAAAAACCATCTCTGTTAGCAGTAATTCTCATATCATGTAAGAGACTGCTGAAGTTATAGTCAAGCTAGCATGTGTTGTTCCATTGGTTTATGAACAGGCTGTTTCAGAACGGTTAAGTGCTGCAGGAGGAAGCTGGTAAGCAAGATAAAAGAGCTGTGTCACCTCGGTCTCCAGGGAGATCAGAAAAATGATGTCATATCCTTTGGGAAGAGGCTGTTTGAGAAGGATGCCCACTGAGGTTCAACAGCATTTTGAGGGTCTATGAGGCTACAGTCAGGTAAATAGCCCAAGAGAAAAATAAAAAAATACCTGAAACCAAGATTAGGACTTTCCATGACACCATGTACCTGAGACAGGTATGTTAAGAGGATGGCTATGGAGGAAATAGAAGTATGTCCTCTTGTACCCCTAGGGAGGCAGTTGATGTGTGAGACTACAGTAACTAGCATAAAATAACCTGAAAAGAGGCAAGACAGTTTCTCAAAATTAATTATTTGGGGGTAAACACATCCAGGGATTCAATGTGGCTAAGATGGACTCAATAGATACATTACTGGGCAACCAGGAAAACATCATCTACGTCAACAATATTGCGATGGAGGATTTAGAAGCACTGAGTAACTCTGCTGGTGGCACTGGAGGGCATCTCAAAGCGTCTCTCAAAAGAGAATTTGTTATTAACTTGGTATGTACAAGGAAAAGGGAGAAATAATTTTCAAAGCTGTGTTACCTTCAAGAGGGACAAAGATAGGAGAAGGCCAGATTTTCATGTAACTCAGATGGGTTTGCTGTCATTTATTTTCACCAGGTGAGGATTTGGCACAAAGCTGCATCACAGCATAGTGAGCTAAGGAGGCAAAGCAGCATCTTAGCTTAAAATGTGATTAGTTCCTTAATATTACTTATGTGATTTTTTTAATGATATATGTTTTCAGACTAACTCTGATTGTGGTTTGTTGCAGCTGCAGAACATCTTTTTTCACTGTTTCATTCCTTTGTGCTTCCATGTCCATTCTGTCTTCTCTTTTCTTTAAATAGCAGCCCTGGAGCAACCATGCAGCCAACAACTGATGTAGTTTGATTTTTGTGTTTTCTTAACTAATTAATATGATCTTCAAAGGATTTGGGTAAAAGCTGTGAGTGGAAATAGAATAGTTTTGGAAAAGGACAGCAGATCTGCTGTACTCCATTTTATTAGTGTTGAAAACCTAGGAAATCTGGAATAACTGTTTCTGTGTTTTTATAAAGTGCTCCCTTGATTTTGAAATGGAAGTTCACATAACTGACATTATTTTTTAATAATCTTGAAATATAAATAGTGTTTTATAGTAAAGTCAGTATTTGAGAATATGGTACTGAATACAGAGATGTCCTGTTAGTAATCAACTGCTCCATTTGCACACAGCAATGGGAAATGTATGTAAGGTTTGAGCTTGTGCTTAGTAATAAGTAGAGCATTTATATTTTAATACCTGTTGATTACTTTGTATTCTTTCAGCGCTATCCAACTGACAAGGCATACTTCATAGCAAAGGAGATTCTTGCTACAGAACGGACATATTTAAAGGACCTGGAAGTTATTACAGTGGTAAGAGGTTTTAACTTTCTTTAATGCTTTTCCTTTTCTTAACAGATTTGTAATTGTTAATTTGGAAAAACTTGGAATTTCTTCCAGGTAACAGAAGAAGGAAGTCCTATGATAAAGCATAATCCATGAGCCATGTAGCTGTTACCTTCCTTGTTCTGTAGGTCCTCATATGGGAGAGCAGATTTTTTCTCTGCACTACTATCATTAGCTCCAATAGCTACATCACATGTCATTTTGATGTCTTAGGCAAACTCTCTCTGAAAACTGTGAACAGGGACAGGCTAAAAATGTTTGGTGTTCAGCTTCAGTGGCAGTCATTGCTGTCGGCTCTGCTTATAATCTAGCCATCATCTCTGCGGTATTCCTTGGGAAGCTTTTCTCTTTGTGCTGTCAGATCATGAGAGCAGATGAAAATTGCGAAGGCTATTAAGGATCCATAGCAGTTTGAGGAGTTTTGTCTTTTTTTTGTTGCTGCTTTTTCTTTCCTCTCCTTTTCCCCTCCTTTCACCCAGAGTAGACAAGTGAGTCCTTGTTTGGAGGACAGCTTGAGTTTCCAACTATTTTTTTAAGAGCTTTTTGTTCATTTACTCTGGGTTTGAACACTGACTGTTGTGTTTCTATAGTCTATTGTTTTAATTTAATCAAAGAGAAGTCTGAGTTCCTTAACGCTGTACATCTTCAGCTGGGGTGTTCTCTGCAAGCTCAGTGAGCACCATCTCACTCAAATTCCTCCTACAGGCTTCCCAGCACTTCTCCTAAAAGATGGGGGAACATCTGGCACTTCAGAGGATTTTTGTAATAGTCACATCCCTGCCAGAAGGCGGGGAACCGAAAGTGATAAAAAGTGCAGTATGTGACAGGCATCAAGATGTCTCCAGCTACTGAGTAACTTGCACAGGGCTCCAAGTTTTATGAAAGAACAGTTGTATCTGCATTGAAGTACAAGCAGTGGTGTAACATCAGCTATGGCAGCCACTCGGTAATTGACTAATTTAGAGCCGTTATGAACCATCTCATCATTGCATTAAGAAACATGCTTGTGCCCAAAACCAATAATAAACCTCATATTTGTAATGTTTGGCAAGGAAATAAATTACATCTTTTCATCTTTCCCATATTACATCTTCCCTAAATATTTCTTATTCCTTCCTGCTATTTCCCTGTGCACACACTTTCTCCTCCCCCATTGCTGCAGGAGCAGAAATTTTTATACTAGCAATTAATTTTTTAAATAGAAAAATTAATCATAATTTATTATTTTTTCTGGCAGTGGTTTCGCAGCGCAGTCATCAAGGAGAACGCTATGCCAGAGGGCCTGATGACATTACTCTTCTCTAACATAGACCCAATTTATGAGTTTCATCGAGGCTTTCTGAAAGAGATTGAGCAAAGGCTATCACTCTGGTAAGCATTAATAGTGCAGTGCATGGGCAATGAGTGGGGGGACCTTCTCCTACGTCCTCCCGTCAAAACTGTACTTAATCTATATTTGAACTGGTATTTCTGCTTAAATAGAATTAAGGAAAAAGTATTTTAATAAATTATAGTTTTTAAAAAATTACTAAATACATTTTGCGAAGGCCATTTTTCAAGCACTGCCTTTTACATAATACCCTGTAGCCGTATGAATTGTACACCAGACCAAGGTTTTTGTAATCCAGAATCATTTAGGTTGGAAAAGACCCTTAAGATCGTCAAGTCAAACCATTAATATAACCTGGTGTTGTCTCTCTGGCCTTAGAAAAGAGAAGGAACAGAAGGTCAAAAAGATAATGTGTGTGTTTTTCAATGCCTTCCAGTTAATGAATCTCTAGATGAAAATCTAGGAAACGCTTTTTGGTAATTAAGATTAGAGTTCAGTTCTTGCAGCACAATTTATTTCAAAGGGCATGTCTTTCGTCTTTTAACCTTTGTATTACTTTCTTCTGACCTGTGATGTAATGTATGCGAATCTAATTACCATTCAAAAGAAGGTCATTAATATACACTAAGTACGAACAAAAATACATTCATAAATTCAGGTGGTATCACGTTATGACGGTTATTCAGAAGTCTGAGAGGTTAAACTCTGAAATAGACTTTCACACAAATTCATTTCTGTTCCTTTCTCAGTTTTCTAAGCATGGCTTTATGTTCGTTATTTTATGCAGCTTCCATATTTACTGTATCAAGTTTTCAACCCAAACAGTGAAATGGGAATGTCAGGTGGCTAAAAAGGGATAGAGGAGGCATTAATGTTAGTACTGCTTCCCTTACTTTTACTAAAACAGTCCTTAAAATACAGGGATACCTGGGAAGCATTTCTTAAAGATTATGTCTTGAAGTACAGGGGAAAGGTGGAGGGAGGAAATTGGAATTTCTTGATCTCCCATGTACTGCGCTTTCTTATTTCATCTCCTTATGTGCGTTTCAGGGAAGGTAAAACCAATGCTCACATGAAAGGAGATTATCAACGCATTGGAGATGTCATGCTCAGGAATATGCGTACTCTAAAGGTAGATAAAGGATTAAAATAATGGAATCTCAGGATTGTCGAGTCATTTTTTTCCTTTTGTCAAGGATGAGAGTTCAAGGTTTAGTAAGGTTTAGTAAGTAAACTTGAAGTGACTTGCAAACAATTACTGTTGATAAACAAATTAAAAAGAAAACATAAAATATTTACAGCAAGGCTTTATACCACTGTTGCTTATTTAACCACCTACATTTACCTTGAGAAAAGGTTGTTTGATTATTGGTTATTCAGCAGAAGACAAAGAAAAATTATTTAATTAGCTTCACCATCTCTCCTATATTTGAACAGCTCGAACTCTCTCCTATGGAAACACTATTTCGTAAGGTTGTTTAATTCCAAAATATAAATATTTTTTAACTGCAGACTAGTTTCTTCTGAAATGAAGTCACCTTTATTTGGAGTGCCTTCATGGGACAGTTACGCTTGTGCTGTAATAATGGAGTAATTATTCCATTAAAACCAGTGGTTTGAATGGGAGTGCAGAAATGTGTGACTGCTATTCCGACTATCAGCGCTCTCTGCATTTGACATTCCCAGCAGGCATAGGCATAGTGCTGCACAGACACCTATTTTGACCCTGACTGGGACCTGCCTGCCAGTTTCTTCAATAGATAAACCTAGATGAGACAACCCTCTTGGCACACTTCTGCCTGTCCTAACTTGAAAAAAGTCAGTAATGGACAAGAATTGTCTTAGGATGGCAGAGTGTTAATGGGCAGCGCTACTGGCTGTTCTTAACAGAGACACACAGAGGCCCGGCTGGGGTAAACAGCGAACAGAGGACAACCAAGCAAATATTTTTATTTTAATATTGTTTTTTTTTTTAAATGAAGCCATTGAAACATATAATGTTGTTAATGCTACTTTTGTCAATATTTATGACAATATGTGCAATCTTGGATTATATGATCATGGTCAGAGACAAAAGTAGAGAGGGAAGTGGATGTTTTTTCGTATTCACTGTGAAATCTATTAAAGACTGTTCTCCTTTGATCTGAGTAATTTTTTGTACAATTCAACAGGAGTTTACCAGTTATCTGCAGAAGCATGATGAGGTCCTGACAGAACTGGAGAAAGCAACTAAACGCTTAAAGAAGCTGGAAATGGTTTATAAAGAGTTTGAGCTGCAGAAGGTTTGCTACCTGCCCCTCAACACGTTTCTGCTCAAACCAATCCAGAGACTGATGCACTACAAGTTGATCCTGGGGAGACTTTGCAAGCACTACACAGCAGAGCACCGGGACTTTGCAGATTGCCGGAGTGAGTGAGCACTCAGGTGTATACGTGCTAGGCAGAAACCATTCCCATGTACATATAAAATTTTGCCTGTACCCTGGGGGAGAGTAGCATTACATCTACAAATTCAATGTAAATGCTTTTTTGCCATTCAGGACTTCTCTGACTCTTGCATGCAGCTCTGCGAAATACACAGGAACTTTGATTTAGATTGCTGAAAACACAGCCGCTTACTGAATACTGTAATGTAAATATCATGAAAAAAAACCAGAATATACCAAGTGGAACAGCAGAAAACTGGCAGGAGACAGCTTAATTAAAAAAAATGTTTAGCTTACATTTTAAAATTAACTTTGTTTTTCTTTAAGGTTTTCGGTACCAGGTTTCACTACTCTCCTACCGTGCTCTGGTGCAGGGCTCTAAAGCTTTCTGCAACAGATAGAAAATTGCCTTAACTGCTAATTTGGAAAATGCAAAAGATAACTTAGATGTAGACTGTTCTCTTTGTGTAGAATGAATGCTTTTTCTGGCATTCCAGAAAGTGTTTTTCTCATGGTAATGTTGGTGGATCTTAATGTTTCAACCAAAGCTGGAAAATCAGTCCTTTTCTTGTCCCCTTTTTTTAGTGGGGAAAAAAGTAGGATTTTTAGGAGCTCTTCGTCATTTGTAAGTAAAAATATGACAAAAAAATAATTGCTTTGTAGTGTCAAAAGCTTGCATAGTAAATTCCATTCATTTATAAAGTAATCTTTGGCAGAAATAGTTGGCATTAATTTTTTAATTTACTTTTGGCTATGTGGTAAATACTTTTTGTATGCACAAAATCTGAGATAGGCAATAATTTGCAGAAGCATGGGGAGCGCTATGAAGTTGCTTGTTAGTCTCCATTTTGCCCCTAGGTAGCTATAAAATATGCTTTAAGAAGTTGGCAGTTGGACTAGATGATCGTTGTAGGTCTCTTCCAACTGAACTATTCTGTCCTATTCTAAATCTGGGTATAAATTTCAGATTCCATTTTCCAGGGATAAAATTGGTGGCCTGGGTTTGTCTGCTCTGTTCTGATCCCCTCGGTGCAATTTTCCTTACAGATGCACTGAAGGAAGTCACAGAAATGACATCTCAGCTGCAGCACAGTCTCATCCGCCTGGAGAATTTTCAGAAGCTGACAGAGCTGCAGCACGACTTGATTGGTATAGATAACCTCACGGCACCTGGTAGGGTAAGTACCTTTGCTTAGTTTTTAGAGCCTTTATTGGTTTTATTGCCAAGGAAGTGCCTTTCAACACATATTTGCCATCACTGCCTCTCTCTCTTATGGAATGACTGTAGAGGCTTTGTATAATTGTCTTTGTAGCAGGTCACATGGAGATCTTGGTGATGTCTTAGGGAATAGATCAAAAATGCTTCTGCTTAGACTCTGGTTACAGTTTGGTGTTTCCAGTACAGCAGATACTGGGTACGCTGGGGTACAGTACTCTGTGTTTGAGTAGGAAGCGGTATGTCATGTACTCGATAGGAAATCCACCATCAGGTCTGCTTATGTCTGTCTGTGCACTGAGACTGCACAGAGAACGTAGCAAAGGTGAGAGCCACGTCACTGGGCAAAACGGTGTTGGTGACTCTGTGTTTCTAGGATTTTGTTTAGTTCCTGCTTGTTTTTTTGTTTCCTTGTTTTTGATAGATATACTGAGCGTAAGTACAGGAGCATCGCGTATGCTTTTGGGATGCTATGGCAATCACTGCAGTGGGATGTAAGTGTAATAGGTGAACTGCTGGTGTCCAACAGGAACTCTGTTCCTTTTCCTTCTCTTGCTTCATTGATTTAAATGCTGGCTGCAGCAGAAGCTGATTTGTGTTACATAACAGAAGGAAAGGTGTCATCTGATGTTTAACAGATCTGTTAGCGATCATTGCTGGGCACCAATCAACATCTGTATACTCTGGGATGAAAAAAAAGAACCATTAAAATTCTCTGTGTTTGGGAAAGATTAAGCTTTGCCTAACTTTCTATTTTCCGCTACAGGAGTTTATCCGGGAAGGTTGCTTGTACAAGCTTACTAAGAAGGGTTTACAGCAGCGGATGTTCTTTCTGGTGAGTGTTCCTTCTGGTTTTCATAAACCCAAAGTCTTCAAGATAAAGTTGTCATGAAAGTGTGTTTTCATGTGCTTGTGTTGAAAATCAGCAATCATAAATGAAAACTCGCTCTGAGGAATTTTTAGATAGAGCATGACTGTGACAGTTCTGTCTGTTCAGCTTGTTTTCTTAATGGCACATAGTTTTAACAGAATTTTAAAAATTTATTGCCTTTCTTGTAAGTAAACAAAAGAGTGGTTTTAAGGGAAGTAGGCCAAAGTGACTGAGAAATAGTGTTTTTTCATGCATCTACAGTGGTCAGATTTTTAAAAAGATGTCAAAAAATACTTGGCTCTACTGCTGTCTTCAGAATATTGATTGTATTCTTCCTGCCTTTTTCAGTTCTCAGATATGTTACTGTACACAAGCAAAGGGGTTACAGGGACAAATCAGTTCAAAATTCACGGACATCTTCCTCTGCATGGCATGTTGGTAAGTGGTTTCAAGTTGCATCACAGCGTTAAGGAAATGACTTTGCCTCAAGGCAAGTTGAGGCAGTTCCTTCAGGGCACAAGGACCAAAGCCGCAAGCGGCTCCCAGGCCAGTGACAGCAGCCTGTGGTGCTGCTGGCCGTGGACTGGACCTTCACGTGCCCCAGCCTGTGTGTCAAACAAAGACTTGTCTGCAGGCAATAAGCTTATTCCTTCCATCACATTAGCAAAACAGCTGGAGCACTCCCTTTTGGCTGTTCATTTTCACGCTGCTGTGAGAGGCTGATCTGGAAACACGGATTTGTCCTGGCATTTTTCCCTTGTGCACACACCTAGGCACATAATCAGTTCTCCTGCCTCCCCACCCCCTATTCTAATGGGACTGTTCTTTCTGTGTTTGATTTGCAGCTGATAGTGCTCGACCCACCGGTAAGTAATAAGCTGAATCCTGCTCAGAACCCTCCTTTTCTTGCCCTGTTGGATGTGGTGCTGTGCTGCTAGAGATGCAGCAGTAGAAGCACACGATATAGATTATTGTATAGAGCCAAAATAGACTTGAAGTAGGTGGTATTGATAAAAGAGTAGCTGTTTTGCACTTATTGCAACCTGGTTGTAATCATATTGTGACTCAAATTCCTAGCCGCCCAAGGAGGACAGTTTTAGTCTTTATCAGTCACCGAGTAGTGATGAGAAAAACCTTTTCTTTTTCTGCAGGTGGAGGAGAGTGAGAATGAATGGGCCGTCCCACACTGCTTCACCATCTATTCAGCACAAAAAACCATAGTGGTGGCAGCAAGGTAACATTTCTTTTCCTCAATTGCCTGTAGGTTCAATAGATACCTTCTCCAAAGAGTTACTGTTTGATTGTGTGGTGCAGAGCCAGGGGGGTGTTTCATGCTCCTCTGGAAAGCATGACTTCAAACACAGGACACTTCACAGCTCCTTTATCAGTGTTGTATTTTGGGAAGGAGTAGTTTCTCTCACAGAATGGTGTGTTATTAAACACACAGCAACAGCAATAACATTGCCATTGTATTGTTTTCTAGTTAGCTGAGTTGCCAGTGTCATCCTTTAAACAACTGCTATGAAGCAGGAGACAAAACAAAATCTAAACATAGAAATATTTGAGAGACCCAAAAAGAATTAAAGTCCAGAACATGCAAGTGGATGTAAGCAGGGGAGAGTTCCTGCATGGATCTCATGGAGGAAGCTAGGAAGGGAGACGAAAAATTAAAGGCTGGCTCGGAGAGAAAACCCATCTCTTTTTGGTGTAACTTGTCCCTGTGCAGCAAGTTTGGCATCTCTTTTTACTTTATATCTGAAATATATGTAGGATGTCTATTACACCTGTTCTCTCAGGATCAGCTTTAGGAGGTTTTGTCCCTCTGCAGGTCCCCGAAAAGGCAGCTGGAGTTGGGTATGCTAAGAATGCAGGATGGGAGCACTAAAGCTCAACCTTAAATTTATAGGATTTTTTACTGCTTGATAACCTGTTCTTGAAACGTAACCATTACTGAACATTTATAAATCAGGTATGTAGTGGCACAGGAGCCAATACTTTTGGTATGCAGACATATTCAGCAAGCAAAACTTTTTTTTTTATTCCAGCCTAACACCTGAAAATGTCAATTATTTTTAAGATCAACAGTTTCTCAGCAGCTGCAAATTAAAAAGTGCTTGAAAGGTTCTTAAATTTGGAAAAATAAATATAATTTTTCCCTTGTCATAACTTAGAAATAGCTCAAAAGTTGTTGTTTTTCTTATGTTACCTCTCCCTACCTGTCAAAAAAAATTGCTGCCAGGCTTAGACAGTGCGTGGAATTTTCAGTCTGAATTACAAACTTTCAGAAAAAACAGATAGTTACCAAAAAAAGTCCCACAGATCCTCCCAAGCAAACACAAGATAGTGTAACTGTATATGGCACTTCAAACAATTGTGCACACAGGGGATGTAGCCAGAGGTAAAAAAGAAATGCCAAGGCCATGTGCCCATGTCTAAAGGAAAACCTTACACTGTTGCATATCAATGCATGTAGATATGCGTATATGAGCTGTAAAGCTCTTACCCTGTAATCATGGCATGAGCCATGTAACCCGTAATGGAAGCTATGTGGGGTGAAAGAAGTCCTCATCTTCCTGCACACTGTGTTTTGCTTGCTTGAGATGCAGGGTAAATCCTGTATCCCCTTTAAAATATGTGCTGTCTTTCAGGTTGCCTTTTATTCTTCAAAAAATCGTTTCCACTGTGGTCATACCACCCATCTCCAAAATGCTTTTTGGAGTGAAAACATGATTTCATGTTTGAAATAACCCCTCAGCTATGAAGCTCTCTGTATGAAGAACAGCGATGGCCTAGACCACATAATTCCTCTTCTGAGTCTGATAGCTCCAAAGGGTGATATTATTTTAGTCTTGTTTCAAGGCTTGAAAGTAGAGGTGAAGGCTGTGTGAGGGCAGCTTCCTATCTGGAAAGCTCATGCTTCGGAGGAATTTTTATGTTATTTTTATTTCTTTAATGGAAAGGGACTGCTCCTTATACTGGGCAGTGACTCGTGCCTTCCTTCAGCAAACTAGCACTCTGTCGCAGCTCCAGGCTGGGGTGGTCTCCATTCACACCGTTTGTCTTGCAGTACCCACCTGGAGATGGAGAAGTGGATGGAAGACCTAAACATGGCAATTGAAATGGCCAAGAAATCTACTGAGAAATCTGACATGCTTCTGGAAAACTCAGTATACAATCGCTCCAACAGTAAGTGGTGTTTCCTGCCTTCTTGAAAAGCATCAGTTGTCATGTCCTTTTCATTTTTCCTATTGTGAATTTGATGACATAAATGGTGTATTTTTATAATTCATGTGGCAATGGAGAGTTACTGTGGTTTTGTTTTGTTTTAATCAAAAGAAATATGCTTGTGTTCCTAGACTGATGTTCCTGGTAGCTTTAAATGCAGCAGAGATGCTCCAGTTGCAGAATTATTACTTTTATCTCTTCCATAAATTTTTCTCAATTTAACCATGTAGTGTATTTTGTTGTCCAGAAATTTGCTGTCTTTGGAGATCAGTGAGTTCTTTTATAGCCCAACATTCTTGTGCCTGTCTCTGGTGGTGTTACGGATGTGCTGAAACATGTAGTATCCCTTCTTGGAGCACTTTTTTTCCATTCCTCACTAAGAATCAACTGAAGATGAAATGTAGGGATTTTTGTTTGTTGTTTTGCACAGTATTGAGTCAGTTGCCCCAAGCAGAGCTGAGTAATGAAAGCCACAACGATCTGCTCTGAGTGGCCTTTAGGAGCTGTGTAACAAATTCACATTGACATATTTTAAAACTGGACCATTGCAAGAGAGAACAGTTTTTCCTCAGGAATCCCTGCTTCTCTTGCTCTTTGTATTGCACACTTTTCTTAAACCGCTGCTGAATTCTCCTCCCCCAGGATCCTCTGATGAGGTCTCTCTAGAACAGGAGTCCGAAGATGACATACACTCTTCTCGTAGCTCCTTGGACAGGCAGAGCCACCACCGTGCCAACACAACCATGCACGTGTGCTGGTACCGCAACACAAGCGTCTCCATGACTGACCACAGTGTGGCTGTCGAGGTACCCGTAGGGCGCAGCTCTCACGTCTCTCTGTCCATCCTAGCTTGCTCGGCTGCCAGTCGGCCTCCACTCCATCTCCCATTTCGCCTTGGCAGCGTCTCTGCGTCTGCAGGAGAGCATGGGCCATTAAAAGGTTGCTGCATGCTTGTCCCCCTCTGTGCATGTCTGTGTGTCTGCATACACACACTCTATTCTCCTTGCAGCGGGGCTTTGCTTCGGCAAAGGCACTAAAGGAGGGAAATTTTAAAGGAAACCCAGGATAGCCTAGGACTGAATTGTTCCTTTGGGTTTCATCAGCCTTGCTGGAGGATAAGTTACCTATCCATGATATTTTCCTTTAGAGACTGACTCTGCTGTACTGAGGTCTGGTTAGCTACTGTACTGCACCTAGAATTAAGAAGAGTGCATTAAACTCTGTGGGAATATGACTTCTCTGACCTTCCCTCGCTGGCAGGGGTGAGCAGCAAGAGTTAGGAAGTGCCATTTTATGGCACTGTTGTGTTATGCCGAACAGAGATTTATTATGTGCCTGCTGAGCTGCTGTTACCTCGGGTCTTACCACGCTGCATTGCTTGATGCAGCACTGGTGGCATGTTTTGGTACTGAATCCTGCAGATTTTGAGACAGAGGTCTGTTCAGCACTCCTTATGCAGAGTGCTGCTTGCACCAGTACTATGGTTTCACTTTAGGCGGCAGTTCGGCAAGGTCAGTTGGGTAGGACACCTTCCTGCAGGCTGGCATGCTTAGAAGACTTCCAGAAGTGGGAAGGACCCTAAATACCATGAAAATAAAAAGGAGGATGCTAACTAGACAAAGAGCAATGGGGCAGGGTGCTGTATCCATGTAGTTGTACCTTCCTACCTTCGCTCCCCTGTGTTAAGGCACTCTTTGTTTAATGGAAGGAGTCAAAAGTTGGGCACTGAAGCTCCTGGGTTTTCATGATGTAGAGAGCATATCAATCAGCTCAGTAAAGGAAGTCCTATAGATGTTACCATGGCTTAGGGTCCAGAAGTTGAGCACTTTAGCTGGCAAAGAAAGTGATTTCTATTGGAGGGGACAAGCCTTCCTTTCCCTGCCGATACCCTTGTGAAAGGCACAATCTCGCTGTTCTGTACCCGGATAATGAGACCTCCCTGCTACAGACTCTGGGATTAAAGGTGTGAGTTCTTGCAGCTCCCTCTCGCTTTGATCTGTTCCATGTTCTAATACCATCTTTTTTTCCACAATCCATTTTCCTTTAACAGATGCCTTTCTTGCATCACTTCTCTTACCCTGATGTTCTGTTTTTCTCTCCCCCTTTTCTCTGCTCAGTTTTCTGCTCTCTTGCTGTTTCTCCAGAGCTTCCTCCTCGCTATTTGCTGGGCCAGGCCCAACGGCCCAACACAATCACCCATGTTTGTTGGTACCGGAACCAGAGCCTATCCCTGTCTGATTACCTGTGCATGATCCAGGTAAAAATGCCTGTCAAGTTCTGCGCTGGTGGGGAGGAGCCATAGGATGCCAAGGAAAATGTACTGCTGCTCGCTTCGTAATTGCTCAGTGAGCCCACATGTGCTGGCATGAGGATGCCCCAGCCAGCCAGCGGCAGAGGTATAACGTTGCCTTGTTGATACAGGATTTCCTCCTGTTTATGCTTCCCCAAATGGTTCTCTATGTAATTTGCTGCATATCCTATCTTCTTCTCCAATTACAAAATCCATTTGCTGTCATTCCATGCTATAGGTTTCCTTATCCCACTACACAAGCACTCGGTGGCTCTGAGTCCAAGGCAGCAATGTTCAACTTCCCTGCTTGCCACACCAGGCTTGGCTTCGCATAGCTGCCACATGTAGCTTGTCCACAATTCTGGCATCCTCTGTTTCCTCTTCTGCTTTATTTTCCTTCTCACACAGTGTGTTCTATGTGGGTTTTCTGCATGTAAAAAAGGGTGGCTAAGGGGATGGACGCCCTCATGGCTGTCACCATTCCCCTGACTGTAGGCTGCAGAGGAGAGCGATTGCTGGAGGGACGAGTCAGTGCAGCACCCTCCTGTGCACCACCTGACACTGCGCTGAGATAAACATAAAGGGGAAGTTGCTATTAGTGGAGAGGAATCACTAATTTGTTCATGAGAACATAGTTGTGAATTAGTGAAATGAAGATAAAAAGTCATTGAGTCACCATGTGAAATATCTGGAAGGCCTTTTACAACATGGGAGCAAGTGCAGGAGCAGTTATGGCAGGCAGCCTCAAGCTTTTTATCTGCGGCAGCTGTCATCTTTTTCTGAAGGACAGCGACCTGTGATTTCACAGTAGTTTTCATTCTGTGCTAGAACCAGCTCTCTGGATACTTGCTGAGGAAGTTCAAGAACAGCAATGGCTGGCAGAAACTGTGGGTCGTCTTCACCAACTTCTGCTTGTTCTTCTACAAAACACACCAGGTGAGCAGATGTAGCTGAGGGGACTGCGTTTGGGGTGTTGAGGGGAACCTGGAGGTCCTTGGCTTTCTGATCTGAGTGCAGCTCACTGCTATTTGAAGGAGAGTAACAAGTGGAAGAGGAGGTAGTTCATAACGAAGCCAGTCTCTGTAAGGCCATGGGCCCTTCTTGCAGAATTTAATCAGGATTTCCAATTCTGTTAATGGTATTGACCTTCTGTGGGTGAGGGGGGAAATGTCTCCTCGTGCAGTGACTAATGGGGGTGAGGGAATCGGCAGCCTTTGGTCAGTCTCTGCCCATTTCTCTCCCTGCTCTCCCTGCTGGGCTTCAGCACAGTTAAACAGGCATCAGGGGTTTTTCTGCCCATGGTGCCTTCAGCGCCCGCTTGGTAACGAACTGTGCTGCAGTGCAACCTGTGCCTTTTCATCTTATTAACCCAATAAACTGTATTTATTATATTAAGGCTTCTTGCCTTGAGGGCATGTTTCTTTTGGGAGGGATATTTTAACTTTCAGGACGGATCTGTGCTTGGGAGTTCCAGAGAGAGGGTGTGGAGGGGGAAGGGGGGAGCCCAGGAGGCAGCGACGGGCAGGGGAATAGAAGCAAATAACTCTATACAAACAGTGAAAGGAGCTGGGGGAAGGTTTCATTATAAGCTATCAGAGGCCTTGCAAAAGATAAAGGCTGCTCCTCCTCCTGTTCTCTCCTAAACAAAAATACAAAGACCGTAACCTGTACAGTACAGAAGAGTGAGTGCGCGTTGGGATGAACTGTGTGGCAGGGGATGCCTTGCACTAAGGGGTGGGCTGTTGGGCTGTTCCAGGACGATTATCCTTTGGCCAGTCTCCCGCTGCTTGGCTACGCAGTCAGCTCCCCTGTAGAGGCAGACGGCATTCAGAAGGATTATGTCTTCAAGCTGCAGTTCAAGTCCCATGTGTATTTCTTCAGGGCTGAGAGCAAATACACCTTTGAGAGGTAATTTTCTGTTTTCTCTGTCTGCCTTGGTATATAACATGCTGTTAACTCACTGGTTCATCATCCAGAGCCCTCTCTTTCCTCCTGACTACCTCCTAGTCCAAGTGACCTTACAGCACATCCTCAGTAATAAAGTTCTCTTCGTCTTCCTACCGATGATGTTTGGAGATCCCTCCTCTGCCAGAACCGTCCTCCTTGTGGGGGAGAGCTGGCGGTTACGCCTAGAGCTGTGGGCTCTGCTTTGTCTCAGGAGTCTGGGGCTTTCTTGGAGCTGGGGAGCAGTGCGGGTGGGAGGGCTGTGAGATGCTCAGCCCCACTAGGCCTTGCGAGTCAGATTTCTAGGTTAATGAGAGTTCGGGTAAGAATACTTGGGGTTTTTTTTCCCTCTTGATCTCTGGAAACAGGAGTTATAACACAAGGCTGAGAGCAACAAGTGCAGTGCTGCTTTTCACTTTACTGCTTTCTCTATAATTATGTTTAGCAGTGCTGGTAGGGGCTTCCACACATGGTCTAAAGTGAATCATGTTTAAAATGCATCACGTACAAAACTTTGCTGTTACATTAGCTGTTGAAAACCCTTGCATAGCATTCTGCCGTGGAGGGTAGTATTGGTTGTTTTGGAGTGTGGTTTTATTGAGAAGGTGTCACAAACTTCCTCCTTCCTTGGGAGAGTATCACACACTTGTGAGCAATGTACATATCAGCTATCTGAGACAGCAGAGTTGTGCTCTTTAATCCACTGGTCTCATGTAGCGATTTCAAGGAAAAAAAAGTCTAATTCACAATAGATGTTTGTCTTGCTTTTTTCACTGTTGCTTTGCTTTCTTCCATATGAGCAAGTCTGTTACATAATTTATTGTAAGAAAAGCAATCCATTGACTAAGGAAAATTTTTGTCAGCCTGTCCTCCTTGGTAAACACTTTCTGTACACTTACAATACGGTGTGCTCTCATAAGAGCTCTCTGGAGCTCAAAGCACTGTAGAGCTGTTACTTGGACAGGCAACCACATCTCAAGCTATTCATTTGAAGAGTTAGTTTCCTAAAAGAATTCTAAAAGAAAGGTAGAAAGCAGATGTTTTGTGAGGTTTGGTGAAAGGGGTACAGCTCATAACCGAAGGACAAGATTATGCATCTGTGAGTGAGGGGTTGAGCATTTCTCATGTCCTTTCTTGCCAGGTGGATGGAGGTGATCAAGAGAGCCACCAGCTCCCCAGCCAGGTCGAGCCTGCTGCTTCCAAAGGACGAGAAGGACAGTCACACAGACTGAAGCAGGGCAGAGCTGGATCTCTGCTGTCAACATCAACAAAAGAGGCAGGTGGAAACAGGAGCCTCTGAAGTTGATAAAGCAAAGAACCAGGAAGCTCATTTCCACCTGGTATAGAAAGTAGGAGCGAGGGAGTTGCAGATGGGGATCACATCCATTCCCAATGATATGGAAGAGGGTCAAGTCTGTTCCAGTTGAACCTACTTAGAGAGAACCTGACAACCACAGAGCTCCAGTGTGCACACATTGTGGAAGGTTTATTGTTCCAGTTGTACCTGTACAGTAACACCCTTGCCTGCCCTGAAGGAAAATGCCACCTTGTTTTTACATTTTGACTCGTCGGTCAGCATATATGGGAGAAAAATAGCAGCTGTCAGTGGTGCAATTGGCTCACAGCTGCTGGTGCCAGGGCTTGCTGGCTCCCAGAAGTTCCCTTCCCCTGATGCTTGGCATGGCTGGCTATACAACCGCTGTCTTGCTGCTGTTAACGTCAACCTGCTGGCACAGTCGTTTTAGACTACAGGGGATCCACCAGATGTATTAGCTTAAACACAGTTCAGCTATCACAGAACAACTCTGCTCTTTGGAAACTGCCATGGCAGCAATTTTCCAGGGGAAGCAGGAGGACTGAACCTCTGCTAAGCTGTGGAGGTTTCGAAATATTGTGGGTTGGTACAGGTAGCGTGCATGGTTTTTCCTCTGAACTCTGCTATGGCGCATGCTGAGAGGGTTAATCGCTTTTCTCATATCACAGCTCCAGAGTTTCTTTATCCTGTAGTAGGCATTACTTAAGGCATGGGATGGCAAACACTCTCCACCCTGGTGTGGGTGATGTTTTCCAGGCATTTAAGCAATATAGGAGAACAAGCTTCTCTGAAAGTCACGGTTGCTTGTGCTTGTGTCACACAAAGACTTCTGAAAATCCCTATTCTTACCTTTACATTTGGGTTGGGATCCATCTTCCGTTTCTCATGAAGGTGTAAAAGTCACTGGATTCCAGATGGAGCATTAGTGTCTGTGGACTCTATTAAATCTCTGTATTAAATCTGAAATGTTTGCAGTTTGTTCTGTTTTTTATAAAGCTGTCACCTTTGGTTGCCTCCATGGAAGGGCTGAAATAAGCTAAGCACCACAAAATGCTGTGGCTTTGTGGGCTGTGGGGACTCTGCTTTTACATTAAATAGAAAAGTATTTGTGTACTGGAAGAAAGAACAACAAAGTGGTGTAGTGAAAGAAAAAGGGAAGTGTTGCATGTTGTGAGGATGGAGGAATGTGGAGATCCCTGTGAAAAGAGGAAGTACAGAGGCCAGCGTGTGCGTTCTCCAAGGCTGTTTCAGGTTATGGTCTAAAACATGTGCGGGATGAGGACTGCAGGGAGAGGGTTCCGGAGGGTTCCAGACTGCTTGCTTAGCATTTGCATTGTAGAGAAGACGAGTGACTGCAGATCCAGCCTTCACTACCACTGTCACAATGAACATTGTCCCATGTAAGTTAAATGTACTTAATTTATAAGTGTCTTCTTTTTTTTAATTAACTGTTGTAGGTGTATACATGTGGATTGACTAGATATGTTATAACACAGCTGAATATGACTGTTGAAAGTAAATAACATCTTGGTATAAAACTATCTCAGCCTCTTATTCCTGAGCCCACCCATCCCCATCCGAGGCCACGCTTGTGGGAAGATGGATGGCATCTGTACAGAAGCATTCCTTGGACCTGAAAGAAGATGTTTCTCACTGTTGATTAATGGGTCTTTGCACTCAGTGGTTTCCTGGATGATAACTGACTGCTCCTTTGTCATGGTCACATGGAGTCACTTAGCAGGAGCACTTTCCTCTTTCACGAGAACTCTCCCATGCAATTACTGCCCTTTGCTGGTCTCCTGCCGGGAAGCTCTGCAGGAGCGAGTTGCAGAGCAGAGGAGCAGGGTCTCTGTCAGCAGCTGGGGGTCTTGGCACTTAACCCCAGCCTTTAGTTGCACTCACCTACTGTAGCAGGGCTTTCTAGCACCAGGGTTTGAATTTTAGAGTATTCAAGTTACTCAGTAGTTTTCCAAGACTGTGGTTCTTGGCTCACCCAGCATCAGGCTGTGCTCCATCTGCAGCAGAGAGACAGCACCCAGTCAGAATGATGTGGTAGAGCCACCTTTTATGGAGCCTGTGAGTGCCACCAGGCTGGGGGAGCAGCTCCAGGGCAGGGCAGGCTGACAAACACCGCCTGAAATTCAGTAAGGCTAAATGCGAAGTCTTGCATGGGGGACAAAGTACCCTCTGCAGTACAGGCTGGGGACTGCACAGCTGTGTCACAGGCCTGGGGCAGAGGCCCAAAAGTGAGCTGTGTTTGTTGAAGGGCAGTGTACATCCTCTGGCATATGTGAAAGCCAGACCTGGCCAATTGCTAGAAGAGATAAGGATAGCAGAGCCGGAGAAATGTGTGTTTCTGCAAGCACAGTACAAGAGAGGGTGCAGTGTTTTCTGCCTGGGGTGAAATAGGCCCTGGTCTCTTTTAATTTTTTTTTTAACTAGCTGACAGAGATCGCTTACTCTCTTAACATCAGCTAGACTTTGTCTAAATTACCTCCGTAAATCAGCTGCCAGTCTCCCTGGCACCGTGTGTTAAAGATCAGACTGACAAGTACCCAGTGTTACTGGAGATGGAAGGAACTGTACAAGGCAGCCTCGCCCTACAGCAAGCAGTGTGGAGGCTTGGCTTTTGTATGCTCCCTCGCAGGCTCCAGCGGAGTCTCCCCCCTCACCCCCAACTTGTTTTTCCATCTCATATCATAGGGAACACTGCTTTAGCCTGTAACACAAGGAAACAAATTCTGGCATTTAGAAAAATGGTCGAAGAACCCAGTGGAAGGACACACCCTAAAGGTATTAGTACATGACTGGTAGGTACATAACATGGCTAACCCACAGACTGTTAGAACACCTATGCTCTATGTATCCTCCTGTCACCTCTGTGTAGCAGAATAGTGCTGTTACAACTCCTGTTACAGGAGAGATGCAGTGAGCAAGAGTCCTTCCTTAAGATTTTTCGCAGCTGAGGAGTGGTTGATCCTTTAGTTGCTTATGTGCTTAACCTGCAGCTCTGTATTTCCTGCCTTGAAGATGCATGTGCTATTTACAGTGGCTGAGGCGTGGTCCCTGAAACAAGAGCCTCTGATGCCAGCTGACCAGAAACCGAGAGGGACAGCAGGCAGTAAAAGTCCCTTATCGGGTGAAGAATACAAAGCTCAAATGTCTGTGCATTTAAAATGCAGGAGCGCAGGCTATAAAAGCCAGAAACTTCACTGTTCCTGGCAAAACTACTTACCTCTCACCTTGGCAAGCTTTCAAACCAATGAGGATTTCAGTGGCATATCAGTTCTTCTGTGAAATACCGTGTAGTATTTTAACTTTAGCAGAACCCTGCAGGAGTATTTGCTACAATCATGGGCAGTTTCCTTAACAAGCACTAGGAAAGAACAGAACACAACTGGTCCTCACTCATTAGTTTCTTGCTAGCAGGATGTATGTTAAGGAAGAGATGAACCCATGCTCTTGGGACCTCATGGCTTAATATCCATGGTCTCATTTCATTTCAAAAAGCCATCATTTCTGGTAAACACTACCACTTCTGCTTCCCACAGGACTGGCTGGTTGTCCTTCACTCAGTGTATCAGTGTCCTGCTTCATTGCTTAAGAAACCAGAACAAGTAAGTTTTTGCAGTAGTTCCTACCACGTGTTTAATGCGATGTTACTGGAGCTGTTCTGGCGACTGCTCCCTTCGTTTCCCCCAGTCACACGAGTGACTCCTGTTACACAGGATAATTTACCTCCCTCTTTCATATTGGCTACATCACCGCAGCTTTAGCTCTGCTGAGGTGTCAGCAAATATGGACGTACACAAGGCGTTCAGTGTCCAGCTGCACTCATACTGCTCGGGTGCAAGTGCAGCACAGCTTACATGCAGCGAAGGTCAGTACGCCACTGTGAAGGTTTAGAGCCTGACAGTCGGGGGAACATCAATTGTCAGAGCTTTCATTTTATAAGGCAGCCTTTCAGTCACGCACACAAAGCACAAGCTGCACCCATCCACGCAGCTCTGTGTGCTCACCTTCTGGCTTCTCCCCGGAGTGCTGCACTAAAACTGCCCTGCCCCCCTTCAGCTGCAGTTGAGAAAGGCTGCACCATCACCACTGTCCTGTCACCAGGCTGTTGAGCAGAGGTGAGCACAAGCATGTGGCATTTAACAAAATTCCCAAAAAAGCACAGTCAGAAGTAGATTTGTCAGTCTTTCTTTTTGGCTCCAAGGAGAAAATAGCTGAGACAGTACTGCCCAGCTTAAGCACAGAACCAACCGTAACCTTCACCTTCGTGTTTCTGCTTAGGGAAGGACAGGCATACACAAGGTTTCAAACATGCTTAAAGTGGCGTCTCCAAAGTGTTTCTCCTCTAACTGCGGTCACATGCTCACAGAGCGGTTGGGATTGGCAGGGACCTCAGGAGGTGATCTGGTCCAAGCCCCCACTCAAGAAGGGCTGCCCAGAGCCGGTTGCCCAGGGCCCTGTCTGGACAGCTTTTGGTTGTCTCCAAGGACAGAGACTCCACAGCCTCTCTAGGCAGCCTGTGCCACTGCTCAGTCACCCTCAACCACAAAGGGAGAAAGATGAAGGCAGAGAGACCCTGTTGTCAGCTTTTGCAGTCAAACCTGAGTCTAAATACTGCAGATCAATAAACAGACTCCAGAAAAAAACGCACCGAAGCATTCTCCAGAGCACAGCTACACTTTTGCAAACAGCATCTGCTTCCCTTAACACCAGCGTATATATGTCAGGAGAAAGGACTGATGTAATGATGTGCCTTTCACGGTATTCCCTCCTTGCACAAAAAAATACTTAACTGGGTCTGTCTCATGGGTCAAGCAGGAAGATACAGGGGAAGACCAAGAAGAATGCAAAGAAAAGCAGCTTTAACAAATACTTTTTCCCTAATAATACAAAGTTACACCAGCCTCATTTGTTTTGTTACTTTATTGAAAGTGGCAGATCCCTTTCAACGTTTTTAAAAACTAAGACTGTTGTTGCTTTGAATACTGGACGAAGTTTGTGGGGATTGTTTCCTTTAAAAAGTTTACTCATTACACTGCAGTGCATGTGAGTAATAATACAAGGTACCTTATTGACACAATTTGCTACCGTCACGAACAGCAACTTTAAAAGCAGCAGGAACCCTTCAGCTGCCTTTCTGCTGGACTGCAGCCTCTGCCTTCCACCTAAGTTTCCTGTCTATACGTTAACAACTTCTCCTGAGGAAAAAATGGGTTTCTTCTGTTCGTCATAACTGCAGGCTCCGAGACAGCTCTCACCACAGAGAGCCACCGCTCTGCAGCAGATCTCCAGCAAGATCAAACAGCAGCACTTCTTCTCTACTGGACAAGTTTGTGGTGTTTGCTGAGCCTGTATTTATCCATCAGAGAGGAAGAGTAAAGGATAGTCATAAGCTAAAGTGAACACTGCACACCAGGACGAAGGAACATATGGTCCGTTTGAGCTACTTTTAGCCCATCCCTTAGCAATCTGCAGGTCTGAATCAAAGTACCAAAAGTCAAGCCTTGTTACTAACGAAGTGGACTATCTTTTAAAAAAATGCTGAACAGCTACAGCTTTTGTTCTCCGTGGCTTTGGGGTGAGCCACATCATTTGCACACAAACACCCAGACAGAAAGATCTGGATATCTAAGGTCTTGCTGACTTAATGGGAATAGCTTTACAATTAGAGAGCAGATCTCTAAGCAACCAGCTATCAGAAGTTATTTTCCTAAGTCTATTTTTCTAGACCTTTAAAGTACAGATTTAAGATCTGTGCATTTACCTGAATTAAAGATTTGCTTTATAAACTAGTAGTATACAGAAAGCAAAGCTAGTTGGGGATGGCTCCACTGGAATACCTTAAGCAGCCAATACGGCCGTAGACGCTTTAATTTCTCTGCTAGCAAACACCACCACAGCTTGTCAATTGGAGCAGAGCCCTCGCTTCAGCGAGTTTAGATCCCAGACTGAAAGAAGAGACAGAAAGGGAAAGTTGAGAAGAAGGGGATGGAGGTCTAGAGCAGCTTTTGCAAACCCCTAGCCACACCACACCATGTGGATACCATTGCTGCTAGCCATCCAATTTATATCTTTCTGTAGAGGACAGGTTTCTTGCCTCAAGAACTGCTACGCAATGTTGATCTGCCTTTTGAACTGAAGCCCTGTCAGGGCCTTTGGCTGTTGTGTTCCCCCAACCCCTTTTTTTAATCCTTCTGCAACATTTGGGCACGCACAGTAGGTGTCTACTCAGCTTAGAGACGAGGACTGCCAAACCTGTGTATCTAGTTGCTTCAGTTGCAGAAAGCACCAAGGAAAGGAAATCCACCAGCTCCCAAACCAAATGTAACCACCTTGCCTTCCAGTCCCTGGAGACCCAAGGCAAGTTCTGCTGTTGCCTGAATTAGATGAACCAAGGCCTAATACAAAATGATGTCCCAGAGCCCAAAAAAGCACAGTCAGCAAACCCATCCTCCTGTGAAAAGACAGGCTGGGAAAGAGCAGCAGCAAGTTAGCTCAGTTGCTGCTATACTTGAAAGCTTTTCGTTACTAGCGTGTGAAGGAGTTGAAGCAATCCTCCAGAACAACTGGAGAGCTGCTCTAACTTTCCCAGAGGCCGTAATGCAGGGAGAGCTTCCAAACGTACCTCTGCTCACACATTACTGCTCACAAAGGCTTCTTTAGGAAGGGCAGGAGGCTAGACCCATCAGACTCGCCTTTGAAACATATCTCAATGGAAGAGAATCTCCCTCTTTTCCAGCAGCCAGGCATTTACCAATAACAAGCTGTGAATCAAACCAAGCCAAAATGGATACATCCATAGGGAAACAATTAAAAACTGCATTGATTACATTGTAAAAACAATTAGACCACCCATCTTGGGTTCTGCAAAAGGTCTAAATTGTACTTGCATTGCAAACCCCACCCTGGGTTATCATGGAAACACATGTAATATGAAGGCTCTGAAATGTCCTGGAGTCCGTAACACAATGTTACATCCAACAGCAGATGGTGGTCTGGATTAGAGATGTAGTTTTTATGAAGCTGGAATAAAATCCTTCCCCCCTCAAAACAGGAGCAGGGAATATAGGTGTCAGCGGGCAGAGGTCAGGTGGTTCCGACTGTGTGAAAACCTGCAAGAAAGAATAATGGGTGGAACTGGTCACTGCTGTCCATGTCAAGCCCTCACCTGGAAGATGGCCCACACGCACTGCGCCAGCCAGCATGTCTGCAGATGGAGAGGTAAGTCTGGACGTGTTTGTCCCCGCTCCCATAGCCACACCCAGTTTTCTAGATAAAGAAGTCTTGAAGGAAAAAACCAGCAATTTAACAAAAAGCCAAGGCAGCACTTTTTTCATGGCTTTAAGCTTCAATTTTAGGCTAATACATTTTGAGCATTAGTGTTTTACAGTAAGAAACCAACCAGGGTCTCTGAGGTTTTGCAAACCTCCAAAAACCCAGTGTCTTGAGCTGATGCACCATCCAGTAGTGCCATTTCTAGGGTGACAGAAATGAATGACACTGAAGCAGCTGCCCTGCAGAGTCACCCAACGCACATCTGCGAGTACCTCCTGCTCAGCTAGAGGCTAAAGTTTTTGCAGGCATCACCAGGACACTTTCTGTGACCTCTGTGGGTCAGCGAGAAGAGACAAGAGTGTTCTCTTTCTAGCTGTAAGTGATTATTAGATGAGGGATCTAACAGACCCATAGCATATTTGCTTGAAAGCTTGAATGACTTAGTAACAGAAGCCCTCAAGGATGGCTAGTGTTTTCGGTCCTTAATATCTAAGGCTCTTCTTTGCTTGACAGCATCCAACGGATACTTGAGCTACAAGACACAAACTATGCCAGCTTAAACCCATCAGAAATAAATACTTAGAAAGCCCAGGTTCAAGGGTGTAAAAACTGTAAACCTTGGGTTGTATTTACATTAGCAACCAGAGCACAGAATGGCTCCCTTGGTCACACATATAGCAAAATACTTCCGGCCTTCTGACCAGTGAGGGGCCAAATGTTAAGTTTCTCAGCTAGTGAGGAAAGAGCGAGATTTAGGATAGCCTGCTGTGAAAGGGAGAAAATCCCAATTAATGTTAAATAAAGCCTGATAAACCTGTGATCAGGATCTGACATTGTTGCCTGTACTACATGGATGCTATTGAACTTGGTGCCAGTAGTGGAGGCAAGCTTGATGCAGCACCTGCTGAGCAGCGAAGAACTTAATTCTACCAGACTATACTCCTTCACTGGTTTAACAAGTAATTCACTTCAGGAAAAATAGTTTCCTGCTACCTGAAGCTGGGCAAGTAGAGTGACTGCCTGCAAGTAGTGCTGTAAAGCACATTCCTTGCAATGAAACAGATATTCACTATTCCAGAAGCGATCCTGATGACATTTTGCATAGTCCTTGCTACCTCGGTAACGGGACCTGCAGGACATCATATACATACACACACGCACATATATACACATATATACACACACACATATATAGACATATATATGAGTAGCAGCATCTTTATGTGCTCTGCAACATTCATCTACACTACAGAAACGTGTTCAGTGTGAGAAAGGACTTCTGAAGCAGGAAGAACAGCTTCCATTAAATGAAAAGCAGTTAAAAGAAGTGACTTAGGGACTATTAGGTCAGCTGTCATCAATATTCACTTTTTGGGTGTCTTGACTGCTCAGCACCAACCTTTGCCGTAGCTATGGAGCACGACAATGGTTCGGTTCACTGCCAGCTCCACCCCAGCTCACACTCTAGAGGACGCTCACCTTTGTACCCGCTCCACCATGTGTGCTATCAGTTTGTCCGAGATGCCTGGGCAGGACTCCTCAGCCAAGCTAAAAGCATTCTCCAGCTCCTCCATAGCTCCCACATTGCCTCCGGTCTGTTTGTGCTTATCTTTAAGCTGCAAGCCAGAAACAGTGCATTAGTTCTTTATCTCATTGCAGAAAGCAGTGCAGTACAGATTTTAAGTCCCTTTTCCTTCTAGTATGACTCCACAAGGGTGCAGGAGGGCACCCACATTCTTCTTAAAAAAAAAAAAAAAAAAAAAAAAAAAAAAAAAAAGGCTCTTTTTGTAGGTCAGGAAGATGAAAGTCCAGTGTCTGGAGTTCAGACTTTCCTCCAGGTGCTAATAGCAATTGAAGTTCTTAACAAACAGGCCCTGATGTACTCCTAAACAAATTAAATGATATTAGAAATGGATCAACAGCCCTGAAAACCCATAACTAGTAACAGAAAAAAGAACTTCAGCTGTATCTGAACCAGTACCATCACGTTTGCTGCTAACAACAGCTTAGCATCCGGACACACACAAAGGCTTGCAGACAGGTAGGGCAGAAAATACTGTAACACCAGGAGTTAGTCACCACCACTTTTAATAACCACAAAAAAGTCTGAGTTGCTTTTAGTGACTGGGAGGCCAAAGGAGACGACTGCCATGCTTCAGATCCTGAGTCACTTGGCCTCCAACACTCATCCCCAAGAGAGAGCTTTCCCCAGAGGGACAGCGGAATGAAGCCCACACACCAAGATCTCCACGTGCAGCATCTGACCTATATGAAAAGCCTCAGTTTGCATCTGTCATTGTTGGCGCACTCCGACTAGGCCTCACTGGCCACAAGTCTACCTGCACATGGTTCCAGTTGTTAATTTGAAATAGCTAAACCTCTGTCATTAAGGAACTCCTGACGGGTCACTGATGCTGAGCCTGAAGGAGTCTGTCGTTGGAAAACCCACAGTCACATCCTCTGCAGCATTTCCCCACCTCCTTCACACAAGCAGCTCATGTGGCAGCCCCTTCCCTAGTGTGCATCATTACGCAATGAGCTGAACAAAAATCAAAACCTTTCGTTGAACAAGCAATGTCTGCCAGTAAGCCACTGTCCAGTTCAATTAAGCTCCCGTTAGGCTACACGGATTAAAGGGCTTTACATAAGCCTCACAGTTCTTTGCCTGCAATTCTAGGATCAGCCTTTCCTGTTGTTGCAGCTCACCTTTCCTCCACGGTCCAGAAAACAAGACAATGTGAATGCTAATTCCCAGCTGGAGCCGTCCCTGTGCTTCAAGTCCTCCACTGGAAACAAACAGTTCCTAGCCAAAAAGAGCTTCTGCCTCTTCAGTGGGGTAATTGCTCATTATCACAAAGCCTCAGCTGTGGGAGCAACTCACACATGGCTCTGCTCATTCAGAAGTGACAGGGGGCATGGAGGGCAACTCAATTACACATCAAGGATACAGATTTCTTAGGCCAAAAATATTTGTAATCCAGGGCTTGATTTGACATCTACCTGATCAAAGACTGCCCACCTCAGAGCAAAATGAGATACCGGGTCTGTCCTGCAGGTAAGTTGTCAGTTTATCATCAGCTGTTGATGCCAAGCCACTGACCTTTACTTTGCCCAGCAGCCTGCGATGTGAGCAGCCTGTGTTATCCTGTCACTTTCCACTGCAGAAGAGCTTTCTGAGGTTAGCAGGGGGTTAGAGAGCTGTACTGCACAAAGCCTTACAGGTTGGCTTTTATTCACTGCTTGGCCCTCCAGGCACAAATATCTTACCTTTCCTCCCTGCCCCAAAAAAGGCAGACAGGTTTCCAGATTTGCAGTTGCTCACGTCTGTGTTAATGACCCACCACGGGTCATTTTCAATATTAACATCTGATAATACACATGCAGGGAAGGCATATAAAAGATTATGAACAGCATCTCAGTCAGATTTCAATTCACAAAGCCCAGCTTCAGCCCTTTTATGGAAAGAGGTGATCAAAACCTAGCAGGTCTAAGAGGCAATAATACAACAGTGAGAACGAGAAAGTCTGCTGTTGGTAGGAAACTAGAACTGAAAAGAACAACATGTGCAACCAGCAGTGAAGCAGATTTCCTTCTTGGAGGAAAGTTTTCTTCCAACACCCTGCTACTGCACACAGAAGCCAGATTATTTCAGAGACTGCCCAGAACCCTCCCTGCACCTGATTTTGCTGAGTGGGATCAGCAGAGACTGCATGGAAGTCTAATCAAAGGAAAGGAGGATCAGCAAATCTGGGGCAAGAGAGTCCACTAGCAGAAAGCCACTTCCCACCTGGAACTGGTGCAGCAAGGTTGGTAAGGAGAAGCATGAAGATGCACTCATTGGTTTGGACTGAGAACCAGATGTCAGTGATTATGCTGCAGAACAAACTGCCTGCAATCAGAAGCCAACATTATTTTTATTTGTTTTTCTCTCATAGGTCTAGGCCTACAAGACCCAGTCAGTCTGCCTCATGCTCTGACCTCTGGAAGTCAAGCCCACTGGAGTACAGAAGAGGCCGGTTAGCTAAACTCTCAATTTCCAAAGCAGCGCTGTCTCAAGAGTACTGCATGCCTGCTTTTCAGAATGACCTCTGCTTCCCGCCCTGCAGCAAACCCTCTTTCCATACAGCACTAGACCTGCGAAAAAGAGATTTAAGTCCAGAGACTATTCCCTGACAAAGCACAGCTCCCTGCGGGGCCACCCCTGGAAGAGCATCAGAATCCAGAAGAGAGCAAGTCACCAGGACCAGAGAAAGGGTCTCTGTGACCCAGCACCCCAAAAAAAGAACCTTGACACACAGTGTCCGTGTAAGCAGTTTCTTCCGAAGCAGAACTTCCTTTCCTATACTCCTGCTGGAAACAGCAATTGAAGCCAGTAGCCCCCTTCTGATTATTGTCCTGTTCTCCTCCCTTAAAACATCACCCAGCTGGAAAGACAATTCATCTCTCTGCTGATACAGACACTATCCCATCATTAATGGTAGCTTTTACTTCCAAGTCCACATCCCCACTCAGAACACAAGGCAGGGAAACGGGGGATTTTCCAAACCCATTTTCTCTGCCTACCTTCCACAGGCCATATGGTAGGTAACTCCTTAGCCTTGGCGTGCTAGCAACAGCAGGCATCTATAAATCAAGACGACGGCCTAGTAATTGGCAAAGCCAACTGCTCTAATCCACCCAACATTCCCTTCAGTGATGCTGCTGTGGGCAGCAGCATATAGCATGAGGGCAGGGAACATGCACAGCAACAGGCAAGCTCAAATACCTGCCTGCCCTAAGAGGAGCTGCACTTCAGCTACGGAGGCCAGGGACATGAGAGTCCACAGTTGCCTAGGCATTAGCAAACCTAAGACACAGAAAAGAAACAGGTACTCCTCTACCTTATCCTCACCAGAGGACAACACAGTAATGCTGTGCTTCCAGGAGTACAAGTGTATTGGAGAGGACACTCTAGGGACATATTCACTTTCCTGACATACTGTATAGACCTCTGAACAGAGGCACAAATGCTTCATAGTCCCTTAACCCTAGTAGGTACCGCACCCCTCCTCCCTTCTCCAAATCCTTCCCATCCATGCCCAGTATCTCTTTGTCTCCAACCACCACAGACACCAAGGTTCTACTCACCTCCCCAAAAACTGGGTGAACAAGTGTGGAGAGACACTGTGACCGTGGTTGCCTCTTGATGGGCTCAGTAGGCTAGAAAGCAACGTGAAAAGAAGTTACGAGCACAGGCAAAGGCTCCCCGGGTACACAAACTACTAAGCCTTTGGTAAAGTCACAGCACCTCGATGGCAGCCCCCTCACCAGGTCTCAGGAAAGCCACAGGCTGCAGTACCCTGATGATGTGGAGGAGGCAACTCCGGGGCACTAGCCCGTAATTCCGGACTAAAGTAAATTTTAGACTGAACACAAGTAACTGGTAGCTTCCCCAAGACCCTCAAAAGCTTGTATGAGTTCAGTCCACTTCTGAAGGAACAGACGCCAAACAGACCTTCTGGGAACCATGAAGAGCCATTCCTTTGTGCAGCTTGCTCAAGGAGTTGGGGCGAATAGTTGGTGGGAATGTCCAGATTGGACCCTGGTCTCCATCCTCTGTGTCTCCATCACTGCAAAGGAAAAGGAGGAGGTCAAGACAAAGCCTCAGCGCCATACACTGGATGTTTTACCCATGCATTCTCATAGTCACAAGCTCTCCCCCACCTGATTGTCATATCACTGCAGGACTCCAGGCATTTCCCTATCCCAGAAAAAATCCTAAAGAGAAACCACTGCAGTCTCTACAGCCCATATACAGCACCACAGAGATCTGAGCCAAGTACTACATCATGTTTCCAAACCACGATAACCACCCTTCTGCTCTAGCCAGCTTGAAGACAGTTTTGAGTACTAGTTAAATTTAGAGTTTCAAGACAAGCCAAGCTCACAATTTGAGGGGCCAGGCTTAGATGTTGCAAGCCAGCCTCCTAGAATAGTTGGTCACTGGAGTCGCTGCCACTACAGGTGAAGAGAAGCTCTCCAACACCAGCCTGGCAACAAAGCACCCTTTCCTCACCCAAGGCTCATAGCCTCATTATCCTCCACATCAGTAGCAAAGCTCTCTACCCATGAATACACAAACACACATACACAGCTGTTGCCACAGTTACTAAAGCCTGTAGCTGTTTGAAAGGCGATGTATTTAATTGAATGTGCATAAAATACAGGCAACAAGAGCCTTGTTTTACTAGTTACACACATGCTACATGTTCCTTGTTAGTACTTCTGATTCCTTACACTCAAAGAGACTCCACAGGTTAAGGTAACAGCCGGTTTTTTAGGCAGCAGTCACCTGTTCCCACAAACAGATGCTCGCACGTCTCCCTGAGCTACCGTAAGATCTCCAACCCAGGTAGGGTAAAGGACCTGAGCTGCTTGCAGTAGGCTACCCCCGGGCATGCAGGGTACAGCACCTTGCCATGCAGAACATGTACGTACATGTCAGAATCGCCAGAACTGGAATCTTCTCCATGGCCCTCTGACTTCCAGCGCTTGAATCGATCTATCAGCTCCATTAGGAATGAGGTTTTCTTGGTGTAGCGTGTGATGAACTTGTGCTTTAGCAACTCTTTAGCTGTTGGCCTCTGGAGGAATAAGGAAAGCATGCTACATCTAACCATCTCTGTACACTAAACATGCAAGTGCACCGACTTAAATTCTTGCCAGGCTTGCCTGTCCATTCTGCAAGCTCAGTACTTCCTTCTCTCCAGAAGCCTTGCACCAAAAGGTGTTCCTGCATTTAGCATCTTTGCTAAATCATCCTGCATCAACATCTTTGACTTCTGCAATACTTTACCAAATTCACAGGTGGATAGCAATACTCACAAATCTAGGATCCTTATTGAGGCAGGCTTCCACAAACTCCTTGAAGGGCTTGCTGTGGTGACCCTCAAGTGTTGGAGGGTTATTTTTGGGGATCAGGAAGAGAACCCTCATAGGATGCAAGTCAGAATTTGGAGGCTCTCCCTTTGCTAGTTCAATGGCTGTAATTCCAAGCGACCAGATGTCTGCCTGAAAGAAGAGCAAGAACAGTGACAGCACAGAACAGCAAGGAGCAATTCTGCAACATGGAAGCATGCAACTTCAGCACAGCCAAAGGGCTGATCACATAAAATCAGATAGGGTGTTTCATGTCTAATAGACCAGCTTCTCCAACAGACCCTGAACCATAACAGAAAAGTATCATTCTTGCAACAAACAGCACTTCCAATCCCTGTATTAACATATATATATATATATATCTCAGCACCAAGTAGCAATCCTCCTCCTGCTCCCAGCTCACCTTGAAGTCATAAGCAGACTGTTTGATGACCTCTGGTGCCATCCAGAATGGAGTCCCGACAAAGGTGTTTCTCTTGATTTGTGTGTCTGTCAACTGTCCAGCCACTCCAAAGTCAGCCAGTTTCACATCTCCTTGTTCCGAAAGTAGCACGTTGGCAGCTGTTCACACAAATAAGCATTGAATCCACTGGTTTCTGAATCATCTCCAGCCCACACAGAACTGAATACTGAGAATGGACCTCCTGCGGCATCCTCCTTTGCACCAGTGAAAACCCTCAGCTCAGATTTCCAGCCTCAGACTCATTCTCATGCTCTGACCTCTGCTGGATAACACGGAACAAGTTCATACACTTGGCTGGATCAGAAGAGGAATATTTCTAGGCTAGTAGCAAGGAGTAGATGTGAAGGGCCACACAGTCAATTAGATGTGATTCCTGGCCACACAAAGAAGAGAGGGCAACATGGTCCAAGATATCTCAAATGGTCTCAATTTTTTTTCAGAGCAGCATTCAGCACGGGTTAAATAGCAGAAAGAGCTCACAAGTCCTGGTCTTGTACCACTTCCCACTCACTCAGCTTAAGAGAGTGGCATTGGGTTTGGCTTTGGGATGGGTTTTTTGTAGGACTTTTCATTCTGAGAGAGACCCTACCTACAAACTTTCAGCATTTCCCCACTCTGCTGGCAGCCAACAGTGCTGCACGGCCTGCAGCACTAGCAATGTGTAGTCTCACATACACAACGGAAACGTTTCTACATATCTCCCTGCATGAGGTTTCTCTGCTCTGCTTGTTCACATCCCCTCCTGCAGAGGGTCAGAGCAGTTAGCATCCAACACCGGCCATGTCTCCACTGCACTGTCCTCCCGCCCTCCTGCTGTCCTTTGATGCTCTGTGCTCAGTGTGAGACTGCTCTTTGGGAGGCAGATGCCAGGTCTTCCTACACTGCATACAGCCAATAACTATAAAAATCAGTAACAGGATAAGCTGACACAAGCTGCCTTGATTTTCTAGGGCTGTGAACCCTGCGTGAGGACAGCTCACCTTCACCATAAGTTATAACTGTGATAACCAGCATACACAGGCCTTGGGGTCCAGCAGTAAAGCAAACGTCCAGACATAACTGAGAGTCAGCTAAAATTTGAGCACGCCTTTCATTGACTGCTTTGCTTTAGCACCCTGACTGTCCAAACTGCAAATGCCAGAGAAGACCTACAGATCCTTACTGCTACTACAAACCCTAAAGACATGAAAAACATGAGTTGCAATAAAATGACAAGCATCAGATTCAGAAAAAAGCAACCCAACAGGAAAAGCAGCACTAAGAAACAGTCTTCGAAACCTCTCAGATTATTACTGTATAATAGTCCTGAATCTTATGTTAGTAACATCCCTTACAAGAAAGGGAGCTGAGCTATCCACTCTTACCTTTGATGTCCCTGTGGATCTTCCTCTCAGAGTGTAGATAATCCAAACCCTTTAGGATTTCTCTCAGGATAGTAGCTATGTAAGTCTCCTCCAGGGGTCCCGGCTTCAGCTGATAAAGGGCAGAAAGATGACTTAAAGGAAGGTGACTGATGCCTTGGATTTTCCAGCCTCTCAGTTTGTTACTTGTAAACCTTGGCCAAGCAGGTCATATTCAGCAGGAAGCAGCTACTGCACACCTGGTGCACATTCTGCAAGCAGAATGCTGGACTTTTTGCACCTGGCAACATGAAATGGAAAACCTTTGGGGGATTTTCTGTTAGTCTATTAAAGGCTTCCCAGATAGCCAGCAGGACGCTCATCTCTCGCTTTGGCCTGGAAATACATTGCTGAACAGAACATCTTAACAGTTTCTCTTGTTCAAGTCTCTCTGCTAGCATGCAAGAACTGAATTTCAGCCACTGCAACAGCCCGGAGACAACTTCTACCCTACAGCTGTGGCGTATCGTATCAAAGCTCTTCTCCTTTCAATCAGTTCTCCTCTAAACAAGTCCTGCCTTCTCAGTGCAATAATTGAGGTTCTGACACTAAGATGACTTCTGCTGATGGCAGCCCCCACCCCCTTCCTCCAAGTCAGTGCAAGGCTCAGCAGTTTTCACTACAGAACCTTAGTTACTGCTCTGGAAAAACAGGCTTTATTGTCCTAAGGAGAAAAGCAAAATCCTGTGGCAGAATACAGCACAGCAGAACTTTGCCCCTATGTTTATTCTGCATTTCTATTCCCTTAAAATCTTGGGTAACTTGTTAAATGTAATTTGTATTATCAAACACCTTTGAATCCTGATCGTAGACCAGGTCTCTGCTGAGCTTGATGCCATGCACGCACTGAACAATACCACAAACTCTTTGCAGGCACAGAACTTTGATTAGGTTAAATATGGGTTCACACTGCTCAAAAACAACTGGCTGCTGTCACATTTCAGTTCACTGGCTCTTCCCATTGTAAAGCAGCAGAGCACGCCAGAGAACAGTGCTTTGACAGCTGAGCTCCATGCAAACATTTCCTCTGTCCTAGGATATGCATAACCAGCATGTCTGCCCTGCACTGCCTCCCCTTCAGGCACAGGGCTGTCAAAAAGATGGTATGTGGCAAGTGTCTGGCTTACAGACATTTCACAAATCAAGGATCCAGCCAATGTTTTTCACGGTCCAGAGCTTACCACGTACTTACCAAATCCAGTGCTGAACCGCCTCCTAGGTACTCCATGATTATCCACAGCTTAGTGCCCTGCAAGCAAGAACACAAATCAAGAGCAAAAACAGTAATAAAAGCAGGCAGAAAAGTGAAACACCCCACAGGCAGCAAGACACATGAGTAGTCCTGTACACAATCCAAGAGATGCTGCACACCACAGCTCTCAGAGGCTTAAGGAGGGAGCTCCCATCTCCCTCTTTCCTGCTGACACAACATTATAGTGGTGGACCTGCCCCCAGTACCTTTCTTTCTCTCAGTCTGCAATTTTATCTGAGCAAGCTTGGTGCCCCTACAGGCACCACACTACACAGCCCACAGAGATAAGCATATTCTCAGGTTGGAGCCATTTAACACCACTCCAACAGATCTTGTGCATCTCCTTCTTGACAATGACAGGGGAGCTTTGCAACCTTTGATCTCATTACAGGACTGCCAGCTTGAAGGATACAATCAGAAAGACACTCTCTTACTCCTCAAGAGAAGAGATTTCCAGACTGAGGTTCACAGGGTAGAAGATAAGCAGCAGATCCATGAAACCACAGCATGCTTGGTGTTTTTAGTAGAAGGCTGAGAAAATGCATTATGGCCTTTGAAAAATATGTAAGGAATAATCAGGATCCAAAAAGCAAACTGTTTGCTACAGACCCAATGTTACATACACCTTCAGCAGCCAGCATGCAGAGGCCACTTCTGGTCACTGCTACTAGTAGCTTCCATTGAGAATTCCTAAACCTGTTCTCAACAGAAGCGGGATCAGCCCTCCTGCGAAGACTCAGGTCCTGCTGTTTTCATCATTTCTGATGAAATGATTATCACAAGGTCACAAAGTACAGTTTCAAACTCTTTTTTCCAGAGGCATAAAGCCCTCAGTGGTACTATCTTTAAACCTGTGGCATTTTGGAAAAGTATTCCACAAACTTCCTTTCAAGAATGGTCAAACCGGGGAGAGGTCAGCCTCTTCAACGAATAATTTTCTCTCCAGGCAAGTGCCCTGGCTCTTGGGACCACACTGTACCAGGCACCTCATTTCCATGTGTTTTGCAAGTGCCTTAAAGCCCAGCCTCCTATTAAGACCACATAAATGTAGCGAGCAGAGCCACTGCTGTTCCTGCTGCCACACCGACACTCACAGATTGGGCACCTTTCAGTGCTGTATGCCACCATCAGCTGCAGCACCCACAGAGAAGCCACCCCATTCCCAAACTTCTGGCAAGAGAATTGCCATGGCTTTGTCCTACCTTCAAGTAGGAACCATAGTACCGGGTGATGTAGGGACTATCACACTGGCTGAGCACCGTAATCTCCTGCTGAATGTCCTCAATTTCATCCTCAGCCTCCTCCAGATCAATGATCTTGATAGCAACCACCTCCTTGGTGCGGTTGTCGATCCCTTTATACACTTCACCAAACGATCCTTTGCCGATCCGCTCCAGCTTGGTGAACAGCTCCTCAGGATCCACCCTGGAGTGCTAAACCAGAAAGCAGAGACACGAGAAGCCCATGACGTCCCACAGCAGCCTGCAGAGTGCGATGCATACTCAGACAGCTCATCTCCCTATCTATGCATCTACTGTGTCATTTAATTCACCCAAAATTCACATATCCTAAAAGGTCTCCGCATGCTGAGAAACTTAACACAGAACATATCCAAGAGAAGAACTGAAGAAGCCTTTTACATGGGCTTTCTGCCCCTGCAGGCTGCAGTGGGAGAGGAGGGGGAGAGAAGCCCAGGAGGAAAATGTCACCAAGTACTTCTATGGAAAGAGTCAGCTCCTTCGGGACAGGACTGCTCAGTTGCAGGCACCAAACTGGTGCCAAAGCAGCTCCATGAGCAAGTTCACACTTGAATAAAAAAAGCAGGCAAGGTGTACCAGAACCAGCCTTCTTTTGAAGATCCAGACAAGAAAATGGGCACAAGCAAGAGGCCATAGGAAGTTCACAAGGATGTTTCCCTAGTCTGTCTTCCTGCATTCAAGGATTGGAATGATTTGAAAGATTTGGAACGCTTTCCTACTTGTTTGGAGGGTGAAATACTCCAGTAATATAAATACCAGTTCACATTAGCTGTCTTCTCTGCTGCAGCCTGATTTCCAGGCAGCACCCAGCCCAGCTCTCTTCAGATGTTTGCAGAGGGAGCCTCACGTCTTTTGGAAGGTCAGCAGCAAGGAGCCCAGACACCCGCCTATCCCAGAGGAGACAGAAGAGCTGAACGGACACTCCATCTGCAGACCTGCTTTTCTGGAACAGCCTCTCCTCTGTCTGGCACACCCAGATGCAAAAGCAAATAGCATTTCCCTCATTAGATAAGCACATCAACTGGGAAGCTACTAACACGATCATCATCAGAGAAATACTGACTCTTTAAGAGCAGCTTCAAAGTTAACTCTTTATTAAGATGAGTATGGACAAGAAAGGGAAGAAATCAGAATCATTTTCTGATGCTATTTCATTCTGCCCAGCTGCAGACCAGAAGGTCCTGCTCTGCTCCATGCTACTAAAAGGCTCTTTGTGACTAGTTTTTCTGCCTTTTTAAAAAATAAGTCTAAAAAAAAAAAAAATCTGGAAAATATGGCCTGAACTACAGGAAGTGGCCAAGCTATTACAGTGAGTTTTCCACACCCAGAACTTCTCAGTCTCACCTCCAACACGTCACCCAGAGGGACCACTCCCTTGCAAGGGCCTTGAGCTGGCAGAGATTTTATCTGAGAACAGAGCAGCTGCATTTTCGCATCTAACACCAGGTTCTAGCAGCAGGCCATCGCTGAGCAGCCCTAGGTGCTGCTTAATGATTAAGCCAGCCAGTCATTACAAGTTGTTTGCCTTCTGTGCCCAGTGCATCGCTGTATTGAGTAAGCCAGGCCCAGAGGAAGCTTTACAGTCAGCTCACTCAACAGGATTTCCACGTGCATTCCAGTCCAAGATACAGAAGGATAACCAAATATCCTTGTGCATCCATGGCAACACCCAAACAGGCTGTACTTCGAACAAATGCACTGGAAACAGACTGGAAAGAATATGCAGAGATGAAAGGAACTGGAGATACATAACAGGGATTGGAGAAAGGGAGGTGGGGGAAAGGAAGAGGATTTAAGCTTGAGAAATGCCAGGAGACAGCATGAGAACAATGACTGCAGCGCAGGGAGAACAGTCTGGCTAGTCTAAGCTCACAAGAGGCCAAGAGCAGTTTCCACCTCTTGACCAACTTACGGGAAGGGGCAGCAAAGTGGCCCAGACGTTGCCCTGCAGTCACCTACTGCACCGCAAAAATGCCACTCCCCACATCAGCCACTCCACACGTCAGGGTGAAGGGAAAGAAGGAGGATCATCTCCTAGAAGCACCTGGCTCAGCTGGTAAAGGAAACATTATCCACATGAATACTGCAGGGAAGCAACCCTGCAAGAAAACCTTCTTCCCCTCCCACGTAAGTAATTTTTCCATGAGAAAAGAAATGGCAAGGTGTAAGTTACTGCTCCCCTCCTCAGCCTGGCATGGCACATCAAAGAATCAGGACTAATTCTTCAAGAATAGGACATTAAACATAAGAGCACTGGCTACTGCAGGCAGCTTTTGGGACAACCACCATTTTATGTATTGGGCTCTGTAATCACAGACAGCTTCGTAAACAAGCTTCCATACTTTGATGTCGGTTTATCCCGTTCTTTGTTCTGCTTTGCGGAAAAAAGCAGTTCAGGTAGGGGTCGTGAAGGAGACAAACCTTCCTGACAAGTACATGGAAACTTTGCCCAAGGGACTCAGGAAAATGATACAACTCCGATGGGCAGAAGAGACAGGCCCACCACATTAGGTTGGAACAGGAAAATTTGTTTGCAGGTACTGGATCTACTTCCCCAGTACCTGCCACTTCAAAACCAATCTGGAAATATGTCAGAGCTCTCAGGTGACAGGGCAAGAGTATGACTCTATGGAGGGCCTAAGGACACACATCCCTTGACAGAGTTGCCAAAATCACATAAGTCATATCCAGCAACAGCCGGAACTTAGTGAGCAAGTGTGGGACAAAGTAGTAGAGTCATTCCAGCCACGGTTACAGTCTCCTGGTCACCTGCTGCAGACCAGAGTCTGCTAATGAATTTCTTCACTTTCTGTAAACACAGAGGAGGAAACCAGCCCATCCCTGATTCAAGTAGGCCAACGCCTGCCCAGTGGAACACCTTGTGAACTACCATTGTGGACACCACAGAAGACATTGCCAGGTGACATTTTCATGGAAGCAATTCTGAATTCCCATGACAAACTAAGAGGGATAAAATTATGCTAGCCTGCAGGATGTGCTCAGAAGCTCTGGTCCATTAAAAAAGTTTCTATCGGAGCTGCCACATGGTAACTCACAGCTGATGAGCAAACATTCAGATCGATGGGCATACAAGCCTCACTAGACAGCAGAACAAATGCAGTTACGTCAGGAACAGAGAGCTATGCAAGTGCGCCACTCCGTCAGAAGAGAAACACACTGCCACACTTGGGGGGCTCAAGCAGGGGGGAGCAGGGGAGGAGGAGAATGTATTCTGTGTAGCCTGACTCTCCCCTACCCCAATGAAATTGCACCTGCAGAGCAGGTTACATCCCTACACACTGAGGGGTGTAACAAGCAGGATCTTTCCCTTTTCTAAATACAAATTGATCTCAGTGCCAGTCGTTTTGTCAGAGAACCACCCTGGCTGCAAATCCATGCTCTGGAGCTGCACAGCTACAAACACACCTGAAAAACTTCATTAGTAGAAAGTAACAGAATCCAGATGAAATGCTTTACACCTGCATAAATGAGCATAGATAACCCAAAGAAGTTTATTAGTACATGTCAACTTTGCAACTGCTCACCAGTTTGGGATTTTTCCATTTTCTTCATGTTCACAGAACCCACCAAGGCTGCAAAACGGAGCTCCAGGTCGGAGTCTGAAGAGCTAGCTGACTGGCTGCTGCTCCTTGTTCTACTACAATGTATAAAGCCTTTAAGGGATGGACACCTCATCGTACCTTTTTGGTTGACTGAATGTCAATTACACAGCAGTTCTGGAGCAAAAAGCCTCATGCTGTTTCTTCCCATTGAGAGCAGTCAAGACACTAGAGATGGCTCAGTCAGGCATGAACAGGCTTTGAGGGGAGAGCACATAAAGCACTAACTTGGTTGTACGTGCAGGAAGGGGAGGGAATAAGTATGAGAGGGATGAGGACAACCTCCTAGTAATGTGCTCCACTCCTGCCCTCCAGGATCTAATCTCACAGCACAGGAAAGAAGGATGCTCTGTCATGACAGGTGTGGGGGTGTTTGCCATCACGACTGATGATGCCATGTTTTAAAACAGAGCGGCTCACTGCAGACATCAGGAATTAAGAATTGCAGTGTGTTATGAGACAAGCCTGGCAGTAACACCAGCTGCTTCATGGGGAAAGAATGGGTTTGGCAGCTCTGCCACCTCCAGCTGCAGAGACATGATATCCAGTCTTTGAGGGGAGACTAGAGAAGAAGGGTAAATATCTACCCTCATTTCAAAGCTACTACCTGCAAAGATAAGGTGCATATTGGGAACAGAAGCAAATACTCTTTGAACTAGCTCAAGGTCTTCTCTCTGGGCTGTGTCTGGCTGGATCTCACTCTCAAAAGAGTCATATTCAGCATCATGAGCAAGAGTCACACCTGCATCTGCTACATAAAACACTGAGAGGTGCTTAAACCCTTTTGGAAGTGAAAGTTCCTTGGTCTGGGGCAGGTCAGGATCAGAATCACTGTTCTAGTTGTTCTGTCTTCTCCCATGAGAAGTCTGTAACAGAAAAATATTGTCAAGGCCACAATACTTCAAGAGCTGAAGCTGACTGGGAGTTTGGCAGCCTCCAAAGGTTTATATGGAACTACAGCAGCATTCAGTATTACTTCTGACTAGGGCACTTTCCAACCAGCCAAACAAACAAACATCATTTTCCTCTGCCAAACACAGTGGAAGGAAGAAGTTGGTTTTAATAAACCTCAGCTACTGACCTTCTTTCCTTCATTGCCTCCTCTCCTCCCCAACTTCCCATCCAGCATTTACCCACATTGCACGCTACACACTAACCTCTGGGCCACCAACAAAAGATATCTGCAGCAGGCACTGTGTTCTCTTTGAGGAAATCAGCTTTGTATATGGAAACATATACAGACAAGAGGGAAGTTTGTGTTCAACACTTCAAAACACAGGAATTTGTTTGAGACTCCCAACTTGCTTCACAGATAGTATTCTTTCGCTTCAAGGGAGTGAAGCATTACTTAGCCAGAGAACTTGAACAGCTTCTTCAAGGTCACATAAGGAACAACAAAACTAGAAACAGAGCTCAGATCAGAGCTTTAAACACAGTAACGCAAATATGTCACCTAGCAGATAGAGCTCCCAACAAAGACTGGAGGCTCACTGTGCTGTATGTACACAGCAAAGGGCAGCCAAGAAAAGAGAGAGAGCCAACTAGCTGAGGCAAGGAAATGGAGGCACAGAGGTAAAGCAACCTGGGGATTTCCCAAAGGTAACCCTGCACATCAGCAACAGAACTGGGAATCAAAGACAAGTCAAGCCTCTGACAACCCAATCCAAGTCTTAGTCTCCTGATTTTCACAGTACCTCCCACCACTCCCTAAACTCTGGTGAACAGAACTTCAGGCCAATTCCTACTGCCCTTCCAACAAGCCTCAGTAACACAGATTATGAGGTCCCATCAAGGATTCCTGAAGAGACCTGAGGAATGGACAACACAGACTGCTTTCCTATTCCAGGACCAGACAGTTACGGGATGACAGAATCTGAGAATGCCTTACATTTGCATAATAAATTCAGAGATGAGACCACTGGAACTCTGATAAGATTCATTAGTGAATGTGGTGTACAAAAGAAGCTCGAGAGTAACCTCCTCTGCAGCTACAGAACTCAGTTCTCAGCCCTAACCAGACAGTATCCTTTTCTATTCCTTTCATTTCTCTCTCTCTATTATGACTCACTCAGGCACTATATTTGCATTTAATTCCATACACACTTCGGGGAAACAGTTTATGTGAAAGACAGGATGCAAACTAAGATACATTGCAAATCAATTTTAAATCAGAAAAGGCTTGGAGAAAGCATCATCTCAAACCACTAAAGCTTTTAGTATTACAATTCTACACCTAGGAACAGAACAGAAAAATGCCAAAAATTCTCACAAAACATGGTTTAACAAGACCTACATTCAGTACTGACATCTGCCAATAATCAAACACACCCCACAACCAAATTCAGAAGAAAAAAGATTGAAGCCAATACTATTAATGTGGTTTAGCTTTTAGTCCCAAGTCATGACATCATCCTTCCACACTCCTCTTATGAAAATGTCATCACAACAACAGGATTTAACCACATCCACTGACGCTGATATCTCTCTCAGAAGAGTTAAATGTTCAGTATCAAATATCACTTACCTCTTATGCATTAAGGTTACAAGCACTGTTTTTCTCAGGCTACTCTTATGAACACTTCAGTAAGGTACGTCTGGCACAGCCGGCACACACAGCTTTTCTGTTCCCATTGCTACACCTCCTCTCCCCAAAATACTGAGAGAGCCAATTATTCCTGTCTCCCTAAGAAGAGCAAAGTTAACCTTAAAGAAAGGCACCATACTGGGTGAAGAATTACCTTTCTATAGGCTGGCAACCTAACACTGTCAGTCCAACACCACCATGGAATAAGACACAAATAAATTGGCTAACAGGAGTAAGCTGAGATGTGTGCAAGAGAGATAAGGACTGGCAAAAAGTGATTTTCTGGGGGTGTTATATTTGCTCGTGATACAAGAGTTTAAAACAAATTTTTAATCGCCACTTACCTGGCTGGCAAATTCTCTCAAGTGAGCCATGCCTACAGGATGGTCAGACATCCGCTTGTGCAAAATCAGGGAGGGCTGGGACTTCGTAGCACAGTGGGAAAGAGATGCTTTCTGATCCACTGGTCAACTGCGACAAGCAAGAACATAACAGCTCTAACTCGAGGTTCTCAGAGCCTGGCTCATTCCCCAAGAGCTGCCTTCACCTTTTTTCTCCTCGATTTGCAGTTCTTCTCGAACCTACCAGCCCATTCTAAGCATGCCAGCCCCTCCTTGCAAACCCCATTTCTCAATTCTTCCCAGACATGCCTTCCAGATGTATCAAGGAACCTCACTTTAATAATATACACTGACAAAGCCTCAGGCACCATTTTCCCCACCATCACCTCAGCATGCTCCCCAGTATTATAGTTGCCCCTACTGCACTATCCCTTCATCACCAATCCCAGGACCTTCCCCAGCACAGCCCTCAGCGTTATCCTCAGACACCTCTTTCCTCCTATTGCTCCCCAGTAATCCTTTCACTGAGGGTGCCTCTCCACTCCCGTCCTCCCCAGTACACCCACTTCCACAGTGCTCAGCTCCCCAGTGCCCCTCTTCCTCCTCAGGGAACCCCAACCCTACACCACCCCTGGGCACTCCACCACCAGTGCTCCCCGTTCTGCCCCCAGACCCAGCGCTCCTCAGCAGCCCTCTCCACAGGGCTCCCCTCCACCCCAGCAACAGAAGAGCCCCAACCCCCAGTCCAGCCCAGTCCCCTCAGAGCAACCCCGGCCCGGCCCTCTCCAGGGCCCTCTCCCCGAGTGCTCCCCAGCACGGCACCCTCAGCTCCCCACAGCCCCCCTCGGTGTTCCCCTGTCACGGTGGCCCCACGGACCCCTCACCCCACCTCACACCTCAGCTCCCCCCCTCCTCCCAGTCCCCTCGGGGACCCCCCAGAGCCCCCCGCCCCATCACGGCCTCCTAAGAGCGCCCCACGCCAGCCCCCTCCATAGGCCCCCCGCCCCGCACAGCCGCCTCAGGGCCCCTGTGTTGCGGATCCCCGCCCCGCACGGCCCCCGGGGGCCCTCCCGGCCCCGGGCACCGCCGCACCTACCTGTGCAGCCCGCCACACCTACGGCCAACGGTCCCCGCGCGAAGGGCGGCGCGGTGCCATGCCGGACCCTGGCACACAGAGCCGCCGCCGCCACCCCGGGCTGCCCTGGGACACCGAGCTCGGCCGCGGCGGCGGCGGCGGAGGGCGGGAGGGGCGGAGGCGCCGGGAGAGAAGTGGGGAGGGCCGGGCCGAGCCGGGCCGGGCGCAACAACACGGCGCGGTGGGGGACACGGGGCGGGGGAGGCCGCGCCGCGCTGCCTGCCGGGAGGCGTAGTTCCCGCGCGGCGCCAGCCGGCAGCGGGAGCGCCCCCTTGGACTCCAGGGCCCGGCAGGCCGCGGGCGGGGGTGCGGCGGGAGGGGAGGGCGGGGCGCCAGCGCGGGGGCTGCTGGGACGGAGAGTCCTCCGGCGCAGCGGGCGCGGGGGGATGCGCGGACTACGCGTCCCAGGGGCCCCCGCGGCGCGGGCGGGGCTGCGCCGGCCCCGGCCCTTCCTGGCGGGGTGGGGGCGAGGGGCCGCGCTGGGCCACCGGGCGGGGCGAGGCGGACCGGACCGGACCCCCTTTGCCCTCCGGTGGGGGCGGGAGCGGGAGGATCCCCCCCTTTGTCCGCCCGGCCCCGCTTCCCGCCTGATGGCGCCTCTCGCCAGCCCTCACAGGGCTGTGCCCGGCAGCCCTCCGGGCGCCACCAGGCCGCCCCGGGAGGCCCGTCCTCGGCCCGCCTCTCCTGCCCGCTGCCCCCCGTGAGGGCGAGGGGCCGGTGCCCCCCACCCCGCTGCGGGGAGCCAGGCCCTCGGCGGGCGGAGCAAAACCGGGCGGTGCGCCAGCCCGCCGGGGGAGGGGAGAGCAGCTTTATAATCGCCCTTTTCCAGCTTCGTGGGCCTGTTTTTTTCTCCACGTGCTTTTATGTCAATGACTGATTCACGTTTTCACAGGAAGAAATAACTCTCACCACCTCTGTTGCCGGTCAGCTTTAAAACTGGACTTGGATTTTCTTCCCCAGAGTTAACAAAACAGACACAATTTTTTACCAAGCGCTGGCATGGCTGCCTGCACACGAAGCGTTTTTTGTAAGCTCTTTATTCTGATGATGAATTTGTGCTGCTGCTGTGAAGAGCTGTAGCGAGGGGAACCACCTCGTGACGCGTGCCGCTGCACGGACAGAGGGGTCTGCCACAGCCAGCAGCCCTCTCGCATCCCTCTGTTTCCTTGCCCCCTGATCAAACCATCCAGCACTTTGAGGGACTTGAGTGAAAACATGAATAGATAGAGGACTGGTATAAAATACCCCTGTAATGAGAGAATATCTTTGTATTTAAATGAGCTGTACTTCGGCTGGAAGGTTTTCAGCAAAGGTCTTAACTGTTGGATCCTTGGATTGCCTGAGGTCTGAGTTTATACCTGCAAGAGCAGTCTTCTAGCCCCACAAAATACGATCATCTTGTCTCATAGACATCCCTATTCCAGCACAACACCTTGACTTAGGAGATCTAGGAACAGACAGAAGAATCAAAGCTTCCTTGTGAAGTGGGAAATGAAGGAGAACAGAGTTCTGCTCCAATTCTGCTGCAGCACGGACCAGGGGGTGAACAGTTCCCTGTTTGCACACGCACAGATCGCCCCTTATGGGGGTAAGTTTTCAGTCCCTGTGTACGTTACTTTGGAATTGTTTTACCCCAACGGCTCGGCTCTCCACCGCCTGTCACAGAGACTCATGTAGTTTCATTTTTGGCATCAGGCAAGAGGGCAAAAGTCTCACCAAAAAAATGTTTATGTTAATTAATGTGCCAAGTCTGAACATACACCAGAAAGCTGTCTCACTAACCTTAGGGTGGTACAGTGTCAGGGTAATAGTGACATGGAGCTGCTAATGACTGCAGGGAGGAGCAGCAATTAACTTGTTTTGTCAGCTTAATTTAGGGTAAGTTTTTAATGAGGGTGATCAGCATGTGGGATTAGCATGGCATGCCTATCTTAAATTGCGAAAGCTGGCTAGCTGTTTTAGAGCTGGCCCAGAAGCACAGGAGATAGAGGGAATTCAAATGCAGGCTGGTGTTCTTCCTTGTTTGGGACCTGCGGGCAGCCTGCCTCATAGCAACAGGGTCCACAGATGGGCAGGAGAGGTTGCCTGGGAATTATGGTCTGGTCACCACTTAGAAGAAACCATATACGGGTCAGTAGCTGGTCACTTTGCTTTGGACCAATTGTATATATAGGGCTGGAGATGATTGCTCTGTTGTAAGGCAGTTATTTCTGTGACTTTCTTGTGTGAGGAGAGCATTATTAATGTGCTCAAAAGAATGCAGAAACAAATTGCTAACCCTGGGGAAGCAGGCTTCTCTGACTTCTCTGTGGATGTTGATGGCATGTTTGTGTCCACTACCACCTCCATTTGATTCCCAGAATACATCAACAGGAGCCAAAGGAAAATTCAAGTGTTGTCTTACTCTCCTTGTTCCCCTGTTTTTCAGTCAATGGTGTATTCCTAACAGTCTAGCTCTCTATTTTCTTTTTTTCTTTTAACATTAGCGATCATGACTGCGGAACAATCATACTGCAAGTTGTGTATATGTATAATTGTTGCTTCAGCACCCAGAAGCTACCTGCATATTGTGCTAAGAGCTGCACCTCCACAGAAAGAAACCCAGTCCCTGCCTCCAAGAGATCTATGTTTAAAAAAAGCCAGCTAAGCAAGTGCAAAAGAAAAAGTATTTTTGCTAGAGGAAAGCAGCAGGGAGTTAATTACATGCTGGAGTGCCCAGGCCTACAAAAGGTCTGTCGCTCTTTAGCGTTAAAGCTTTCACCTGGCCCTAGGAAGCAGGGCTGTGGGAAAGGGAGCCTTGGGCAGGACTGTGTTGTCTCCTGACTCTGGCCACCATTGTGAGCAGGCAGCTCCTCCTAGGTCTGTTGGGGTAGTGTGGAGGATTACCTTGTTCTTGAAGCAGGTAGGCATGAAAGTGGGTATGGCTGATAGAGCAGGCAGCTCTAGGAGCTGAGCCAGACTTGCTGCTGTCCCTTTCTTCTATGCTAGTTCTGACACTGCTGGTTAGCCTTTTCCTTCATAGCAGTATTAGTAAGTTCTTAACTTTTGCTTCACAAACTTGTAGGAACTTCATGCTTTGGGGGTTCCTACTTCTTCTCCCAAGCTGATTAAAATTTGCCAAAAACTATGAGCAAGAAAGAGTCAAATACATATGCGTGTAAGCATGCTTATTTGCTATCTGTGTGTGTTATATGGCTGCCGAAGCCTGGATGCTGTGGGGAAATAAGGCTAAAAACCAAAGACATCTGTGTATGTTGTTGTGGTTTCTTCTCACAATGGAGAAGTAACTTTTTAAAAGTTTTATTTTCAAGGGGATAAGCTGGTTTAGTTATTTTTTTCTTCTCCCTTTTCTAGCTCTTTCTATAAAAGCAGAGGGATAAACATCCAGAATAAAGAAAAATTGGGTTAAAAGCTGGTGACAAAAAAATATAGTATTTAAACAAGTCTTCTGCTCAACAACACCCCCCGCCCCCAAACCCCATCTCAGTTCCGAAAACTGCTTAAAAATAAATTGTGCTGCAGTCCCCATTCCCAAGTCAAATTTTGCCTGGCTGTGAAGCCTGCTCTGTTCCTGTCAATAGAACTGGAGCCTTTGTTGGAGACGAGTAGGTCAAAATTGCTTAAAATTCTCTCTATAAAAAAGTAATTCTTTCAGAAAACTGTTGTATTCTGCTGACAGTGTGGCATGAACACTGCTTGAGGTAACCCATGTAATTATCTCTTAACAGAGAAATCGATGCGGGCATTTACGGCTTTTGCCCAGTAAGCTGCTACACCACGCTGCATTTCTGTGAAGTCCAGAGAAGAGAGTGAATAGTAGTTACAAGAAACTTCAACAGATGTGTCCTTAAATGTTCCACTAAAGTAACACAGCTTTTACTTTTTGCTAGGAAGCATTGGGTGAATCACAAGGGGCCCTGTAGCCTGCTCTCTTGCTGTTCTCTGCCCTTCACCAGATGCTTCTGAGAACAAGAAAATCTTCAGTGGGAAATCTGAAAGTTGCTTCCCCACTTGAAGGTAAAAGTGTTGCAGCTGTATTACCATATCCCTACTTGTTGCATACTTACTTGTGTCAGACAGAAAGCAGGGGAGGATTAAAAAATGTGATAAGACAACTTAAGGAGGGTCAGTCTGGAGCCCAGTCAACTGATAAAAGCAAAGAATGCCGGTGAGTAGACAGCACCTAGTGCCTCTGCAGGCTTGCCTGGAGCTGTAACTGTTTATGGCCAAAACAAACCATGAAAAAAGGACCTCAAGAGCTATTGCTCTACATCTTACCTCCTCTGGCTTATGAAACTCTTCCAAGAAAGCGTCTGTTCGTGGTTGGTTCAGATTTTTCTGTATGAATTACTCAAAACACCCAGATTTATGTTGTTCTGTACTTCTTGAGAAAGGTGTCGTGACGCTGCTGTCAGAGAGGCCATGCAGGCATCCCTCGGAGAGCTGAGCAGAGTGGTATGTTATGGCCTGCTGTGAGATGTCCTGTGGTCCCTGGGGCGTGTGGCAGCTGGTCCGTGTTTGAGATGAGGACGTGAGCCTGGTGCTGTTGTCCGAGACCTGGGGCTGGCTCAGCCTGCAGCAGCTCCTCAGGGCTTTCCACCCTGTTCTGCCCCTCCCACGCGTGCAGTGGGGTCTGGAGAGCCCTTCCAGCGCCCTCGCCGGCCAGACCGTGCTGTCTGAGAGCTTTTACGGTAAGCGGTTTTAGAAGCAAACCCGGGTTGCTCTTTTGTTGGTGCCACCAGGTGGCAACAGCGCACTGCAGCCCCGCGCTCCTTGCAGGAAGGCAGCAAATAGGAGCACCCACTCCTGCCAAATCCCCGTTACCGTCTTGCTGCTCTTTCCTTTCCTGCGTGGGTCACGCCGTCTGCCTCCCGCAGCCCTCCATGCCGGAGCATGAAGTGGTGCTCAAAGCCAGTAACTCAATACTGTGCACTCAGCTTTAAAGCACGCATCTCTCGCTTGCAAAGGAGAAGGGAGCGGCTGGCTGGGGAGCAGGGAGGTGGTGGCCGGTGGCTAGATTGCTACCCTGTCACACCGAGGTTTCCTGCTGCATGGCCCGGGCCAAGTCTCATTCAGTTTCTCATGTCTGCTCTGGGTACAATAATAGCAATTCAGACACAGTGAGGGTAAAACAGCAGAGTAAAGTGTGTGTCACGGAGGGTGACAATGACTGTGCATACGGACGGAAACAGCTGCTAAGTGACTGGGTTACATGGTGGCTGGATGACATCAGGTCTGGTGCCTCAACTTTTTCTGTACTGCTCTGTGGAGTCATTATGGGACATTATTTGCAGCAGCGGCTTATGCACCTTGATCCTGGAGAGCCCTGAAAAGTGGTAGTACTTTCCTAGCATAAATAGATTTAGGCTAGCCTTAGAGGGTGCACTAGGTGTTACGTGCTCTCCCTGAAGGTAGAGTTACTTAGCAGGATAGATGGGTTAAAACTTTACTGTAAAAAGTGCAACAGAATAACTCTCTCAGTACTGCAGTGCTTGTTCGGAGAGGAGCTATTTCTAGCTCCATTAGTATGCCAAGAGGCTGAAGTGGTTTTCTGTATTGTACTTGGAGATCAGTGATGCGGAAAAGCACTATTGCTGCATTATGCAGTTAAGCAGTAACACTATGAGAATAGAAGGAAAGTTATCTTCCCGACAAGAAAATCCTTTTGAATTTGTCCCCTTCCCAAGGTACATGCTTTTGTCCAGTGCAAAGTAGAGCTTTCAGACCCTAGGGAAGAATGCACTTGTACCGAGAGAAGCAAGAGCTGGACTTCACCAGCAGTTTTCCTCTCTGCTGTGGTTTGTAGTTTGCACCTGGACTTGGCCACTGAGCTTCTGTGTACAAGATGCTACTGAAGCTCATGCCAAAACAGTCTCTGCTTGAACTTGCAAGCTACATTGACAGTTTTAAATAGGGATGTTCTCCCCATTCACCCTTCTTTGTGGTGAAGGTTTTGAATTGCAACAGTATCTTCTCTGAATTTAGCAAAGGAAAGTAGTAGCAGAGAGTGCTCTAAATCTAAATTGCTCCTCCCTTTGGTGTGAGGCATAGGGCTGATTAGTGTGCTCTACCTGGGTACATCACAGCGCTGATAAGCATAAAGTGACTGCTTTGTTTTGGCAGTAATGTACTGCTCCAGGCCTTAAACCTTGCTCCTTGTAGGAACGCAAGGAGGAATTCAAAGAGGAATCAGTACCTTTACAAGATAGATCAGACTAAGCTGGTACTGTAGAAAAGCAGTTGCTTTGATGATACCTCTTCCTGAGACCCCTGCTTGTATGGAGACTGCAGAAGACTGTTAAAGATAAAGTACTCTTATTCCTGCTTTCAGACTGCTGGAACAGACTTAATTTTCTTCACAGAAGCTAGTATGGGGCTATGTTTTGGATTTGTGCTGGAAACAGTGTTGATAACACAGGGATGTTTTCGTTATTGCTGAGCAGTGCTTACACAGAGACAAGGCCTTTTCTGCTTCTCACCCCACCCCACCAGTGAGGAGGCTGGGGGTGCACGAGAAGCTGGGAGGGGACACAGCTGGGACAGCTGACCCCAACTGACCAAAGGGATATCCATATGATGTCATGCTCAGCATATAAGCTGGGGGAAGAAGAAGGAAGGGGGGAACATTCAGAGGGATGGCATTTGTCTTCCCAAGTAACTGTTATGTGTGATGGAGCCCGGCTTTCCTGGAGATGGCTGAACACCTGCCTGCCGATGTGAAGTAGTGAATTAATTCCTTGTTTTGCTTTATTTGCGTGTGCAGCTTTTGCTTTACCTATTAAACGGTCTTTATCTCAGCCCATGAGTTTTCTCACTTTTACCCTTCCGATTCTTTCCCCTATCCCACTGGGGGGAAGTGAGCGAGCGGCTGTGTGGGGCTTGGTTGCCAGCTGGGGTTAAACCACGACAGTCACAAATCTTGCAATATTGACTGCATTGGGCTTTCTTTCTGCTGATATTGTCACTCTTAAGGCTGTCTTGAGTGTTCAGCAAAGAAAAGAGCCTTTATCTCCCAATTCTGCTGGCAAAGTGGAACGAGCAAGAGTCACGCTTGCAGCTGTAAAGCTCAGAGTGCAGCTGACTCTCCTGTTGGCTCAGCATCACTTTGCTTCCCACAGTGACTAATCCCTAAATTAAACTAGGGTTCTTCCAAGCTGAGAGCATGGAGTACTCGTTCTTCTAAGCCATGCTCCTGTCTAGTGGTAGAAGACAGTTTAAGATGATGAAGCTGAATTCTGGGCTCTCACAGACATCTGTGCTGTGCTGAGGCAGGAATGGATGTGGCTAATGTCATTCCTCGAGAGACTTTTTCTTTCCTGCTAGTCTCTTCGGACTGCCCTGGAAGTTGTATGCACGTGGGTGGGTGGACCCCTGTTTAATTGAGCGATAAAGGATAGGTGCTGGCATACAGTTTATCTGGGGGATGGACCTGGTACTCACTGAACACTTCAAGAGAGAGTCCTGTCTGGAACCACAGAGTATCTATGGAAATTAGTGTAAATACTCCTTGAAACAGAGAACAAAATGCTCTGCTGGAACTGGTAGCATGACATTATGTTTCAGCTACCTACCTGCTTTTAAACTGGAGCCACTAAATGTGGTTGAATCCATTTGGAGTTATCCACCCAGGAAAATGAGGAAAAAGAGATGGCAGTGTCCAGAACTGCTGGAGGAAAGAAGATTTGCCTGCCTATTGCCTGTGCAGGTTCACCAAGCACCTGCTTTCTCACTTATGTCCAAACTAGGAACAGGAGTACTCGGCTATAATTCTGATAAAACCACAGTGTGGTCATACTTGTGTTTACAAAGATCTCTGCAATTCAAAATGACAGCCTAACTCATTCTTCTGAGATGCTTCTGACCCCTTCTGCATTCAAGCTTTCCTCTGTGAAACTTCCACTGCGTCTTTCTGAAGCTGTTACTGTCTGAGCTGACCTGCTTTGTGAGGACAGCTCTAATGTGTGGGAGCCATTTGGAGACTCCTTGGAAAGGAAACTCACAGTTTCATTTGGGTGTTACGAACCACAGTTTCTCCAGTGGAGTAAACCCATTGTAGTGCTGATCCCTGGTCTGAGTTCAGTATGCAAGGTGTTATGGAGAAAAACCCCTTCTTTCTTTCCCCAGGTGACTTGACAGCTCTTTTTCCCCTTGCTGATGCAAAGTTTTCTCATATCAGTACATGTTTTTCATGCCGTTAAAGTAAAATATAACACTAAATAAAACTGATTACTAGGATGCATGTACTTCGGAGAAAAGAACTCGCAGGCTGTGTATCCGAGACACCTTGTGGAAGGGAAAACTAGCAATCCATGTTTTGTTAAGGAAAGACTCCTCTTTGCTCATATTTGTTCACAAACATTTGTAAACAGGAAGATGCAGTTACCTGATTGAGTGTACAGTCACTTGAATTAGGATTCTGAAAAGCTTTATCTGTCCTCTTGTAAAAGAAGAAGGTGCAAAGCTACCTGCTCTTTTATGTCTCTTCCTGATGAGGGGCTTAGTGCTATCATCAAAATTCTGTTTATTAATGAACACTTCCATGGCCTCTGCTATCTGGACCAAGGCTACCATTAACAGCTCTATCACGTGAGTTTCTGCAAGGTTCAGTGATAATTCATGTAAATCACTTCATCAGTCTCACACTGCACTGGCCTGATCTCATGGCTGCTTCTAGAACTGAAGTTCTCCTTAAATCATGAAGATTGTATTTCTGCTAACAAAATACTGTATGTATGTTAGTGCCAGCAAGAAATTTTGTGCTGCTTTGGCTTCTATCCAGAGAAACTGGTCTGCGGTTACCAGGAAATGAGAAATCAGACCTTAAGTGAAAACATGCTTTGGGAGTAGGCAAGAGAAATAGGGCATAACCCCTGTGCAGGTCTGTGTGAAGCTGAGTTTGCACTGATAATTCATGATGAGCATCATCTACTTCTTTTAAATCAAGAAGCTATGTCTGTTAAATGACTCATGCTGAACATCTACCCTACTTTGCGACTTCTACTAGAGGGGCACCTCAGTCCCTTAAACAACAAACGTTTGGCAGGAAGCATACAGGACGGCACAGTGGCTGCCCGTCTTCCTCACGGAGGGCTGTGAGAGGAGATGTGCTTAACTGCTCCCAGTGTCTTGGCTGTAGTGGAAAGCACTGCCTGGGAGGGTTTCTCACATTGCTTGCTCCTCTCCAATGCAGCTGCTCTTAAATGTGTGATCTGATTGTGTATGTGTTATTTCTCACTGTCTGTGCCACACAGAATGATGCTAAACAACACTGACTCCCTCCGTTGCAACCACTAACTCTTCACTTACAATTGCTGAAGTAACTATGCACTTCAGCTGAAACTAGTCCCTTGAATGAGATACCTCTCTTCCCCAGAACTGTAGCTTTATGTATTTCTACTTTGTTCTTTGAAAACACTTGTCCTAATTCTAGTTTCACTGATTAACCTCCTCCTTACTGCTGAGTGACTTCAGATTTAAGCTGGCTAGAGTATTGCTAGTGTTTCTTCTCTGTATGAGCTGTGGGATATTGCCAGTTTGTGTGCACCTTCCTCAGATGAAATTTCTGGAATGTTAAAGGGAACTTTTAGTGCAAGTTTTCACTTAGAGTTTATTCACATAGGTAAGTAAATATTTCATAGAATCATTTAGGTTGGAAAAGACTCTCAAGATCATTGAGTCCAATTTAAGCCCTTTCTTTGCTGTAAAAAAAAAACCAATAGAGCTGTGAGCACCTGTTGGAATCCTGAAGTGATGTAAAGCACAGCAGAGTGATATGTGAATGTCTTGCAAAATACAAGGAACCAGCATTGCTTATGTTGACAATGTTCTTCAGGCTTTTTGTGAAAAGTAATTAGTCTTCCCAATATGTAGTAGAACCCCCCCCCCCCCAATCAAATTACAAACTGAACTAGCTCAATAAGAAAGATTTCTCTAAGATTGCAACTTCTCTGAAGTTTTGACTTCATCCAAAGGCTATTGGTCTCAACAGCTGCTTATTCATTTCAACACTTGACTCAGTTTAGTAGCTGAGTAAAAAGAGTTTTGTGGTGTTGTGCTGGGTATGTTGTTTTTTTTTTTTCTTTTTGTCTCGGGTGCTGTTCTGCATTCTAAAAACCTTTTCAACTTCATGTTTGCTAGTTTAATTTAGCACGTAAAATAGAAATAAAATGATGCCTTTAATTGCATTTGTATGAATGTTCAAAGGGGTGTATACTAGCAACATGAAGTAAAAATAACCTACTAAGTAGAAGACACCCTGGACACATTCAGATTTCTGATTTGCATCAGCTGTAGAATTGCTTAAATAAACATCACTTTTCTCCTTTATAGTTGAGAAAGAAAACATAGCATTGGGCTGTGTTCAGATGCAAATAAACAGGTCTTAATTCCTGCAAGTCTGAGACTCACCCTCTCTTAGAAACAAATATAAACCCAGATTAAAATCAGTGACCTCAGACAAGACTTCCTGCCTGCTGACTCTTACATACAATTAAAATTGACTTGAATCACTTTGAAGTGGGCCCACCCTGAGCATCTTTGGCAATGACTTTTAACATCTGGCCAGATGTTTGCTGTTGTCATGCCAATGCCCAGTGCTAGAGTCTGATGCACTGCAGGAGGTGTGCAGGCTAGGCAAGAAGCAGAGCACTAAGAGCTTCTTTGCTCTTGCTGAACTGATGGTCCGAGACCTGTAGCAGATCTTTCCTGAGAGCCTGGAAAAATAACCAGGATGCTGTGTGGTGCCTAGGAAAGGACCACTAATGATGATGGTGGGGTTTTCCTTCTTTCCTGAGCAGGGGTGGGCATATGTGTCGCCTCATCGCAAACACTCAGAGCGGCTACTGCACCCAGCTGCCTTTGAGAGACATGTAAACAATCTGTCCCAAAGGTTTCCAGTCGAAGTAAGGGAGATGATGGAATTCAAAGTCAAAAAATGTGCCAGAAGGAAGGAATTGCTTTTGTCCTGGCTATTGTACGTGTCTGATTTGGATATCTCAATGTCAGGTAACAAAAAGTTGCCATCTCTTTTCTTTTTTTTTTTTTTCCCCCTTTCTCTTTTAGTTAAACTCTCTTGCATCAGAAGTTATGAAAGCTGTCATCTTAAAAGTGCTGGGAAACCCAGGCATGCTGAGCAATCATCGCTCTTGTGGAAGGATCTGTTGATTACCTTCTGTCAGCATTTCTCTGTCTTCTACAGTGGACTAGGATCACCACAGCTGCATTTCGATATCCAGAAACAATGCTAGTGCTATAGTTTCGTGGACATTTGTCTTGATGGCGAAGCTGAAATTGTTTCCTTCTGCTTGTAGGTACCTTGGTTGTACTAATACAACTCTGTCTGCACATATGCTTTGGATGGAAGGTTTATTGTATTTGGACAAAAAAATAACCAGCCAGCTCCCTGAAGCAGTCCACAGTGCCAGCAAACAGAAAATTATAGCAGTGCAATTAGGAAGGACAATTTGGGAATGGGTATGAGCAGCTGGAGGTGAAGGTTGCTTTAGCTGACCCCGCTGCTGAAAAAAACAGCCTTATACGGCCCCACCGAGTAAGAGGGGTAAATCTTGTTAACCAAAGCAGTCTTGAAGAAAATTTTTGTCAGCATGGAGTTCAACAAACTCCTGGGGTGTATAGAGTGTGTAGAAATGCTTTGCTGGCTGTCAGGGTGGAACTGTGCATCCTAATGGCCAAAATGCTGCATGGCGTAATCAACTGCATATGAAGGAATCGTGCACTCCAAGTTTGATCTGTGCACACTAGAGACATCAGCCTACCCTCCTTGTCTGACAACTTGAAAAGACAGGGTTTTTTAAAAGCATAGTTGCTGCCCTGCCCAGCACTAGAGGCTAAGACTGAAGAGCCTGAAGAGCCCTTCTGACAGTCAGTAAGGGTTTAATTAAAAGCAGGGCTATGCTCTGGATATGCAAAATTTGAGTCTAAATCCCTCGGAATCTGTTTAGGGCATGATGATGTGTGCAGGGTAAAGACTGCTGCCTTGTGATTATCAGATCCAGCAATCCATTTGCCTGTGTAGGACATGTCCGTGCACCAGCATGTGTCTTGAAGCAGCAGATAAATGCATCAGAGCTCATAAATGCTGCTGAGCCAGTGCAGAAGTGCCTGCACCAACTTCAGGCTCTTGAGATTTCAGGATCATTGCAGGCAGAGGCACTTGCCTGTCCACATGCATGTATCCTGTGTGGAAGTGATTCCCAAACCTTGTGGGTGATCAATCACTAGAATCGCTCATGCTCTGCCTTTGTTGGATAGAGCTTGAAAGGGAAGAGTCCTCTTTTATCTCTTGGGGATAGTGACCTCATTAGGTGTTTTCTGCCTTTTCTATTTTGGTGGTATGGTATGTAAATATTTTATTTGTGTTTCAAAACAAAGCTATAGCTGTTGAACAACTTAATGCTTCTTATTTCTTCTGTGTGTTTGCCGCCTTCTTGGCTTATGCGATGATCCATTCAGTAAAAGGTGTCATTTTGAAGCAAATTAGAGGATAGAAAACAACCAAAACAGTTTTATCTACTGTTATATCTAATTAGGTTCTTAAACTGATGACGCAGCCTCATCAAAGTCCTAGATTTAGCTAGAAGCTACTGTTTTACACTGGGCAGCTGCTGGCTTTATACCTGAGTAGTAATGGTTGGTTAAGCTCTTCTCAGGCAACATTTCCAGAATAAGATTCAGGAATACCAGTAGAGATGTTCTATAACTCAACTCATAGCGCTGCTTGCTAACATTAAATTCATGCTACAGTTTCCCCTTCAGTGTGTTTGTGCATCACTTCTGGAGTACACCATATCTTTGTCCTGCCTTTGTCAAAACATATGTATAACAAGGAGGTTGTGTCTAGAAGCAGTGGTAGTGAGCATGACAGTGGGCTAAGAGAAGAAAACATTGGGTATCAGTGGTAATCTATGTCAGAAACCTAAGTAATAGATTGGTTGCTAAATTTGATGCATTTAAGTCACTAGACCTGTATCCTCACAAAGGAGAACACTCTAAAGGCTGTGGAAGACAAGTTCACTGCGACACAGCCTCTTTGGTCTGGCACGTGACACTTGGCACTGCAAAATCCTGCTCCAGGAAAGGTGCTCCAGGGCGATCCTGATATGCAAGTAGTACAAATAACTGCTTGGCTTTCAGGAGGCTTTGAATCAAGACCTTCAGAAATGAGAGAAATGTTCAAAAAGCCTCAGTGTTTTGCTTGGGTCCCATTAAGCTGCTACTTCCATGTATTGTTTTCCTGTTGCAGCTGGCAAAAGAAGTGTTTCTTCTAGCCTCCCTGCTCCTCCTGTATGGCTTTGCAACCTAAAGCCCCACGTTGCAGGTGTTTTCACAGTGGTGAGTGATAACTTGACAAACACAGAATCGAAGTATTGCTGCAAAAATCAGACAGGAAGAGGCAGTGGGGAGAAGATGGTATGTTAAATCTGGGTGAGATAATGCAGAAGGTGGTTCAGGGATGGTTTGATAGAAGGCTTTGGTCTGGTTACAGTGCCAGTGTTTTGCCAGAGCATCTTCTCTCTGCAGAAAAACCTCTTGTAGCAGGCGGGGGCTAGTGGGGTTGTTTCCCAGGCTCTCTAGCTATGAACTATGTGTCTCTGGCATCCCTTTGCTTCTCTGAGCCCTTACTCTGCAGGTGTTTTAGAGCATCGGATCTATGTGTTACAGCGTGTAGTTTCTGCTGGAATTGTTGTAGGCTGTGTGAAGTGGCTGGGATTGGCACCATGAGGTGAAACAAAACAATACCTCTGACAGAAACCAGGCCATGTCAGCACAAGACTGGAAATGACCTCCTATGGCACTCAGGGTTATTCTTGTGCTGTTGCAAGAAACCATATCATGCAGACCCTTTCATAAGCTTAGCGTGCTCACAATTAGCTAGCTATTTTGCTTCCACTGCAACTGTTAAAAGGCCCGTCCAGAGACTTACTTCTCTAATGGTTAAACTATTTAATATTGAGCATAAGCTGTCCACATTTAGACTATTGCTGTGTTCTTCCTGATGTGATTTCTCCAGGGCTTGCTTCCACTTGACATGCTTATAAAATGTAGTCATATCTCTGTGGTCCCCTGGTTTTATAAATGAATGCTCCAAGTTGTTTTGGTCACCCCATCAGACATAGGCAGGAGCTGTGGTATGGAGCCTGTTGTTCCAGGCAGAACACTGTCATGCCAGCAATAGCTACACCGGGAACAGTGGGTTTGGGTGATATAAGCTGTTTCTGCGCTATTTCCTGATATTCCTTTGCTACAAAGGTTTTTCCAGTATAGATCTAGCCTCTAAGTGTTGTAGCCTAAACATGCTATGGAAAAAGGGGCTCAGATTACACTGGCAGCTCCTTGGATTGTAACACCCTATTCTTTTGCAGTCAGCTGAGCACTATATGCTGTGGTTTCATCTTTTTTTATTTATAGAGGTATCTTTCAGTGTGAAGCTGTATTTTTAGTGTGTAAATAATATAGGTAGAATACCATGCACTGTTGTTTTGTTGGTTTTGGGTTTTTTTTTATACAAAGTTTGGTTTATTATACACAGCCTTAATGTTTCTAGTTTTTGTGTCTTTGCTGCAGAATGGAAGTTGAGGGGTGTGCATGCTGTGACAGTCAGGCAGGGAACACATGGGATGGGTTTGGCACCCTCAGAGAGCTGGGAGGCACTGTGGCACTTGCATATTTGCCAGAATTCTGGGAAACATTATCATTAGTTAAGCAATACTGATATTTAAGCACTCATCTTTGTTTCAGAGCTCTACTGAATAGGAACAGTTTAAATAGGACTACTGTTTCAAGCTGTCAGCTGCTGCAGGAAGCTAAGATGTAATTTTTTAATCATTTTTCAGACCATCAGGCACACTCTGCAGAGAAAAGGTGGGTTAGGGATGGGCAGTAGCACAGGATCTCTGGGGTCTTGATTTTAGCTTCTATGGGATGGGCCTCTGTTTATAGTGACTATATTTAAATTTGAGGAAGGGTAGTGGACAAAAATTTCTGAGAGAATCTTTGAGCAAATACTTCTGGTGCTGGAGATGCACAATCACTATTGCCTTCTTAACATGATCATATCAAGCTAAGCCAGGGGTCCCCAGCTGATGACTACTCCATACACGTACCTCTCCTTAACCTTGCTCCTTTCCAAGAAGAAGCCAGCCCAGAAAGAGGATCTGTCACCGGAGGGAGAAGAGGCTTTACCACAGCCCCCTTGCCAATGCAGCAAAACACTCACCAGCAATCCAGTTAATGGCAGACCAAAACGTGTGCTCTGTGTTAAGCCTGTGCGTGAGTTGTGTGTTGGATGCTGGCCAGAGTTTTCGATACATCATATAATAAGGCTTTTTCATGCAGTTCATTTGTTCCTTTTTATCCCTCAATTTTGAGACCGGCATTTGTTCCTTTTTATCCGTCAATTTTGACACCAGCAGTGGTGCATGTTGTGCTTGGGGTTTTTTTGTGATCAACACCTTGGAGAGGTGTACTTGCCTCTGTCTTTTCTCAAAGATGACAAGCAAGAGACGACAACAGTTACTTCTTGCTCCTGACCTCCTTTTGGAAAGGCTGTATTGTGAACATGCCACGTACCCAGTCATTAATCTACAAATTGTTATTTGTTGGGAAGAATTTGTGTTTGGGGTGGTAGAATTTCTTGTCTGCAGGAAACTTCTATTTCTAAAACTTCTTTTGTTTCAAATCCTAACACAAAAAGCCAGCATTTGTATGTGGTCTATTGAGTTGAAATGGTATCACACATATGCTTAAAAAAAGTTGAGCAATGTTGCAAGAAGAAGTTGATGTTGAAATTGATTTCTAAGTATGTTGGAACTAATTGAACTGTTTTCCTTAAACTTCATGTGTTAGCACATCTTAGCAGACTGAGATGAGATGGACATGTTCCTGCAAAACACTTCATTCTGGACAAACTATTTCCTATCAACAAACCCACTTCATTTTTTTTTTAACCAGAGTACTCGTAGTTTGGGGGAATGCAAGCACCACTTGCTTTAGCCCCAAGCTGTAGCTCTCTTTGTTAATCACCTCCATCGTTTAGGATTGAACTGATAGACTTGCTCACCACTGAATCCTGCTGTTGCCTGACTCGCCTACCATCTGAAAATGCCTGGCCAACATCAACTCTGCAAAAGCCACCATGGGAATTCACCGGGAGCTATTCCTATTTCAGCAGTGCATTCATCGCTTTCTGTTCCATGGGGTAACCTGGTCCAGAAATTATGCTCCTACCCTCGCCCCGAGGACGAGTCCTTGAACAAAGCCCCTGCGCGCTCGCAGAACAACAGAGAACCTCCTTAAGAGAGAAGAAAGAGGAGGAGAAAGCGTTGCTCTCTGGCTCTAGCAACCCCACCTCCTGGTTATTTCATCTTCCTTACAAGGCTAAAGCTAGAAGCTTTCCTCTGCCGCCTGGGTGCCTTAAAAGCAGCAGAGCAAGCCCCGAGGATCCTGGTGGAGTGCAGCCGGGATGCGAGGCTGACAGAGATGGGGAAGGAGGTACTGGCGTGAGCTCTGAGAAGATCACGGCAGAGAAGGCTGGTGCTCTCCAGAGGAGAAGTGTGACAGTATCCTATGAATCCTAAACCAGATGTTCGTTGATGCAGATCTTCCAAAGAAACACGAAACCAAACCCAAAAAGAAACCGCTGAATGGGAAAAAGCACAACATGAGAGGTAAATATATTTTTCATTGGGAAAAACAAAAATAACTCGCTTTATTTAATTTGAAAATTGTTATTGTAAGTAGATGTCTAAAACTGGGGACTGAAAAATACATTTACTAACATCTGAATAAAGACTTTGGTCTGACTCTGACTTCAAAAGCAGCGCTAGGTTAAAAAGTCAGATCAACAGATGAATTCAGGTGCCTCTGAAGAAATTTTTAATTTTCTCTTTAAGCATTCACACCTGAAAACTTTTTTTTTTTTTTTTAAATCTGCTTTCCTGTTTTGCTCTCTCTGCTATTGCTAAAGGTTTTTGAGAAGTAATATGCACGTTGCCTTGGGGAGAAAAAAAAAGAAAAAAAAAAAAGAGAAAAAGAGTGGCAGAAGCAAAACCTAAACTGAGAATGTGGTAAACTGTCTCCAGTGAGACATTTCAAATGCTCCCATACCCCTTTTCTTGCACTAGTGCCATTTCTTCAAAGATCCATGACCTACTGAGCTGGAATGTCTGTTGACATATGGTTGAGGTTACTGTAGCTCATATTTGAGATTCATTTTTTTCCAGTTTAATTGAAACAAGCTGAGATTGTCTACACATTCTATGAATTGTTTCCACACTCTGACCGTCTAGTCTCTCTGAAGGGTAGTTCTAGGACTGCCGAATCTGAACTGGAAAAGACGAAACACCTTGATAGTTCAAAACTGCAGCCCTTCTGGGGGTCGTGCTGCCTGTGAAGGTTAGAGTGGCTGAAAGATAGAAGACTTTGCCCCTTGTCTGTAAGATGCACTGAGACAGATGTTTTGCAGATATGATACTACTGCCTTTAGCGTAACTGTAAGGTATAATACTTGGGCTTCTGATTTACATCTTTGCAATGTTAGAGAACTTACAGATGCTTTTATTCACCAGGTAAAATGAAAAACTGGCCTTTTGAGAAGAGCTGCTGGGAGCTGTGACAAACCAAGAGGATTACTACACAGCTTCTGCAGATTCTCATCTAAGGTGTTGGCTCAGCCTTCCAGCAAGCATATGCTGAGGTGTGGGTGCAGCAGCCAAGGATGGAAGTGCTACGCCGTTCCTCAGTCTTTGCTGCAGAGGTGATGGAGGTTTTTGACAGGTCTCCCACTGACAAGGAGCTTGTGTCCCAAGCCAAGGCTCTCTGCAGAGACTACATAAATTCGAGGTTAATTCGAGCAGGTGTCAGCTGGAGCAAACCTGAGTACAATGCACCAGTGCCTGGCGGTAAGCTGGCTGAGGTGTCCACCATACTGCTGCGACTAGGTAGGTCCCTGCGAGTATGGGTGGGAAATGAAACTATAGGGAGCAATTCAGACCAGACTAAGATTTCTGGAACTGATGAGTGCCAAGAGTCTTTTCATGTGGCGATATAGAGGTTTTTCTTCTCTGCTTTGGGCATTTAGGTTTGGTTTTGGCGATCTTCCCTAAACAGCTCCTTTACTTGCATTTCCTCAGTCCCTTGGAGCATGGCTCAGCACAGTGTTTTGCAGAGCTACTTTTTTCTGAGGACTTGCAACAACTTAAAAGCATGAAGCAGTCCGAGAAAGCCCAACAGCAAACTAATTTTATCTGCATAAGACTCCACCTGTGTAACAGTTTTCACAGTAATTTCAGTAGTCTTTCTCAGCTTGGCATTTTAACAGGTCTTTCAGTGTTTTCTCCAGACGCAGGTGACTTGGCTGCCGTGACGCAACCCAAGCTGGTGTCTAGTAGAGTACTGCTACCTCTAGACTTGGGCTTCATCAGTTGCTCGCCCAGCTGCAAGGACATTTAATTTGGGAGTAGTTGCTTAGACGGTGTGTGTTGGAGATTTTATAAAAGCTGCTTTTCAATGACAGTGTGTTGACAGTGTGTTTAATTTTCCTTTGCCTACCTTAATCATTCAGCAAGACCTGAGTTTTCTTGCTTTTTGTTGGAGCAAGGAGGAGTTAGCTGATGTTGCCTGGCATACACTGAAATTCAGTGCCCAAACTAGCCAGCTCCCCTCGTGGCCAGGTGACTCCCAGGGCTTCAGGGAGAGCGATTTGAAGGTTATGCCTGTAGGCTGCTACATGAAGACAAGCTCTGGAGTTGTGCTTGTACCAGGAGCATCCTCTAAATGCTGACAATTGCCTGGCCTTTTGCTTAATGTTTTAGCCTCCTGTGTGCTCAAGTCTAGCCCTTTGTCTTTTGGGATCCCAACACCCTCATTCTTGGAAGTTGCTTCCAACATCCCTGTTTGCCTGGAGGCTGGTATATTAGTTCACATCTGGCTTGGAAACTACCACTAGCATTTGCATCTGATTTAATTACATCAAAGTTCAAATAAGTCTGGTGAAGTAACCTTTAGCTAGGCCTAAAAAACTCAGGACCAGGCTGGTCTCCCTACTTTCTCCCCTTTCTTTCTACTTCTGTTTGATATTATCCCAAATTTCTTTTTAAGGCATAGCTGCTTCTTTTTACTGACTTTTTTTTTCATTCATTCTTTTTCACGTTTTCTCTTCTATGCTGACTTCTATTTTTGTTTCCAGTAGTTGTTTGGTCTTTGTTGTTTTTTTGTTGTTGTTCTGTCAATCTCACTGCCTCTTTGTCCTCCATTTCTTCTGTGCTTGGATTGGGGGTTGAGATTTGTTTGCTCTCAACCAGATCTTCTGTGGGTGGCCAGGAGCATGTTAAAGGGCAAGCAGGTGGCAGACTGGATCTGAAGGCGTCTCCTGGATGACTCTCCTGTTACTTATTCATGTCCAGATGGAAAGATTTGGCTGATAGTCCCAGGAACTTGGCGATTCTCTGAGCAAATCTGGAGAGCGCCATGCGGTACCCATGCAACAAGAAGGGTGAGGAGTCCTCCTTGTTGGGATGAAGAGTTGTTTGTGTCTTGTTCAGAAACTCCGCCTGCCACATGGCCTATCTGATTTATCTGAACTTGTCTCTTCTGTGGCCAAGACCCAGGCAAGTGCCCTTTCACCACTGCATTGAGCTTCTGCATTGCGGGAACTGTCACTGCTGCCCTACTTGTTCCTCCATGATTACTGGAAGAAGGAGGAGAAGCACAGAAATTGCTCTAAGTGTTACAAAGTGTGCAGTTGGGCATCTGAACATGGACACCAAAGACTGCCAAGAATGTAATGTGCTGCTGGAGAGGTCCTGGAACTGCCGGGGCAGGGAGTCTCCATGAGCCTGGGACTGCTTTCCTTTCTTTTCTTCCCCTGCCTGCTTTTGTCTGCACTGTGCATTGCTGCAGGGCAGGGCCCACTATAGCAGCATGTGTGCCTCCAACCAAAACCTGATCTCATCTGGGGCCTCCAGGCACTGCTTGTTAAAAGCTGTCACAGTGGCAGGCTACCAAGTGCTGATCCCAGCCTCCCATGCCTCCCTCTCAGCTACCCACAGGCAGGGCTATCCCCGTTTCCTTGCATTTACAGGGAAGCCTGTGCACTCCTTGTGAGGAGAAAACAGCTGTTGAGTCAGGCAAGTAATGTTCCCTCTTATCAGGGCTGACCATGTGTTGGCAGGGTTTCCTCTTGCCATCAGATTGTGTGGGGCAATCCCCCACACACAAGGGGCCCAGAGAGCTTGTCTGTGGAATTCTGTAGAGCTGGGCTTTGCCCGTGCTGTGCTGAGTGCAAGTGACCAGTCAGATGAATTTAAGGTCCAGTAGCTAATGACTCTAAAACAAGCTCCTGACTGGGGTGTCATCTTCCTTTTCAGTCCCCATCTAAATGAAATTTTCAGGAGGATCAGTTGCCCTCTGACTAGGGCAAGTCATCTGGGTCTTCCAGTAGGATGTCAAGCTGTTGCGACAGCTCTCCTCTTCTCCTGGGTGCTTCAGAGCACCCTTGTGCAGGAGAAGGACACAGAATGTCCTTCTAAATCTAAACCAAATAGAACTCTCCATGCACAGAGGGCCTTGGTCCCATGCAATGTTTGCATTGTGTAATGCTCCTACAGCGGCTGTGCAACCCTCACTAAGTATCTGTGAACGCCTATATAGAGATAAATCTATTGGAAACTGGGCTTTATTAATTCTACTGCTCAAAAATGGTTTGTTTTGCTACAGAGGAAAAGCTTTACTGCTGTTGCCCGAGCTCCATAACACAAACCTGGAAGGAGGTTCTCTGCTTGTCCTTGGTATTTCCATCTTGGTCTTCAAGGTAGTCTAACACCTCCAATCATTTCCCAGCTGGGGAGAAAACCAACCTGGATGTTAAAGCACATGTGTGTGTCAGGAACCTTGTTGCTGAGGAGTCAGCCAGGCAAATGAACACCTCTTTAACCATTTGGAGGAGAGAAAGAACTCCAGATAGTCACTCCAGATAGTGCCTGTGTGAGTGTAAAATAGCTGAGCTGATAGTCTCTTTGCTCAATTAATGTTCTGCAGCTCTGGGTGGATCCTTGGCTTTCATCAGCCTCCAGCATTCTTGAGTCACTCTCATCTTGAGGCTTTTTTGTACAAGTCTGATGGGGTGTTAAGAAAGGGTGTATCTCTCAAAATCTTACATAGATGTATGGGCCTCCTTTTCACTTCTGAAGAAAAATGAGATGGCTTTACTTATCTGAGGCCTGTTTCCTCTGTTGGAGCAAAGGCAGGCATCCAGCCTGGGAACATCATTTATATTGGGGATCCCTGCAGCCACACCACTGGTAACATGGCCACTGCCTGTCCCCACTCCCTCTAGAAGTCCCAGGCACAGGCAATATTAGGAAAGCAGGGTGCAGGTGTCAGGGGGTTGCATCTAAATGACCCTAAGCATTCTGCTGCCTGTTTAAAATAAGGAGGAGCTGGGGTTAAGTCTCTTTGGCTGGAGGAGTATGTGGGGTGGCCCCAGCTGTAATTCCTGCATTGTGAGAGCAGGACTTGTTGTACTGTGTGCTGACTCCTGACTGTTTGTTTCCAGGGGATGAGCTGGAATACATTCGCCCCAACGTCTACCGGAATATTGCCCGCCAATTGAACATCTCACTGCACTCAGAAACAGTGGTGACAGACGCCTTCCTGGCAGTAGCTGCGCAGATTTTCACCGCAGGTACTGTGCCCTGACAGATATGCAGACAGGGCTGGGCAGAAAGGAACAGGATGGAGCCACCTATCTCAGAGAAGGCATGTTTCTGGGATGGCCTGCAAGGTGGGGCATGGTTTCTGAAAGGGCTGTGGGCAGTTTGGCAGTGTGCCCTGCTTTAATGATTTAATGGGAGCTCCTCTATGCTCTGTTGTTATGGCAGGGAAATGCCCTGTTTTATTATATCCTCCTGGCAGGTTCTCGCTCATTCTAGAAGGCATCTCCTGCCCTTCCTCATTAGGAGGTGGTGTTACCTCATTGCACAGGGAGGTCACTCATTCCAAGCTCCTTTGCTCACCATTGGCAACTGGAGAAGATTCATTACATGGGAGTCTCCCTTGTTCCAGTTCACGCTGCTGATGCTGGAAGCCAGAACCAACTCATCACAAGGGAGTTCCTCTCTTTCTGGCTTCCTTTTCCCCAGCAGTAGCCAGAACTGCAATGGAACCTGCTGCTTCCAGTTGTTGCTTCTCCTTTCTCATACTCGGAGAGACAGGAGCCTCAGCCCTTGAGGCTAGCTGTTCCAGACAAGCAGGTGCTTTGAGCTTTCTCACTGCTTAGATGTGACTGTTCTTCTGCTTTTGTTTGACTGGTCCCAGAGACGATTGTCAAAATCGTGTCACAGCACAGTCTGTGCTTTGTTCCTGTGAGGGAACCTCAGCCTCCTTAATAACAGTCCCTGCCTGCGACTGGGAATGCAATCTGGGGGAATCAAGGGAAGAGAAATGTTTTAGGTGGAGATTTATGTCAGGCAAGTCCTGACACAGTTAGTAGGTTTTCTGTAGTGTGTCTTGTTGTGTTGTCCATGGAAGTAGATGTTAGAGACTGGAAACAAAAAAACAACAACCAAACAAAAAAACCCACAAGACAGCTGCTTGCTAACAGCATTGTAGTGTGAAAACACTGGATCCAGTGACATTGACCTGGGAAGTGTCACAGGAGGCAGTGATTCTTATTACTTTGGGAGTAGTTGGTACAGAATAGAAGTCCAGGTTTCTGTTGTACTTTCAAATAGGCTTCCTCACTCAAAACCTTTTTATCTTCACAATCAGCTATGCATCTTTATGTGTATGAACTGCATGGGAACCACTGACCTGCTAGAGAAGCCCCGTACTGACATCCTGGACTTCAGATCTGAAGTGTGTTGTGATGGAAAGCACAGGTCCTCTCCAGAATCACAACAAATGGCAAAATAGATCTCTCAGAGAGAATGCAAAAGCATGGCTCCCAGCAGGTCTAGTAGGGCAGATTTACTCCCCAGATCAGGGAAACTGAAGCTGTGCCATAAGAAATGGATGGAATTGGATTCTGTAGCTAGTACTACAGCCCTTGGCATCCTCTCAGAGCATGCCTGGAATGCAGATTGCCTTTGCACTGGGCTGGCTTGGGAGGCCATATGGGCTCAGAAAGCAAGAGCTGGGCAAGTATGGCAGGAATGTCTGAGTGTGGCTGTGTTCAAAGTGCAGGTGCCTTGTCTTGTCGCTTAATATTGAGCTTTACTTGCGTCAAGGCTTACAGAAAAACAAAGGTCAAGTTTGCAGGCTCAGGTATTTGTATTGCAGGTAAGTAGGTTATCCTCTTAGATGACTATAGCTGACTACATCAGAACTGGCATACCTCCAAAGCTGAAGTGACACAGGGAATTAAGCCAGAAAGGTGGATGGCTGTAGGTGGAGCAGACTGTGCATGCTGCTATGCTGCACAAATGTAATACTGGGGAGAAAGCCCTGCTGGCACTGGGAGTCCTGCTCTCACCAATGTATCTTGACAGATTCATTCAGAGCTGCATTTTTTGGTGGTGTTTAATTTCTCAGCTCAGGAGTCAAGGGAAAAGTGTGGATGGTTTAAAATGTTTTTTTGAAGGTAAAGCTAGAAATTGTAACTCTTGGTTTTAAACTTGGGGTTTTCAGGGTAGTAAGAATGGGATCTGGACTCATCCCTTTGAGGCTGGCAATGCTAGAGGCTTTGGGAACATGGTAGAAGCCCAGGCTCAAGCTCTGTTACTAGTGCTGCCCCTTGTCTGGGGACGCTGTGCTGCATAAATGGCTGGCAGTTGGCTGGCTGCACAGGAGGTGGATTCAAACCTTCCCGGTGATCTGTATGCTCCATTTTTTCTTCTTTCTCATCTCTGCCTCAGAGCAACTAACCGGATAACCTGTGAGCGTGAAGCTGGGCTTGTGTATTCAATTGCTTTTAGCAATTCTTCGTTGTAATTTCTCTTGCTAGAAGGCTGCTGAGTGGCAGAGGGGGAGGAGTTTGCTGATTTTTAACATTCCTGGATCCCAACTGCAGTCTCAAGACTCAGCATTTAATGCCAAATCCAGCAAATCAGAGTTGGCTGTGGCAGCCAGACGTTCATTCCTATTTTTTTTCATAGTTCAGAGGAAAGAGTCTCTTATTGAGCAAAGGAAACCAGAGACTCAAGTGCAGCCTGAGTTTTTTGTGCCAATTGCCAACAGCTAAAGCATCTCAGCCTGTTTTTCACTGTCCAGTTTATTAAGAAAACAGCTACAGTCTGACACTGCAGTGCCTAGACAGTCTGGGGAGCCCCATTTTTCACTTGCAATGCCTTTCCAGCAAGGGAGTGGGGGATTTTGACCCTACCTTGCTGGAGAGGTTTTCTCCTTAATCTTTTACATGGCCTTCTTCCACACTCTGGTCTGGTTTTGAGTCTTCACACCGTAGTTCTGGCTGTGCTCACTTCCTGTCCACACTGTCTGCAAGTCTTGACTAAGAACAATCCCTAGATGGACCTCTCAAGAAGGCAAGACATCTGACATCTTTGTTGGTCCTACTGCCTGGGTACATTGTGCCATATTCAACTTTAGAGCATTGCCTGTTTCAGTTATCTCAGGTTTGGCTTTTCTCTGGTGTAGCAAGGACAGGTGTTAGCAATTGAATCCCAGTTACAGCAAGATTAACAGCTGAGAATATAGGCAGAAGGCGAGCAGGTCACAGAGCATGGTAAGGCTCAAGCTGTATTTTGCTTTCCTGTTTCCATACAACCTGTTAGTCATTCAGGGTGAGGAGAGCCCATCTGTGTGGAGACTGGCACCACAGAGCCCTGACCTGCTTTGAATGTTGAAGGGTCTGCAGCAGCATCACCTCTGTGACAATACCACTGATTCTGGTGTGTGGTCCAAAGCTGCTCTGCAGCCAGCAGGAGACTTTCCACTGACTTTAACAGGCTTTGAATTGGGGCCTGGCTGAGCTGGCATTTACATTAGCTGTTTAAGTAAATCCCAGAAGGCAGGGGTCACTTGGTGGAAAAACAGAAGAAGAAAAGGGAGACGCATTTTCCTTTCCTAAAGGAAACAGTTTCCTCCAGTTGGTAAGAGCTGCTAGGCACGAGGCCTACCTCAAAGCTTTCATCCTGGTTTTGTATTGTTTTAGGCGCTCATAAGTTTTTAATCAAGAGTGCTCGGGCTGAAGTGAACCCCGTACAACAGGGATGCATGGTTAATGGGTTCTAGGGAGAAAATACTTTCCCTTGCAGGAGCAAATGCTGTTAGAAATCCATCCCACTGCTTCCTCATCGCTTATGCCTTATGAGTTGAGCTTCTTGCCTTGTGCACGTCCTTCTTGGCTTCTTTCTCTCCACCAGACAAAAGTATCTTGTGTCTGGCTGTATCCTCCCAGATGTTGAAATGTAGCACTTGATCATGTTTCTCTTAGTTAAAGTTAGGCTTTGATGCTGAGTGGAGCAGAGGGAAGTTTATTTGAGTAACCTTGGATAGTGTGGTGCTCTGAGACTGCACAGTCATGTCTCATGGCTTCTTGAGCTCTCCCCTGGGGCAGGCAAGCTGGTGCGCAGCAGGAACACTTTCAAGAGCGGTCCTCTCCTGCTAATTCATTTTCCCATGGGCTCACCAGTGTTTTACATACCTTCAGCTCCGTGATTGGCCTTGAGTCTGCAACTTGTATTTTTTAAAATGCCTTCTAAGCAGCTTTTCATATTTTCCATGTCCTTTTGTTTCATCTCTGTGAGCAGAAGTTTCAGAGCTTTCTCTGTTTTGATCACTCCTTTCTGGAACAGTTTTCCATTCCCTCTTGTCGTTAGCTCCTGTGCATGCTAGTCCACACAGTGGGAAGCTGTGAATAGATTGTTTCTCTCGGTGATGAGTGCCTGTTTCACCCAATGTGTATGGCAGCCAGACCTTTTGAGGAATTTGGAGCACGACAATGTGTCTTCTCTGCTCATGTGTGCTGGCCAGATGCAATTCCAGCTTATGCTGAGGGATGCATCAAGCTAGTGTCACCTTGACCTTTACAGGGGGCAGAGGCACTGCCCTCCCAGTAGATTGTGCTCCTCTACCCCTGCCAAAGGAATCCTTGAGAGAGAAAAGTTAATGGAGCTGGTGTTCTGGAAAAGTGCAGATGGGGGCTGCTGTGGCCTGTTCCCCTGCCCTGCCTGGGGCTGGGTGGCTGTTGGAGCCCTCCTGGGGCAGAGGGACTGGCCACAAGCATGGCCCAGCTTTGGTCTAGAGCAGCTGTTAGAGGTGTCTGCTCTTCCCTTGCTTCAGGGCTCCCTTACAACATCTTGCGCGAACAAGAGCATAAGCTGTGCCCTGTTGTCTCGGGTGAGGAGCCCAGCCAGCCATCTCCATCTTCTGCCTCCAGCAGTGGCAAGAGGAGGTTCCATGCAGAGAAATCGTGTGAGGATTTCCTCCTCTACCACCCCTGTGGCCCAGCTCTGGGCTCTGTAGGTAACACGAAAAGCAGACTGAAAGATTGGTTTGACCCTTGTAGGCATGCTCTGTAAAGAGGAGGGTAATGGGAATAATACTGAGCCCTTCATATCCATCACCGTGATAAACATCAGGCAAAAATTTGCCCTCTTTCTGCTGTCCGTGTGAAAGGGACATGGGCTCTGTCCACGTGATGGGGAAGCGTTCACCTCGTGCAAATCCTGCAGCAAGCACCGCTATGTAGCAACCTTGGCAGAGAAGCCAGAGCTGAAGAGCTTTCTCTCCATCCTCCCTGGGAGGAGACACCTGGACTGACATGTCTGTAGAGCAAACTGCTTTCCTGTGTATTAAGGAAATCATGGGTCTATTGAGCCTTTATCTTTCATAAGTTGTGGATAAACTTTTCTTCTGTTGGAAAGAGAAACTTGGGTTTAAAACAAAGTTAATCAAGACTGCAGCTGTCTTTCTCTACCAGGGTGGCCTCAGTCTCCTGTCAGTCTTAGTTACTGCCATGTAAATATCTCAAAGCTACTGGACTTGCTTCAGATACTTAAGAAAGAGTGCTGTCACTAAAAGCTTGGGAATAAGCCAGTGAACTCTTCCCTGGAATTTTGGGTAACTTTGGTACATGTAACTCAAGATGCAAAGAGCTACATTTCTGCAGGGATGGAGAACAGCAAAAACTGTCTTACACTAAAGCTGAGTATAAGCCAGCTGAGGGTCTGGTCCAGGAGATTGTGGTCAGCAAGAGGTAACCCCTCGAAGCCTCTTCATTGGGTGGAGAGGTATTGTCCTGCAACAGGACAGCCTCTTTCTTGCCAGGAGAGCCCTCTGTCTAGTATTTTCTCATGTGGTTTCATAGCCTCTTCCTGGCTTGTTTTGTTGGCTGTCATGGTGACACGCAATGTGAGACAGACAGATAAATAGTGTGAATACCACACAGGCAGTGAACTTCCTGAGTGACAGCTCTGGGGAAGGGACACCACAGAGCCTACTCAGAATATAAAATCAGAATGAGAATAACAGCCAATTTAGCTATATTAATAACTTCCTCTGATCTTGGAGGTAGTGCTGGTGAAGGACAGAGTATCACAGAGACTCTGAGCTACTGCTGTTACTGTTGATACAGAGCCTCACAAAAGGATCATCTGTAGATTTTGATCTCATATCAGTCACGAGTGAAAAATGGCTTTTTTGGAACACTGAATGGATTTTCTTCAGTCTAACAAGCCATTTCTGTGGCTGACATTTGAACAGTTTCTCTAAAGTTTAGTACTTTTTCATTAAAAAAAAAAAAAGCAATTCCTGTAAGTGTTAGTGTGGGTGTCCCTTTTGAGGCACTAAGTGGAAGGATTGTGGAAATGCTCTGAAACCTGCACGTATTGTAAAGGAATGTGGAGAGCTCTGCTGCGGTGTGAACAGGCGTGAGGAGTCTGGAGGTCCATCCTGGAGAGATGGGTTGGGGTGCCTGGAGATCTGGGAGTGAGATGCAGGAAAGAGGGAGACTCTTCTCTTCGTTTAAATTGTATTTAAGGGTTTACTTTCTTAGCAGATAGATTGCTGAGCACATCCAGTTTCCTGATTGTGTGTTTAACCCCTTCTGGTCCTTAGATCTTGTGACTGAACTAATCTTTCCTTCCTCTTACCTGTTTTCTTTCTTGTTGCAACCCAGCAAGAACAGTTTTGTGTGGTTTTTAAATAATGAAACTTCACCTGGCTTCTGGCTGTGTTTGGGAGAGACCTTGGACAGACTCCATAGAGACCTCACACTGTAAAATACTTCACAGTATGCTTGTCAAATACTGCTATTCCAGATAATAAAGTAAGGGGAGGAATTAAACTTCCTGGTGGATCCAAAGGAAGTCCACATGCCATTGTGCTGTGGTACTTCTTCTGCATGGGTGCAGAAGGGTTGCGTTTTCAGGTCACTGGTCCTGACAAAAGCCTGATGAGGGACTGCTGGCTGCAATGTTTAAGCATGGAAAATGTATGCCCAGTGGTGCTGGCAAAGTGCAGGGGAGACCCAGGGAGGTTGGCTGGCACCCAGAACTGAGCTTGAGAGCTTATCGCTAGCCTTAACAGGAAGATGACTGCTGCTGGGACAACTTCCATGGAGCATTCACTGCTGGCAGGTCAGCCTAGCAGGAAGGCTGTTTTCTGGGAGATTAGATAACTGACTGACACTCTGTCGCTGCACTGCCTTCAGTGAGATAGGATATGCAATGTTAAGTATTGTAGGCAGAGTGGCCAAATTCTTGAAGCTACCTGGTTTTCAAGTGGAGATTGAGGCATACTCCTTACATCAAGGAGGACACCAACCCTCTTGGCCCTGTAGCTTTGCCTGCCTTTTTTGCTCTTGTGTCATGGTAGACTGAAGATGCTTATCTCACATGTGCTTTGTGTGCCACATTGGAACAGTCTCCTCTGATCTAGAAAAAAACAGGAACATTTTGTCTAAAGGGTGTTTAATAGTTGCGCTGGTGACAAAAGCCCCACGTTGCTCATACTCTCTGAATTCAATTGCCTCCTGTGCAGCATGTGCATGGCTGAGAGTTAATGGCAATATAAACCATGGTGGTGCACATCTTCCCTATTTGGTGATGCCTTTGGTCTGCTTTCTCCAAAGCTGTGCACCCAGTGCTGAGAGGGGGTCAAAGCATGCCCAGGTCAGATCATTTAATTCTGCTCTTCCAAGTGGAGAGTTTGCCCCAGTCCTGGTCCCGTAGTATTTTGTTTCCCCCATGGTGGAGAGCATGCAGAACTGTGGCTGCACCTGAACTCAGAGCTGCATGCATGCAGTGTGGGCACATGTAATGAAGGAGAGCTGTTTCCCTTGATTATTCAAGACTGAGCTATGTGCGCATGTGTAAATCTGAATGACTTTCCTTCTTTTCATAGGCATAACGTGGGGCAAGGTGGTGTCTCTCTATGCTGTGGCAGCTGGGCTGGCAGTGGACTGTGTGCGGCATGCACAGCCAGCCATGGTTCACACCATCGTAGACTGCCTAGGAGAGTTTGTCCGCAAGACCTTGGTGACATGGCTGAAAAGGAGAGGAGGCTGGGTAAGAGATGCTGTCTGATCAAGCTTGCTTCCACACATGCAGACCAGAAAATATCCTGATTAATGAAAGTGAGAGTGCCCCCACTGCAGCTTTATGCAGAAAACCATTGAATGAGATTCTCTTCACTGTCCTGCTTACACCTGTGCTAAACTCCATACAGCTCTCTTACTGCTTCATGGTCCCATCCTCGACAACATCAGCTATTCTGGTCCTCAGCTTCCTGTGTAGCTGTGCCAGACTAATTCAGTCCTGACCCACCAGGACCTCTTCTGTTCCTGACCTGAACATCTCTGGAGCTGCCAGCCAGTCATAGCAGGAGACTGTAAACAGGGGTCATTCTCTTGGGCAGCTGTTTTCTAGAAACTGAAAAAAATGAGGCCTGCCAACTTAATTCCCCTTTCACCTGCCCCACAGTTCTCCAAGTCAAAGCTTAGTATATTAGTGTGACTTGCCAGTGTAAGGAATTTTAGAGGGCTATTAAAACCTGGTAGTTTGTGCCATTCCCTGACCTGACCCTGATGATGCTTCTTCTGATGTAGCTCAAATTGTAGCACACTTATGCTTTGAAGGGCACTCATAGCACCCATCGACAGTGGGAGGGCTCGTGGCTCTGTCACTGTCCTGCTCTGAGACTGTGGGTAAGGCACGGTGCTGCTCTGCATTGGAGTGTGGCTCCATGTCATATGGCTTTAAGCATCTGATTTCTTTGGTTCTCTCTATATGCAACAGGAAATAGAATGCTCCTGTGGAGGATGGTTCAGAGTAAGAGCTTTAGTTTGGTGCTGTGGAATAACCAGACACCTTTCTAGTGACTGCCCCAGGAGACTGAGATGACTGGTTGACTATGTTAGCAGTTGGCAGCTGGGTGATGTACACACGTATCAGGGTCTCAGTGCCTTTCTGGCAGGGATGTAGATACTCCTTGGAGCGATACAGGCAAAAGCGCTTTGGTGTACTGCCTGGCAGATGCTGCCTGGAGCTAAATATTGCCATATGACACCACTGAGCTCATGGGACATCTTGTTCCCAAGGCATGTACTCTTTCCAAACTGAGCCACAGCAGCAAATTCCCTCCTTTCCTAGAGGTGGTATTTATTCCTGAGCTGTCAGGAAATAGTCAGGCTCCCCATCCCGCACAGACCCGCAAAGAGGGGGATGTCTTTTTCCAAACTGAGCATTGCTCGTCTGTGCTGAGACTTCCCAAGTGTGCCTGTAGCTGATTCAGTTGCCTAGTTTCTCCAGGAGTGAAGGCACCTTTTTGATGAAGGGCAACTGGAAAAGGAGTGTTGTTCTGATTTTGAATCCCTTGTATTTACTAAGTGTCATTGCCACCTTAAATCATCCCTGCCCTCTCTCAAACTGTGTGACCTTGAGGCCAACTGAGTCAGGGAACTGTTTGGTTGGGTTGAAAAGTGACCTTTGATTTGAATGCCCTGATCTGTTTCATTTTGTGTTCGCACAAATAATTGTGCCGAGGTAGGTGAAGAGGATATCCTGGGAAAGCGACTGATTAAGTAGCACTGTTCCTGCCTGTGAAATCCCTGCCTTAGTATCACTTGAGGCTTACTTTAACTGGTTACCTGTAGAGCTGGTTGAAATGTATTCTCTGAAACAATTTTTCCTTTGGAAAAAATCCAGCTTCGTTAAAAGTGAAATGTTGCATCGGAATGTGTCTCCTCCTAGTTTCCAACTAATTTTTTTCTTTGTTTTGGTAAAACATGCATGTTCTGAAAAGTTAGCATCTTGTTTTAATTTTTGTGTTACATTATTAGAGTTCAAAACAGGGTGTTTCGATAGTTCCAAATGGGTATTTTTGGAAAGTTTGTTGCATAGCAAACAAGCCACAAAACCCATCCCCAGACCAGAAATGGTTCTTTGCAGCTGAGGAGATAAGTCCTGTCCGCTGTTAGCTCCTTCTGCCGATCATCCCTCTTTGGATGGCCAGCACATTTCTATTGGAGTTGCTGAACCTAGATGGCTTGCTCTTGGGATCTGGCCCTAAGAAAGGGAAGCCAATCTCACTGCCTCCAGTCAAACACAACAACTGTAAAAGCTGCTGGGTTGTACTGATTACGGCCTGTCTCCAGTGCCCTTATCAGCAATTTTGGGCTGCAACAAGGAGATATTTTCCCTCTAGAAATGAGTGGTTCCTTCAGCCTGGGGAAAGGCTGCTAATCCTCTTGCCATCTTGTGCTGTGTTTCCCTGAATGTTCTTCCTCTTGATCTAGGCACTGCAGCATGAAATTTCGCAGCCTTGTTCACAAATGGGCCAGATGAAACAGCTCTTTAGTGGGGACCCTTTCATCTGCTGCCTGACCTAGCTGGTTGTTAGTTTGTCTTGGCATGGAGTCCTTGTTTCCCCTGTGCACATGGCCCCTGTCTCTTATGCATCAGCTCAGGCTGAGGCTGCCAAGAGGAACCACTGTCCTCCAAGCTGTTTCAGAAAAGCCACCGTGGAGATCTTGGAAAGGCATTTGAAACTCTCCACTCAGCAGTAGGTTCCCATACTGCTTCCACAGGGTGGAGAAAGACCCTACCCCTCAAAGCCCAACCCAAAACAAACCTCTTAGGAGAAACAAGAAATCTTTAACCCTTTGAGGCATCATCTCACCCTGGGGAGAGTTTGCAGCCTCAGCAGTGGCTTTACAGTAGAATAGAAAGATTATTTTTTTTTAGCAGCTGTTACATATATTTGCTACAAAGAAAAGCATGTGACTTGAACTTGTTTGAATAATTCACAAGCGAAGATCAAACTGCCACTGCAACAGTTTATCAGTGCCTCACAAGACTCAAAGTCCTGTTTTATTAAGTAGCTTTGAAATTTTCAATTCCAGTGCCTTATCAAGTATGCTTTATGGATAACAATAGCTAAGGCAATTGTTAAACAACTGAGCAATTTTGTTTATCTAAGCAAGCACCATACATATTTGTAAGTGCTTCTGACTGCAGCTCCTCTTGATTAGCTGCAGTGAGGTCATTGCTTTTGGTAGGGCATAGCATAGCTTTAAGTAGTTCACACTTTCTCATCTGGAAGTTAACCTTCTGCAGCTATAATCAACCCGATGTGCATATTTGGGCGTTGTACTTGTTCACATGAGGCACTAAAGCCCTTCAGAGCTGAAGTTTCTTATTGATCAGCTACTCTAATATCTGAAATCATGTTCAGACAGGTACCTGCACGTCATGACTTCTTCTGATTAAAGAGACAGCTTGACACAGCTGTGTTTTAAATAGGACACCATGCCGGTCCCTAAAATTGGACAGGCTGAATCAGTTCAGACTTTTTTCAAATGCAAATAAGGTGAGTTTGCTAAGCCATCACAGAAAGCATTTAGGCAGACCCATTTTACTTTCCTCCACAATACAGATAAAGTATAAAAAAACCCCTATAACCACTGGTACTACATTGCAGCATGTTCTGTTATGTGCTATCTTGGCTGCTTGCTACGTTTGCTTGTGCTTTTGTAGCTATAGGCAACAGCACTTCCACACCTTCATGTTCAGCCTCAGGAGCACCCCATGTGCTGATTCAGCTTCCTTCTGTCATCCTGTTTCTTACCATCTTTGCGTGCCTGTATTCATTCCTCCTGCAATCTCTACTTGTCAGTTACTCGTGGGCTCAGCATCTCCTAATGCTCCCCGGAGAACAGCGGTGTGGGGTGATTCAGCGTGCCAGCCTTTCAGACTTCCTTGTGAGGGAGGAACTGCTGGAGCTGCATGGGAGGCTGTTGAGGCTGCTGTCAACAGACCTTTGGTCTGTAGATGACGGTGGAGTCTGTTAATGTGGCTGTACTCACTAACGGGGGATTTTTCCCTTCAATCCCCCTTTTGTTTTCTTCCAATTATTTACCAAGGTCGGTCAGGTAAGGCTCACCCATGTCTTGAACACAGGTGGAAATACTGGAAAAGATCATTGGAGTATTCAGCAGCTCTTGTGTCTCATTTTATGGGAGGAACATTTCAGGATTGAGAGTCTGACTTCCCTTTGCTTGGTCAATGAGAGACTTGTGTCAGAAGGCAAGCTTGGAATACTGCTGAGCTAAGCTTATAAAGAAAAAGCTTTTGGGGCTGATGAATATTTGCCCTCCTTGTGACCCATTTCTTGTTCACATTTGCCACCCAAAAGCCATTTCTGAAAGCCACATCAAGTTGATGTCCTAACGGTGCTCTCTCTGTTACAGAACTACAGTCCATATCTCCTTGTGCTAGGCTGATATTTAACCACAAACTCAATTATATTGCTGGCAGAACTTTGTTTCCCCCACCAGAATATGCAATTTTCTATCTACCTCTGTCCTGTTTGCTTCACCCTCTAGATATTTTCCACCTTCTCCCCTTGTCAGCTGAGATCCTGTCTTCATGAATTTGCTGGATTGTTGTTATTTTTTATTCATTGCAGGCCAGCTTCTATTCTTGTTAATACTTGAAACCAGCTGCCCAAGCGATCTTTAAATCTGGCCCACGCGTCTGGAAGGCATCTCTGCCAGCATACATATTTCCACAAACAAAGCTTGCATTGCTTTAGATTTAAATTGGGGGTTGGCTTGCTTGAATAAGTTCCAAATAAAACATTAAGGCAAGAGAAAAAGTGCAAGCAACTTGAGCCAATATTAAACAGGACGACCTCTGGGAAGCATCTTGCTTTACAGAAAAGGATGAGAATGCTGATATTGCCAAGGCTTCCTAGCTCTTTTGAAAAGGGGAAAAAAGTTTCTTTTATTTAGCTATTCAAAATGTAAAATGGTTGACAATCTTCCTGTAGCATTTCTTTCCCCAGGGGTGGCTGAAAAGGGGGATACTTCACCTTGTTGATGCAGAATGAAGAAAGTGTATTTCACAGAGCTCTGGAGCCTGGTTTAATAACTTGCAGTATGTGGAAGTGTCAGTGTGTTAATGGTGTGGCAAAGTGGTGCTGCAGCAGTGGTGGCGTGGTGGCATGGTGCCACGGGTCATGGGGCTGGGAGAGTCTGCAGCGGTGGCTGATGTGGTTCTGGGCATCTCTGATGATCTCTGTTCCCTCCTCATTAGGCAGACATCACAAAATGTGTGGTGAATACTGACCCCAGCCTTCGCTCCCACTGGCTTGTGGCTGCTGTTTGCAGCTTTGGTCACTTCCTCAAGGCTGTCTTCTTCGTCCTGCTGCCTGAGAGATGAATCCAAGTCGCCAAGTGCAGCCCCCCTACCCCATCTCCTCCCGCCCCACTCCAGAAGCAGTGGTAATGGCAATCTCTGAAGAGGAGGAAGAGAAGAACCAGGACAAACAAAAAACTTGTTCTCATCTCCCTTCAGCTGGGAGCAGATGATCAACCACAGTCTCCTTTTTGCAGCCACAGGAGCTTCTCTCACCATTAATCCTTTCAACAGTCTTGTTTCCCTGGGTGACTTGTCTGTGTGGCCTGGACATCGGCAGTCCCTGGGTACGCTGATTGCAGCTGTGTGCAGCATGGACTGTCAGACATCTGTTCCTTATGGCTATGTTGCATGCTTATGCTAGTGCCACGCGGAGGGGAGGAGGAAGGGGATATTATTTGAAATGGGATAGAAAATAGGAGAGGGGGAGAGTCCCTCCTTCACTCCATGTGATGCCCCTTTCAGTCCTCAGACTCCCCTTGTGTCGATTCTTGTTACATTTGTGCTTAAACTCCCTCTCCTCCTTTATACCTAACTGACTTGCTGGGCTCTGGCCTCAGCACAGCACAGTGGAGGGGATAATGCAGCTGTGGGTTTTTAACATGATAAAAACAAACATACTGTCACCTGATGCTTCTCCCTGACTCATCTTGGAGATCAGACTGAGGGGCTGTGTCAGGGGCAGGACTAGAGGGCAGTTGCATGTGATGCAGTTTGCATGTGATGCAGTTTGCAAGTGTATTTCGTTGACCCCTCTTGCTGCACTCACACACCATTTCAAACACGAGAGTGAGGGGCAACGCCTTCAAGCAACAACTCGGGATTGAATTTCATAATGAACAAAAATGTTTTCTCCATTGAGATTTCTTCAGAGCTAAGCGTGTAAGCAGGAACGGCTGGAGGGCATGGGCAGGAATTAGGGAAACAGTAAGTAAACTGTCTGGTGTTGTGAAGGGGGAAAGCTGTGTCAAAAGTAGCTGCTCTATGTTTCTCCTTTAATATCTTCGGAAGTACAACTTGCAGTCGTCTTTATGGCAAACAATAAAAGAAAATAGGTGGTGTTTCACTGTTGCAAAGGGTATTGTATTTGTTTCCAGAGTTAAAAATTCCAAAAAAGGCCAGAACAGTGCAGAGACAAACACTCAGACCATGCTAAAAATACTTCAGCTTTTCCCCTGGTAGAACATGTTAACGTGTTAAAACTACAGCTGGCCCAATTCATGCTAGGAATTTAACCCATGTTGTTACCATGTCAGAAATGTGCTATGTTCACTGACAGAAGCGGGGCCTTGCTGCCGTCAGCAGGGGAAGGCTGTGGAGCCTCTTCTCTGCCAAAGCCTCGTGGGAGACACCCTGCTTGGTGCCTTGCTCCCAGGAGTGTGGTGTCAGAAAAACACTGTTCTGGATTAAGAACATGGGGCATTATTGAAGTTTTTGCTGGTTTTTTTTCCTGATTTCCTTCCCACACCCTGTTTTTAGAGGGGCTTTACTGTTTCTTTCCAGAAGTTACAAATGGGTTTGAGAATAAAGCAAAGCCTTTGCTTTTCGGTTATATCTGTTCGACAGGTTTCTGCTAGCAGTTAGTAGTGCTGTGCTCTGACCAACAGAACCACTGGCAGAGGATATGTGGGTGGTTATACCCTTGAACAGTCCTGCTTTTGACTGGTCCAGCCTTCTGCACTTCTGCTGATGCCTTCACATATGGGTACCAGGCCCAGCTTTACCCGTAGTACTACACCTGCAGTGAAGGGTGCTTTATCAGCTCAGTCTACTAGTATTTTTTCAGTAATAAAGTAATTGTTGTGGAGCAAAACCCTTAAAAGATAACCTCCCCCTCTCCCCAATCCCCCAACAAAAACACTCACCAAGAAGGAGACAGCATCCCGTTCCGTATCGAAGCTGATGCTGCCTTTGACAGTATCTAGGCAGACTTTGGCTACACTATTAAAAGTTGGGGGGCGTTATACTGATGAAGTTCCCAGTGTGGATGCAGCTGATGGTGCCCTGAGGTTGGTGCATTTTTTGTGTGTGTAAAGCTTGCAGCTGTTCCCCAAATAAAACCAAATTGCCAAAGGAATATTTTATTTTTTTTCTTCCTGACATAATTATGTTGGCATTACGGGTTTTTCTGGCACCGCTTCCACTTGGGATTTTCTTCCTCAGATTCCTGATAGATCTGGCTATGGAAACTTAGGCAAGTGTAGCATACGTGGTGAACTAAACTAATCACGCTTTGGGCAGCACAGAGAGGATCCCCTCTGATCTGCATTAGATGCAGTAAAAGCCATATAATTCATTGCAGGGGGATGCAGCTTCGTTGTCTTAAAGGAGCTTATGAAAAAGTAGACTTTGGATTTCTGAAAATACCCTGGTCATGTGTAGACTTTGACTTGGACAATTTCGCAGCTCATAAAGTCCAGCTTGCCTTATCATGCCTAGTGTTTTATGAAGTGTATGTGAGTTAATGGAGCTAGCACAGTCGAACGCTGGGACTGTCAAGACCTTTCTCAATTTAGATGCTGTTTTGAAATGTAATACTTAAGGCTATGACTGCTTTTTCAGTAAACAAGTGATATCAGAGAGACTATTACGGAACATAAAGAGTTAAATGCACCAATTAAGTGGGTTTAACAAAAGATAATGGTAAGCCAAATAAAGCAGCATTGCTGGAAAGGAATGTGTGTGGGTGGGAAGGGGGTTACACAGGCAGGCAGACAAAGACTCAGTCAGGAAACTGCTGATAATGAAGAGGTGGTGTAGCTCCCCACAAATAGGTTTCAGACTTCTCTGGCTTTCGCCTTTCTTGTTGCATTTGCTAGTCTGTGCAACCTATGTACTGGAGCTGAACAGTGTGCTGCTTGTCTTGCACTTAATGTTGAACCAGGACGGTACTTTTACCCTGCTCACTTCTTCTACAGTAACCACATGAGCACCAGTCTTGCTACCAAAATAAACAGCAAACAGTATTGTGCACACTGCTGTGCATTTGGCAAGGAACAGTCCCGAGCCTGATGTTGCATTCAGTTTTAGTTGTAATATTTAGGCATTTCAAAGGACTTCCGGAGGTCCTTTACAATCTCAACAGCTCTGTGGCTCTGTGATATTTCTTTTCCCTCTTCTCTTTTGGCCAGTCCTACCTGATGGGAGATATCAAGGTTGGTTCTTTATCACCCCAATAAACATTTTCCTTTTATATGATTGGTGACGGTGCTAGGAGTGTGTCTAATTTATTTAGCTGTTAAAGAAAACCAAGAATGTAGGTACCAAGGTTAGTACTACTATGCTTCTTCATATTGAAAGCCTGGCTGTTGTTCCTCTTCCAGCATCAAAAAATGAAAACTCCCAAACTAGCCACCTCACATTTTTTCCCCCAGTGGTTCCAATTACCTGCTTGAGAAAATTGCTCGTAGTGAAAGTTCCCTTCATTTTTTTTTAAGCTCACATTGCATGTTCTGAGACTTACCTATGCACAAACTGTCTTGAGGCGTTGCTCCCTGTTGCCAGTCACCTTTCAGTCCACTGCCCAATTTTGTCCCCTTTTGCTGAAGGGCAGCAGTCACCACAGGGGCAGGGGACAGACCTCCTTTTAGCACCGGGAAACGTGGCTGCTGTTCCCCCCGTTAGGCAGCAGTCACTCAGCACGCGTAAAATCCAGCCAAGCTTTTGCTGCCTCCTGCCTTGCTGTCACACCAGAACAGGCTGGGAATATAGGGGGAAGGTGAGGTTGTTGCCGTGGCAGCCAGGTGGAGGTGTGGGAGATGTCTCGGGAGTAGTGGGAGGAGGGAGAAAGGGTTGGAAATGGGGAAATGGCACTTTAAATATTTTAGTGGATATGGAGTATTTTGCAGATGAGAGTGACCTGTGCATTATTACAGCGGGGAATGTCAAGGTCAGAGAGTTGAGCTTGCAGGAACCTGAGCTTCAGCACTCCTTTATTCACAGGAGAACTTGCTCCAGTAAGGATTATCCACCCCCCCAGCGCCATCTTCATTCTCGGTTTCTTTGTAATAGACCTACATTCAATCAACGGAAATATTTGCTTTATCAAAAAGGTAGGGAGCAGAAAAGACATCTCAGCTTGGGTATTTCAGTGATGGGCATTTGAGCAGTGCTTATTGTGTCCTATACCTGACATTGCTCCAACCACAGCCTTGCTTATACTGCTCCCTTGCCAAACATTGGTAGTAGGTTCACCTTCTTCAAAGCAACTAGAGAAACTGAAGTGATCTCAGTCTCGCAGCAGATGTCACTTGTGTTCCTGCACTGCCTTTTCTCCTGTAAATGGAAAGAAAACAATCTGTGAAGCCCTTAATTTATCAGACTTGCAGCTGTATTATATACTGAAGTACAAAACAATAGCATCAGGGAGCAACATTGAGGTTTCCTGGAAAATTGCAATACCAAACTTCCTCATTTTCAAACTTGTTGTTTAGACCCTGAGAAAAAGCTCTGCCTATTCTTTTTTTTTTTTTTTTTTTTTATTCTCCTGTTAATGTGCAAAGGCTGCAAGTGTTTTTTTGTGCACGATTAAACTGAGTATGAAGCTGGTTTCAAGTCCCTTAGACTCTGAAAAGATCAGGCCCCTAAGGCATGCCGACAGCTTTGCCAAGAGCCTTCTTGATGTGGCTCTCATCAACGTGTGACTCCTTGAATTTCTTTATTGTTGTTGTTTTTTTAAATCTAGTATTTATAATTTTTATAGGCATAAATTTGCCACAGATTAATTATTCTCTCAGGGCAACATAAAATCAATGCGTGGTACTACATTAAAGACAACAAAACAGCAATTTAATGTACTGCTGGCAGAGTCTATAAATTTCTTCTATGCAAGTGGTTTGACAGATGGAGTTTAAATACTCCCGCAGAAAAGCTTGTAACCTCTTTAATCCAAACATTTTGACCCACTGGGATTACGAGCCCCTAGCATAGCTAAACAGAGTGATCCTTGGTTGAACTTTACACCGTCACCCAGGACCTGGAAGTGCATTGCACGTTCAGGCAGAGTCTGTGGGAAATAGAGTGCTTCTGGGTCAATCACACGACATGCAGTCCATGTCCAGATAAGGTCAGATGGAAAAAAAGCTTCCCCTCTCACAGGAGGGAAAAAAAAAAAAAAAAAAGTGTTGGGAAGGGAATTTCCAGCTTCCTTACAAGCATATTTCAGAGCTTTAGCTCAGAAGAAACTTCATCTCTTTTCTCTGCCCATAAACCAGCAGACAGCACTAGAGCCCGTCTTCTCTATCACTGCAGGAAGACTTGACGATACATCTCTACTTCTGTCAAATACTGAACTGTGAAGCTAAGCTCAGAAAAAAAGCACAGAAGAGGTCAATCCCCTGTTATTAAAAATTTCCACTTCTGGCCCTATCTCCTGACCTTCACTCATACTTTTGTTAAGCTCTGCATTTAAGCAAGATAAGGTGTGTTTTCTACCTCCAGAACACCCCCATCCCCTGCTGGAACATGACTCACACTGGGCTTCAGCCAGCTGAAGGGCAACTGGTTTGGACTTTGGAGGACTATGGGCAGTACCAAGTACCTTCATTGTCACTAATCTGACAGGAGCTGAAAGGACTGGCCCCTTGGCAGGATCAGGCCCTGCAATAGCTCTCTCTGTCCTGCAGCACTAGGTACTCCCTCGCAGTTATCTCGCCTGACTTCCATTAGGCAGTAGCTGGAGTTCCCGCAGCCAGACCCTGCAATGCAGATCCATTCTCCCGATGCTCTGTGACACTGTCCGGGTAATATAAATCAATCCGGAGGTTGAACTTGAAGCCCTCTCGGCATCAGAGTGTCACCTTTTTGCTCCTAATGTGGAGGCGTGAGTCAGGAGCTGCATGGTGGCTGCCACAGGGACAGTTTGTTCCTGTTTTCCACCAGAACTGAGTGTGGATTTTCTGGCAATCTAAGAAGGGGATTAAAAATACCCCAGGCTTTTATCTTGATCTCCTTGGCACTTAAAAAAAAAAAAATTAAATCACTGGTAAGCTGTTAGGACATACTTTGCTCTCAATTCCTCAGCCAGGAGATGGCCAGACTGCCCTTCTTAAACCTGGCAAGCTTCTGCTGGCAAAAATCCCTTGCCTGTGCTGTCAGGCTTTCCTTCTCAATGCTTTAAGTGTAGATTTGCTGCCAGAGCTCCTGGGGAAAGGTGTCTGACCCCCATGGCCATCTGACCCAGCAGGTTGTTTTTTCTTGCAGAGAAGGCAACACTTTCCAAAATGGCTGGTGCTATGGCAGAGTTGGGTGCTATCCTGAACAGCATCATACCTGCAGTAATGGCCTCATTGCCTGGCGTATTTTCCCTTTTATTAGGGCTGACAGCACGCATTTATACAGGGTGGAAAAAGGAGAAAGCACAATGGGCATTTAAAAGGGAGCAAAGAACCCCAAAAGCATTGTGTTGTGTTGTGTTGTGTTGTGTTGTGTTGTGTTGTGTTGTGTTGTGTTGTGTTGTGTTCAGAGCCTCTCCTGCCTGCTGAAACGGTTTGGGTACACACCCTTGTTTCCTGTTGGTACTCACCGGGCTGATGCGTGCTGCGAGCCTGTGATTTGTGGCTACCGGTAGATTACTTGAAGCTGGGAAAAGATGCTTTGAATGTCAGTGCCCTTAGTTTTTATGGCTTAACTGGAGAAGGAGAACAGCACTACTAAAAATACTTACACATTCAATCTAACCTTGCCTAATGGCTCTGAGAGAGAGCAATGGATTCACAAAGTGAAGCCAAGGCTGTTTATTATTACAAGCAATAAACCTACTGGAGTCTGTAACTAGCTAGATCTAAATTATGAGACATCCTTCCCAAACCCTGCGGCACATCAGTGGGAAGACTGGAAAAATTGCACAGCAGCTTTGCTTAAATTTAAGCAGTTTAATAATAATAATAATAATTAAAAAAAAAGTTACTAGAATGCCCTGTGTTATTTTGACATTGCATTTACAGATTTGAGTTTTTCTGTAGGGGTGATGACGGGTTGGAGTGAGGAAGCTGCATGGGGTAGCTGAGTAGGATGTCTCTGTTAAGCACACTAATTTCTGCTACAGTGAGCTGCTGTGAAATAGTTACATGTCTAGTGCTGTGAAGGCTGTGTAAGAGGAGGTAAAAATCATGGTAATATTGCTGCGGCAGTCAGCAGGCCAGCGTCTAAGCTGAACAGGACAGCCTGGTCTCCCAAGGGACCACTCAGGCCTGGCTGGAGGCTCAGGGAGATGCTTTGTACTAGGTGACATTTTCAACGCAGCCTTCAAAACCAGCCAGGCTCTCTGCAAGCTGCCAAGCTGTACCAGGGTAAGGCATTGTGGTAAGAGCATCTGGCAAGAGTGGGCTTGAGCCTGAGGTTGTGCCTGCAGCCAGGTGGGGATTCTGCCCCAAGGCAGGAGGAAAGAGCACTGCCATCCATCAAGAGGCATTAACGGGCAACATCATCCCCATCCCTCCATGTGGGCAGGCTGCGAGTCTGTCTGTGCTGCACAAGGACTCAGCGTGGTGCAAACTTGCCCTCTTAGGCTGCAAAATGTTGAACTTGTGTGAGTGAATGCTCAAGTCTAGTTTCTAACAATTTCCAAAGTGGAGGAGAGCTGGGCTGGGGTTCATAGCATTCAGTCCTGAGCTTAGCACATGTACTAAGTCTGCCCTTAGCCTGCCACCAGAGCTGGCAGAAAGGTTGCCCCATCAGTTTTAGGGTTCAGCTCTAGTTTCAGAACTGGAGCTGGAGGAGAAGGAGCATGTAACCATCGGGTGATGGGTAAGGACACAGCAGCTCCCTGAGCAGCCACTGTGGTGAGAAGGCAGCTTGGCACCCACCTCAACGCTTTGGCCCTTTGGATCATTGCTGTGTGTCATGCCAAGGGGCTGCTTATATTTGCTGCCTCCTGGGGCAAACACAGCTCCAGGGCTGAGCAGAAACAAAGTCTTGGGGACACCAGGAGCCTGAACTGACAATATGCTAAGATTAATTTGCAGTGACTTAAATCAGCCATTTAGGAGTTCATAAAATGTAAAGCACTGAAGGAAAGGAAAAGGAAAAGCTGTAAGGAGAGCAGTGTGGTCCAGGAGTGTCCCGTGGATTCACAATGTACTTTCCAAAAACCACTTATCTTGTGAAGATAGCTTCTTACTAAGAAGCATTTGTTGACTGCATATATTTATGTCTGCAGACATAAAAATTTCAATCAGCCCCTCTTTTGAAGGGAAGAAGAGCAGCTGAGAAAACATTTGCCCTTTTTCAAAGAGCTTTATTTACGTTGGGATCTGGGTGATTCAGCATAGAGGCACCAGCCAGGGCTGGAGGCAACGCTGCACTTCCCTTGAAGACGGGGTTGAGGATTATATCAAAAGTGGAATTTAATCCTGCTATCTTTCACTTAAAAGATTTAGCAAAGTGCCTCCAATTTACTTCAGCAACTTCTCCAAGGACAGTGATGTCCTCAGGCTTTGAAGGAGTGAAACACTGGGCGACTTGTCTCAAGGAGTCATTTTGAGAGCTAGCTGTGGTCAGCTGGAGAACGGGAGGAGTCTTCCCGTGCTTGCAATCTTTTCCCCAGTCTCCCCTGGCTGCGGCTGGCCTCCAGCTCATGTCTCAGCAGGGCTGCGAGGCAGTGCTGTGTGTGTTGCCGGTAGCTGTAGGACTGCCGGCGCGCCAGCCTGTGCTGGAGCAGCCGAGGCTGCGTGGGCGTGCGGAGGGCTGTGGGGGTAGCAGGAGGAGGAGCAGGACTGCATTCAAATGCTGTTTTCTGCAGCATTTCCTGGCTTTCTCAGTGACTAGTGATGAACTAGCTACGCAGGAAAAGGCACATTAAAAAGAACACAAAATGCACTTACATTAAGCTCTTGTGCTGAAATTATTTCATGGTGCCGTGGTTTCTGCATGGCCTGCCCTGACCCGTCACCACTGGTGGTGCTGAACTGCTCCCATCCCATGAACAAAAACCAAACAGTGAAGGAAGAAAGGAGTACTAAGGGAGCAAACAGGATAATCTGATGTCCTACAACTGACATTGTACAAAAGACCCGACTCCTCAAAGGGATTAAACATGAGAGCATAGTTGGCCTCTGCCTTTGCAGGGTGCATCATTCCCATGCTGCCCTGTTTGTAGAGGGAGGCTCTTCCCTGCGGGCTGAGTGCTCATGGTGCCGGCTTTGGGCCAGGTAGGGGCTCCCGGGCAGTGCTGGCACTACGGGCAGGCAGCATGCCTGAGCCGCTGCAGTGGCTGGCTGCCATGCAGATGCCAATGGGGGACAACAGCCTCTAAGCGTGAGCTGGTTGCTTTGTGTGTCCCCCACCTTATCTGACTTAAACTTTAATTTACAGAACACAACACTGGCTTTAAATTCTTGGGAAAAATTATGAATATCCATCCCAGGCTCTCAGTGCCGGGCTGCATGGGTCCATCTGGCTTTGCACATCCCTTGGGTGGCCAGGAACCCCAAACCGAGGGGTCAGACCAGGCATGTGGCAAAGCTGCTCAGAGGAGAATGAGAAGATGCTGTCACTCACTGGTGGCACTGGGAGACAACCAGAAGACAACTGGGCCAAAGCTGGCAAAAAAAAAAAAAAATCCCAGGAATTTCACAGCAACCAGGGAACAATTTCTAGCAGAGAAACTGTCCTTACCTTACAGTTACGCTGTGTGACAAAGACTAGAGGAAGCTGCAGCTGCAGTGAGTCCGTGGCAGGCACAGAGCTGCATGGAGGAGTCAAGAGTTCAGCAACACTGTGGTACACGAGCCTTAGAATGCAGGGGAGCATCACGTAAGGCACCAGTGCAGCAATCTCGTGCAACAACAATAGCACAAAACAGCCTGTCCGATTAATCCCGTGTGTAGATGTGTGTTGGCTCTCCCATGCCAATTTACCGTCCCTGCCCCCAGAGGAGGTGTGAGGCTCACGAGAAGGTGGGACATGCTGCGGGGACACAGCTGTGTTAAGCCTCTCGGTGATGCTGAAAAAACCAGCTCTTCTGTCTTCCTCCTGCACAGTGCCATGCGCTGGGTTTGCCAAGTGCCTCAAACTTGAAGGCAAGCAAAGGGCACTCTGACGAGGGGATAGTCTTTCAGTACGTGAAGGGGGATTATAAGAAAGATGGGGACAGAGTTTTTAGCAGGGCCAGCAGCGATAAGACAAGGGGTAATGGTTTTAAACTAAAAGAGGGTAGATTCAGACTGGATATAAGGAATAATTTTTTTTATGATGAGGGTGGTGAAACACTGGAACGGGATGCCCAGAGAGGTGGTAGATGCCCCATCCTTGGAAATATTCAAGGCCAGGCTGGATGGGGCTGTGAGCAACCTGATCTAGTTGTAGATGTCCCTGCCCATTGCAGGGGGGATGGATTACATGACCTTTAAAGGTCCATTCCATCCCAAAGCATTCTATAATTCCATGGTACTTTGGGTATAATCACCTGTGCTATTAAACCAACCAAATTGGTATTGGATTTTGGATGGGATGACACCAAGCAGCCTCTCCTGTGACAGGAGGGGTCGTTAATCATGTTTTACCTAGTTGACAGCTCCTGAGCATGGACTTTGCTGGAGCACGAGAGGCTGAGAGAGCAGAGCAGGGTTTAACCTGCCCCCTTAAAATGGGCAGGTTTAAGGGGGCAACACTACCTGCCTGCCCCTCCCCTAAAAGCCTGGTGTGATAAAGAGCAGCAGCCTCTCCCGGGGAGACTGTGGGCAGCCTCCAATGCTGCTTCCCATGGCCGGAGCTGGGGAAGAGCCCATTGCCGTGTCCCTGCAGACCTCTCATTCACGCTGCTGTCTTGCCACTGTTGCATGGGGGAAGGCAGCAGCATCAGTGCATGCTGGGGGACTGCTCAGTCCCCAGCGGAGGTGTATATACATGGCACAGACAAATGGGATTTACAGCCACCAGCTTCCTGGCCTTACTTTCCAGGAGCAGGAGTGTCAACAGTGCACAGAAGACAGAAAAACAGCTCGAAAGAGTAAAAACATTTGAAAACGTGCCTGTTCTCCAGGCACTCCTGGGAGACCATAAACAGAGTGTTTGGAAAAAACACCAGCACCTTCCTCTCCTCCTTTAGTAACAGTGCAACCTGCTGAAAGTATATTTGTCTTAAAAACCAGTCTGGGAACCTAAACATCGCCCTCATCCGTGCAGCTCCGGTATCTCTCAGGCAGTCCTAAAGCCCGCAGGCAGGAAGGCAGGCAGTTGTCTTACCTCGCCTCCCAGGCAGCAGCAGTGATGCTGAGTAGACCCACACACAGCGAGATGGTCCATTTTCTTTTAAAACGTTTGTAATTAAGAGCTCTGGTTCCCTGGTGATGTGTCCTATAAAGCATTAAAAATAAAGCCATTAAATAAAGGAGGCATTGTCGCTGCTCTTGAAAAAGAAAACAAACCAGCAAAAAAAATGTTCACCAGAAGGAAGCAGAGTTTGGGCTGCTTTTCCAGGCTCAGGATGCTGCTTCTGCAGATACAAACATTTATGGTCATGCATTTGTGAATGCAATTGAAGCCGCAGAGCAGAGTTACCACCCTGATGTTATCCTCACAAACTCGAACCCTCAATTAAATCTGGGGTTTGTGCCCTTCGGATGGCAGCCATCCCACTTTCCCAGCCAACGTGATGCTCAGGAAAGCAAAGCAGATGCAAGAACAGACTCATGTCTGCTTTTGATAATGCCCCTCTAGCTTTTCTTCCTGCTTTTCTCCGCCACTGCTCGGCCAGCACAACCTCATGCCTGGCTGCTGGCGCTCCAGCTGTGCCCTCCACCCGCCACATGGATGCTGGCAGTGGCATCACGGTGGCAGCTGGCTTTCCTGGCTCCAGCCCAGCAACAGACCTCTGTTTGCTCTGAGCAGCTGGGCTGTTGCAAGCCTCCATGCATAGGCACCATTATAGTTAGGAAAAGGGAATAAAAAAAATTACAGTTAGTATCCAGATATAGCTAGTATCGAGATGCCTTCAGTAGGTGTGACTCCATGCTGTCCTGAAGAAATGTGTCCAGAACTGTTTTTCTGCTTGCTGCTTACTCTGCCTTAGTCTCCCTTAAGTTTGCCTGGAAAATCCCCATGGTGGGGCAGCATGGCCAGTCTGCGGGAGAGAAGAGCAGAGCTCTTGGGACCCTCCACCCATGACCTGTGCTGTCAGACACCCAGGCAGGCTACAGGCTATGAAAACATGCAGCTCTTGCTCCAAAGCAGCTTGATATGACTCATCCCAGTGATTAGATGAGCAAGGGAGAGGAACCCTGAGGGCAGATTTGCTCCTGCTGTACGGGGGTTATGCAAGCCATAGGAGGGCTGCTCCTCCTGCCCTTCCAACAGACCCCTTGGTGGCTGTGTTTGAAGACGACAGAAGCCACCAGCGGTAAGACCTGGGGGAGCCTTCCCTGAGGAGACGGGCACCTGGCAGCACAAGCAGAGGCCAGCTGCCTTGAAGGCCCTTGGTGAAGTTCTGTAGCGCGATTCATTTAAAACCAACAGTGCAACCCCAGAGAAACCTCTGCAGCAGTTTTGTTCATAAACAAGACACACTTGGCATAGTTTTTTTAATCTGCTTCATTTGTAAAAAACCAAAACCCCATAATTAAAAGACATAACTTATTTTATTGCCTTTGGCCCTGACTGGGTTAGAACGTTTCTCAACCCAGATGATGCAAAGGGAATTTAGGACCCTCAATTCGAAGTTAGCAGAGCTTTGAGCCTCAAGATGCTGATGATCTTATCAGGCTGGCTCTGCCACCCCTTCTTCGCCAGACCTTTCTTCAGATGCACAGACAATTTGAGGCAAAGTAGTATCTGTAGTGCTTCAAAACTGGCTTTGCTGTGTCACCTGAGCTGCTATTGCATAAGAAGAAATAACAGGGACAGTCAGCATGGATCAGAGCTGGTAGCAAGATCAGAGCTGCCAGCTCGGACCAGCTGCCACCAATAGGACTAGGGCCAGGAGCAACATGTGAATGCCCTGGAAAGTCAACCAGCTGCCAAAGCGTTCAAAGGCTCAGGGACCTCTGTGTGAGGGGAGCAAGCAGGAGGAAAGCACAAGATAATGCTGCTGATCAACCATGGGAAACTGCAAGAAAAGTTTGAGAATCTTTGAAATTTGGGAATTTTTTTTAAGGTCTGCCAGAGTTTTTCAGTAACAGCTGTGAGTGCCCTTGAAGGCCAGATCCAAAGTCCAGTATAAAGCTAAATAAATTTAAAAAATCCATACCAAACAAAAAAAAAAAACCATGCCCACAAAATTGTGACTATGTTCCTATAGCTATGAGATCAGACCAGGAGTTGGAGTTTGTTCTTGGACTTGTGTGGCTCCCATATGTCCTACAGGAAAGCAAGCTGCAGGGAATTTTGCTGTTTTCATTTTTCTAGAGACACAATTTATTAAAAAAATACAACAATAACCCCAAAAAGTTGTTTATTAAGTGGAAGGACTTGTTTGCAGGGCAGAAGTGGAGGGGCCTGGAGGCAGCTGGAGCTCCAATGGAAGAGAGCTACACCCAACACAGGGAAGTCCAGGTCTCTTGCCCACAAAGCAGCTAAACCTCCTGGCACACAGACAGGCGAGCGTGAGCGTGTCCCAGGGAGAGCTGCTGCTGGACACCCTCACCATCCCTCAACTTTGAGTCCTTCCAGAAGACCAGCACTGACAAATGCACTCAGCTGCTGTACGAGGGTATTGAGGCAAGACTTTCCTATTCTCTTCCCTAAGGACCTGCCACTGACCGCTGCTGTAGATCGGTTCTGGGCTGGACAGCTCTTTGGCCTGGCTCTGCATGGCAACTCTTGTTTTAATGATCCCTCCTCATCCTGTAATCCACAAAATAGCTTCTGAAGACTGTTACGGAGAAGATAAGCAAGGACGCTATGCAATATTTCCAAGAACTCCTGAAGGCAATGTGTAATTAGATTCAAACTTGGGTGTCAGCTGGGTCCGAAAGTTCTTTCACTTGCAGTAACTCAGATGAAATCCTTACCCTCATTCAAGGCACCACTTCCAGACAGTGGGAGATTCTCCTAGTTTAGGAGACAAAAAAAGAGGACTGTGCTGAGGTTAGATTACTCTTCAATCTTGCCAAGGCTGCAGCAGAAGAAACTACCCATCACAGCAGTGTGGAAGCTCTTGGTAGCGCCTCAGCCCAGGCAGGGTCTCTAATAGGGAACCTGGTATACAGGTCACACCAAACACTCCCAGGTGGAGAGGCTGCAAGTGGGGGTTGAAATCACCACAGCCCCACCTTGCCAGGGCCACAAGCTCTACCCTGCACCGCAGAATCAAATATGGCAAGTGTTGACAACAATTTAGTGGGATGTTAAATCTGACCCTCCTTAGAAGGAGCAGCTGCCCAAACATGACCCTAGCAACAGAAGGATGCCAGACAGAGGAACTCATGATCCAAGGCATGCACCTCTGTTTCTGCCACAGCGTCAACTGTGACCAACTCATGGGAGCAGTGGGAAGACGCAGAGCTCTCTCTGTGCGTGTCCCTCCCAGGAAAGCAGATACGTGTAGCAATTGGTGCAAATGAAACATATTCGCCCCAATCACCATGCTGTTCATTATCCTGTCCACTAACAACACTTAGAAGAAAAGACATGCTCATTTGCAAGCACCTTCATTTTTTGGTATATAGGGTACAACAAAGGTGATGTGCACGTCATCAACTATCTGCCATCTTGAAGACTCCAGCCTCTATTTGATTGCAATTCCTGCTGCACACTGAGTATTTTTTTGGTTTACAAACTTTCTGGAAATACCAACCTATTATTTCAGGAGAGGAGACCCCCCCCCTGCCCCGTCCTATCTTATGCGAGTGGTATTCTCATTTATTGTGACAAGAGAGCTACTGAGCCAAATGCTCTGGGCAAAGGCATGCAGCCAGTCCTGGAAATGTGGGGCTTTGGACATGAGGTTATTAGTGCCAGAAAGGGCATGCTGAACCCACTGATGAGATATAGAGATGAACCCTTTAGAGCAGCCCAGTAATTTTCCATATCATGTTGAAAACAACACTAGAGAAGAATGATCACACTGCTCCTCCCGCAGCACTGCTTTTACTGCTGCACCAATGCGTCAGGAGGATGCTGGGCTACTCCCTGGACGCTGGGTACTGATGGTGGCCACCTTACTTGCGTCAGGTTTGATGTGGATGAATCTACACTTTTGGTGCATTGCTTTGCTAGTGTCTGGCTGGATGCATGGAATCAGGTTACAAAAAATGCTGTAGTGCTGCAAAAACCCCACAGTGCTTAACCTGGTCTTGTCTCAGAGGAAAAGTTTTTTTATTTAAATACATGATCATTCGTAGTACTTAGATAATGAATGCAGGATTAAAAGAAAAATCTCCATGTCTGGATACACCAGTGCTTTAGGCAACAGGAGAATAATATTTCAAAGTTGGAAGACATAAACGTGCAAAAAAGAAGTCCCCTTTTTTGAACAGCTAGTGCTTAGTTATTTATGTTCAGGTTTGAGATACCCCATAGCTCCTGAGTCTCTTGAGCAGCTGGCTGACGACCTCCCTTGGGCAGGCCGACCTTTTGGTGGCACTGGGGCTGCACTCTGTCCCAAATACTCCCTTTTCTCAATGCTTTATTATTTTTTTTTTTAGCGGCAAGGCTGTCTCTTGCTGGAGGGAATAGCAGAACAGATTTCTTTCTTTTCCCTCAAAAATAAAGGCTTTTGGCTCAAATACTTCGCCATACCCCACCAGCCCTTACGGCAGGGTGCTTGGTCACCCATACCACAGCTGATAAATGTTGCATATGAGTAAAAATGACATTATAGTGCTACAGCACTGCTGAGTCTGCCCAAGTCTCTGCTAATGAGGGCGAGGCTTAGGTGTACTAATGGGGGCTGGATGCCTCCATACCCTACTGGCCTGGGCTTACTCTACTACTATATCATTATTATTTGCTTATTCAAGAATATTTTCACTTTTCATCTCATTCCTCTTAGCATTTCCATCTCTGCATCCTTCTGCAGGAGACAGAGGTAACCTCGGAGCTGCTGCTGCTAAATCTGTGCCCAGGACTCCCTCATGCAACAGCAGTTTCTATATGTGCCTCTATCATGCAACTGGGACGTGCCTGCTGGAAATGGCCAACACCAGTCCCCTTGGCTATGGTGACCTGCCGCAGGACTGGGGATACACCATATCGTCAGCTGCCACCCCAAGGGTAATGGGATAAATGTGCAACAGACCCAAGAAGAGCTTGACCAAGGAGCTTGTCCAGGCACTGCCACATGGCAAGCTGAGTGAAATTACCCATTACTGAAACATTCAGAGCTGAAAAGTAGAAATATGTTTTCTGGGTGAACTAAAGTATAATAATCCTGCCAAATCAATGTCTGCTAAAGGCCGACAGCTCAGGTCTGGCACAGAGTGCCTCTGCAAGCAATTTGTGTGCTTGGGAAACTGGAAGCAAAGTGGGGGGAAGCACAGCGAAGACATGCTGTTAAGGAGGAATTTGGGTGCCCACATCTGCTGCAGGCTCCACAGGCTCCCCGGGGTCAAATACCCAAGTTACTCCTCCTGTTTGGCTTTGCCTGTACACGAAGGATGTCTCCTCCTAACCGTGGCCACCCGGTTGTACCAAGGGAGGGGAAGGAGCCGTGCCAGCGGTGCAGGACTGCAGCCGTGCTGGGGAGTATCCATCCCCACCCACGAGCTCTGCGGCTGGTGAAGCCAGGCATCCTGCGTCACGGTCCTGAGTCCAACATGGGGTGAACATCAATAAGACTTCTTCAGCGCACGGGGTATTTGAGGGTGGCAGTGCCAGGCGGTCAGGTGGCAGCATCTCCGTGACTTTGGGAGCAGAGGGGTTTCTACCTCTACCCAGTCACCTGTTTTCCTGATGCTTACGGGTGTTGGATGTTTTGAAGCTGTATCTTTCCAGCAAAAAAAAGAAAAGGTCTTTAAAAGTAGCCACTGTTCAAAAGTTGCAGGGGGGAATTGACAGGCGAAGCATGGTTGCTGGAGCTTTGTTTCCTGTGGAAACGGGGCTAAAAATATCCCATTCCTGGCTGACAGCTCTGTCACAACAAGCAGCGCGCAGTGGGAATGCAGGGCATCTCCTCCACAGCCTGTCTTTTGGCTGAGCCATGCAACAGTGCACACCAGATTTCAGCTGAAGAATCAGTGATCTTTCAGACTGTTACTGACTGTATTTGCTCAAGCAATAGCCAAGGCCATGCACTGATACTTGGCTCCTGATTTTTGCACTAAGAAAGTCCAGGTGATGCCATTCTTGGTGGCAATGCCATTCTGGCAGCTTTGGGGCTGCTGGAAGATAGGTGTGGTGCCTGCAGAGCTCCACTTCTGAGCCCCCTTCCAACACCTCTGTTGCTTGTCCCATACTGCTTTTCAACATATAACACCCCAGGCTGCTTTGCATGCTTCAAATTATGATCACCTTACTGATCCTGTCCATTTATGTCTCTTCCATGACAAAGGTATGAATTAATTTTGAAATGCTCAGGTATGTGGGCATGCTTTTAGGCTAGTGAGCCTTTGCTGCCTGCAGGCGTGCAGCCTAGGACATGTTTCAACAGTGCTGCAAACAATCAGCAGTTTTAAAGAAAAATGAAATTATCAGGCCATCCAGCCAGGTCTTGTCAAATCATCTCACCTGATGGATGAAATGTGCTTACTTTATTGCTTTAAAAAAAAAAAAAAAAAGTGAAGCTAACAAATCTTACTGGAGCCATACCTGCTCCGATCCAAAAGCTGCTGCCAACACAGCCCTGTCTGGAGAAGCTGAGCATGGGCTGCCCCACGTGAGAGATGTGCACTTCTTCCAGGTCCTGGAAGGGCTTCATCGTAGGAAAGGTCTGAGAGCCAGGTGCCCAGCATCCAGGACAGGCGCTCCATCACAGGGTTTGGCTGGGGAGTCTCTGCAAAGGAGAGAACAAAGAAAGAAAATTCAGGGCTCTGTGCTCTGCAGCTTGCTGTGAGCTGCCTACAGCTGGGTGGAGGTGAACAAGAGGCACCTAATCAATGCTTTTTTGGAGGTATGGCAGCTCCAGACTACAAAGGGAGACAGGGAACTAAAAGCAGCCATGGAGAGTAGGTCTAGCTTCACATGTGCTCTTGGTTTCAGACTAGGCACATGAGACAAGCTTCCAAAAGACCCATATCTGACTCCTGTCTCTGGTAGTGATCTGGTGCGTAAGTCTGGCTGCCCTCATAGGTTCAAAGGTTTGCCTGTGATTTTTGTAATGTTTCCCAATAGCTGGTGTGGATGCAGCGTCAGATGTGGAGATGTTATTGCTGCTCCTTCCTTCCACCATCTCTCCTCTGCCCTGGTGCCACCAGGGAGGGAGTGGTGGATGGAAGAGGTAAGACTGAGTTTATCTGAATGGTTTTCTGAATAAAAGAATAAAATATCTATTTTGCAGGATTTCTGGACACAGTGGTAGCTCCCCAAACAAGCTGCTAGCCTGGTACAAAGCATGGCATCACCAAAACCTTACCTCACATACAAGTGTTGAGGACTATTCCATTCATCAGTCCAACAGCTTCAAGTTCAGCAGCTTACAGAGGCTTTCCCAGCACACATAATGGGACATGCGGATCTCCTTAGCAGACCCCCCTGATGAACACCCTCCGTGTTCCAAGCCGTAAAGAGATGCAAGAGCTCCTGGTGCACACAAAGTTAAAGGAACAGAATCAGAGCCAGCTTACAGTCGTGTGGGGCCTTCACCCAAAAATGGGGTGAAAAGGGCTGGTTATCCGAAGAGGCATAATGCAGGAGTTACTCTGTCCAGGCTCTGGATGGAGGCTGGGTAACACCTGGGGTGCAGGCAGGTTGAAGCCCAAACGGAGCAGCAAGCTGTTTTCTCATGTCATTACACTTAGAGAAGCAACCAGGCGGTGTCTGGCAGAGTGACAAGGCTCCTTCTTTAATGACTCATTTCAGAAGAACAGCTTTGGTAAGCAACAATTTTGCACTTCGCTGTGATTTCAGAGGGTGTGAACTATAAAAAAAAAAGAAATAATCAAAGGAATCAACTGAGCCCGACTCAGAACGGAGGCCACATGGCTGCGGGCTCAGCCTTATGCTGCACGCCAGGAGAGGGGCACGCTGCTGCCCATGTGACACCAGGGAAGACCAACACATGCAGAAACGGAAGTGCCCGCAGCAACAGCCAGACTGGCTCCCTAAGATATTGCCAAAGCAGTGGTTAGGATTTCAGTGTGGCTGTAAGGATGTCCTCCTCCCACTCACCTGCTGCGTGACTCATCCTGGTGATCTCATCCAGTCAAACCAGGAGGGTGCTACCAGTCTGGCTGGGCTGAAAGGCAGGGCCACAGCTGCACAGGGAGATGCTGACCTAAAAAGGTGATGCTGTGAGTGAAAATGTGCAGTACGAGTTTCACAGCGTTCAGTTGTGAACCTCGGACTGGGCTGGGAGGGAGCCCGTGTTTGGCGTACCAAGGTGGAGAAGTAGAAACTTCTCCTGTTTCCAGCCTTCCCTTTCAGGGGCAGCCAGCTCAGTGCGGGAAAGGCAGCCGATGGGCCTGTGAGGTGCTGGTAAGCACGCTTCAGTATCCTGAAGTGCTCTGAGTGAAGCCACAAGAGCTCCAGAGCAGGCTCTCGTGGGCTTTTAGCATCTCTGCAACAGCACAAAGTGCACACACTGCATGTCAATGCCTGTGCTTACCTTCCACCTCTATTGGGAACATCCCCACCTTATTTTCTGGTGCTGTAAAAAGCATCCATACAGTGAGCACTGCTACCAAAAGAATGAAAGACTTCCATGGAAAGCCCTGGCACTCCAGTTTGTTGTCAAAAAAAGACCATTTTCTTTCCACTTCCACCTTGAAAGCAAACAATTTTGAGGCCCAAGAGAGTACTGCTAGCCTGCCCACTGGGTTTTTGCTTTTTGCTTGCTCCCTTTATGCATTGTTTTTCTTTCTCAGATTTCTCTGAGCAGCTTAGGAAATGAAGATGAGCTTCAGAAAGGGTAGCTGAGGCTGCAGCCTGGGCTGCTGCTGCCCTCTCCTGGGTCCGAGGCAGCCAAAAAGCCAAGAGCTGATTTTTTTAAAGAGATTCCTGCAAGTCTGGGTGCAGGTCACCCTTGGCACATCCTCTTGCAGCCTTGCAGGGGAAAGTGTTGGTGCAGCAGGTGGGGAATGGCACTCGGAGGATGCCAAGCCCAGGGATGCTGCCCAGGCTGGTACCAGGCTTGGCCTGGCTGCACCATCTGACAACCTTCTTTCACTGGATCCCCTTATGACTTCTAGCAAAAAGTTTGTGACAGGAAGATGGATGATCAGCTTGGCTAGCCCTTGCAAGGGTAACAGCTATGCTAGCCCAATATTGTGGGAGCTCATGGTTTCTGGTCTCAGCTGCTACCTGTTCTCTCCAGGATGATTTTATTTATATTAAACTAAAAAGCCTTCAAAATAAGATGCTACAGCTGAGTACTTGTATGCCAGAGAAGTCCCCGTCTCCCTTCTCCAGTCCCTCGCCCTGCTTTCATTGCTAGCTGAAACAAAACCTCCCACTTGTACCTTTTGCTCTGGCTTGCCCATGCTGTGGGTGTCCCTCACCCAGGACCCCATCCTGTCCAGAGGGCTGTGCACCCAGCCAGGTGAGCAAGCAGTCACCACCTGCTCCCAATGCAAGACGGACCTCACACCAGCTTGCTCCTGCTGCAACAAGGCAGGGGCAACACCACCACCCCCAACCCCCCCATCAAACTGAGCCTGAGCCTCTGGGAAGCTTCTTGTTGATGCCTCTCCGAAAAGAGGAATGACAGAGCCTCCCCTGTGGCACCGAGAGCATGTAATGCAGCAATTGGCTAATGGTTTCAAAAGCCACTTAGTGGCTTATTATGGTATTATTGCCTTGTGAGTGGCTGGAAACTCAGCACTGGAGGTCTCAGACACTCTGAGGTATTTGTGTGGCCCCTGCTTTCTTTTCAATGGGAGCACAGGAGAAGGTGGTTTCAGTGGTCTCCCTCTACCTACAGCCTGCCCAGGTGTGGGAAATGGAGTGGTTGATCTGGCCACACATCTCCCATGAAAGTCTGCCTGCCTGTAGCCTAAAGCAGAATAAAGCCCCAGGACAAAGGCTGGAGCTGAAGTCCTCCCTGACACGCGAGTGCTCCAGCCTGCAGGTATAAATGCAATCATATTTTGGATACCAAAGATCTTTCCAGCTGTGCTAACACATTGTGCTACAGGGCCACAAAACACCATGGTGGCCAGGAGCAGAAGAAGGATACCCACAAGGTGGTGCCAAACCAATGCGAAGGGAGCTGTGTGCCTTGCACACCCCTGGGTGATAACACAGCGCCTGGTGGGTGGATGGCCCTCGCCTTTTACTCATCAGCCCAAATTTTTGCTTTTGCTGGAGCTCACCCATATTGAAGTTAACTTCACACATGCAGCCACTCATGTCACTCCAGGTATTTTAAAAGCCAAATTCACCCACTTATTGAAAAAATCAAATGTTTGAAGAGCTAGGGAAGACAGGAGCTGCTGCGATGTGACCTACCTCCCTGGCCAGGGCAGCCAGCAGCCACATGCACAAGCTGCAAAGCCCAGGCGTGAGGCCACCATAAGGGGCAAAGGGAGGTTGGCCAGGTGGGAGCTGTGTCTTGCTGCCCATGCAGAGCCGCCACTGACCACGCAGCACCTCTGGTCTCGGCAGCTGCGCCAGGCTTGCTGGTCCTGCTGGCTGCCGTAAGAATGAGTTGTGTGGGCAGTAATTCTTCCCACAAATGCTCTTCCAGTCAGGGATGGAAAACTCCATCATGGGCTATTAAATATGAAGTCCTTGAGTCACAAATCCTGCCCCAAACAGAAGTGCTAGATTATTTATATACTCCCGTATAAGAGGGGCTACAGACCTTTGGTATCTCTATTGCTTTTTGAATGTTTTTCCAGTCCAGCTATATCCTGGAGAGCAGAAGTCCACTCAGTGAATTATGCGTATATAAAGAACTATAATGATGGGCTCCTTTTTATAGGCTCCTCTTTTCCAAATAATTTTTAACACGCACCTCTCATTTGAACAGCTTTTGGACTATCTGGTAAAGCTGAGCTCTTATTCCAGGGCGGGAATAGGCTTGGTGCACGTTATAAGACTGTAAAGAGAAGAAAATAGGAAAAAACCCCACATTTATTGCCATTCAATACCAGCTGCCATTTTATTATCTGCTCACACAGTACCACAAATTGTTGTTCACCCTGAATCACCGATGGCCTTGTTACCCCATGACCTGAGTGGGAGGTGGAAGCAGTGATGTGGAGGGTTGGAGAGGCTGATGCCAGCACCAGGATTTTGCCCAGCCTGAATGTCTGAATCTTCCCCAAAATGCTGCTTTGTCCTTCCCATCCTCTCTGCTCACTCCTTTTCATCCTCCCCAGCAGCCGGGGGGAGCAGGAGGAAGGCAGGAGGCAGACGGTGCTGGGGTGTGTGAGGAGGGAACCAAGGTGGCTGGTCCTGGGGATGAGGCGGTGGTGGCTCTGGCCATTCCCAGTCCTGGAGGGAAGTGGCGGTGGCCGTGGTGGTGCTCCCCGGCCTGGCTCCCCATCCCACTGCATGCCAGAGCACAGCCAAGGAGGGCTCGTCCCCGTGCCCTGGAGTGGCGGTCAATGGGACAGGAGGTGTGCAGAGAGCAGGGAAGCTTTTCCACCTGTTTCCCGTCCATCTCTCCCACTACTAGAAAATGCTAGCCCAGCCTCCAGGCTGCCTGGGAGCCCTTGTCCCCTTCCCTGGGGGCTGCAGGCAGGATGCTGAGTAGCGGTGGCTTGTCCCTTGCCCTCAGGAGGGGCAGGGGAACGAGTGCGACTGTGCACCCAAGGCAGCTCCATCCACTCTGCACGGAGCGAAAGCTGCTTGTGTGCAGCAGAGGGAGGTGTGATGCGCAGCAGGATTAAAGGAGCAAATTCTCGATACCCTGAGTACTTAAAAGCCAGTGTGGTATCAAACCCTCTGAGGTCTGAACCCTTTTGTCCCACACTGACATGCTGAAACAGAAAAACGCCTCTTTTCCTATCCTCACCTTTTGGCAAGAGCAGTGCATGGGATGCTCTTGGGGCCCCCCAGCCCTGCCCGCAGCAGGAGTTGCAGGGCTGGTTGGGTTGTGGCGTGACAAGCTGCTCGATGAAGGCTTTGAAAAGCTTTGCCTCATCTGCTCATGTGCACCATGCATAACTGGTCCCACACACTTGCCATGCTGAGATCCCGCCACCCTGGGCCATCTGCCTGCTGGCAGCACTGCCGGTGGCTCTGTTTTCCTCTTGCTCCATCCTGAGCACCAGGACTCAGTCTGCTGAAATCCCATCAAGGTGGGATTACTGGCCACTGTTGTCTGGAGTTCTAATTGGCAGCAAGGTTTTTTGCATCCCCTCTTGTTTAACTTGATTTTTGCAGTCTTAGGCAGAGGACAAAGCTTTGTAGAAAATAAAAACACAATAGGGTTGGGAGGCCGGCACGAGCTATGGGTATGTGGCTGGGATGGGGGTTTTCACTGTAGCGAGAGCCCCGTGTGGGTGCAGGGTGTGGCAGCGCTGCTGCCTGTGGGTGCCCAGAGGCCCTGCCGCAGCCCCGGCCCTGGCACAGCAAGGAGGACTCGCCCCGCAGCTTCTTCCCACCTGAACGTCTCCCTGCTGCTAGATGGCTGCGGGTTGCCCACACAGGAGAGCCTACCTAAGCATCAGTTAGAGGCTTGCTTGCCAAAACGCCAAGGCTTGGTGCCATGGAGCTAGGGAGCGTGAGGAGATGCCTTCAGGGGCTGAGCAGCTGATTTAATTCCTGGAAGGCTTCATGCCAGGTGAATTGGTTTTGCTAGGTGTTTGGTCATCCTGCCTGGGCTAGGAGACAGCCACATTTCTCTGCTCAGCCTAATACTTCAGGCACAATGGAAGAAGAAGAGCAGCTCAAGGATCTGCTAGCAGCCAGGCATGGACTGAAGTGAGGTGCAGTACATAAGAGCATTGCAGCATGTAAGGACCTTGCATCTCTCCACTACCATATCTAGGGATGGAGTTTGGCTGGGCCGTGAAAAGAGCCTGCAAGCAAAGAGCTGGTGGCTCCAGCAGCATGGCCCCAGCACCCTGCACAGGGATAGGGCTAGGGCTAGGAGCCAGTAGACACCCCAGCTCAGCCTGCTTTGACCTACTAAAATAGAGGCCAATGCAACCAAGCACTTCTAGGATGTTTGAGCTTTTCTCCAGCCCATCAGGGGAAACACAGACCCTTCAGCTGAGTCAAGTCCTCGTGGAGCAGCCCTTGCCCTCCACCCACCTCCTGCAGCCTGTTGCAGACTCTGCTGCTCCATGGGGATTTTTTCCAGCCTAGAAACAGGGCCAGTAAGTCCTGGGGGGACCACTGCCAGGAGGTCCTGGAACCGGCTCCTCACCGGCTGCCAATGCTGAGAGGTCCCCACCAGCTTTAGCCCTGCTTGATGGTGGGGGGCTTGGGTTTCCAGGGGAGAGCAAAAGGGACAGAGGCAGCTGGACCTACCAGCTGAGAAACCCTTGGGAAGAAGCAATATTAAATTGCACCTTGTTGGGGAGAAGCCACCCCTGTTTCAAATGGATCCTCTCACTGGACATGGCTTTGTGAAAGCCACAGCAGCATCCAGAACCCAGGAGCAACAGACCTAGGGCTGGGGAGAGGGCAGCCCTGTCCTGGTGACCTGGACCCCCACTTAGTCCCAGCTCCTATGAAGGACACATGGCCTTGCATGCCCTGAGTGAGAGGCTGTACCCTGGGCCACTTCCATACCCACAAGCACATCCAGAGGCTCCCTCCCAGCCTGGGCAGCATACTATGGCACAGGGAAAGCAGGAGTCCAGGCAGCCAGAGAGGAACAGAAAGCAAGATCCTTTATTGTACACAGTACAGAATGTAATGCAGCTTTGCAGGAGATACATAGCCCTGCTCAAGTAAAGATTATTTCAAATCAGTCCTCAGATTAACCCCTTCTGCACTGTAGACCTGCCACACCAAGCAAATGGTTAAAACCCTGTCCCCAAAGTGGGGTTCCCACAACCAAATGCTCCCCACAGGTGAGCCACCACAGGGAGAGCAACCAAGTCTACCCAGAGTTAATCTTCATACTTCAAAAAAAAAAAAAAAAAAAAAAAAAGAAAAAAAAAGAATGAATCAGTCAAAAAAAAAATCCAACCAAAGCTAACTAAGGAAGAAAAAAAATTTCCTATACAGCATTTACAACAAAAACATGTAGCCGGTGGAGGGATAGGCAGGTATGGATATATGAGTGGTGGAGGAGTGTTAGGAGGTGCAGCAGGGAGGGGGGAGCTGGAGGGAAGCAGGGTTCCTGGGAAGCAGGGTGGGGGACCCCACCGTCCCTGCCTGCTGTGGCCTTACAGCCCAGCTCCGAGGCCATGCTGAGCAGGGTGGGGAGCGCAGCTGAGCTGGCACCAGGGTTCAGCCCTGGCTCCCTCAGGAGAGAGGACTCGAGTGGTGAAATGGAGTGGACCAGATACTTCAGCAGCTGTCCTGGCAAGCCACGGGTGCCAAGGGCCCCCCCCAGCAAGCATGCTGCCGGGAAAGCCAGGGGACATTCCCAGGGGCTCCAGGAACAGCAGCCAGGCTGCAAAAAATAGCTTTGCCTTAAAATACAAAAAATCTACAAAAATCAGTTTAGAAACTGTTTTTTTCCCCTAAAACATTGGGGGGGGGAAAAAAAAAAAAGGGAGGAGGGAGGGAGGGAGATAGTGTCAGGGTCTCCTCCCCTGAAATGCAACCCATGGCATGCAGCCAGAGCTGGGGAGGAGGAGAGGGGCACAGACAGGATCAGGGGGGGCTGGGAAACTGTTATATCAGGTTATATCACGAGGGTGGGGTGGGGAGGGTCAGTTCAGGAAGAAGGTAGAAGGCTCCTCAGGGTTGGGGTAGGATGCTGCGCACATCAGCCCCGGGGTGCTGGCCCAGGCGGCCCCCCCGCATCCCTCCTCTGTGCAAATCAAAGCCCTTTCCACCACACAAGGCAGCTACGCGGATCGTGCTCGATGCAAAGCAGATTGTCGTGACAATTCACCAGGCGGCCACACCAGCTCAGCCGTCCCGGGGCACTGCAGGAGCCATCAGCCCTCGCAGTGCTGGCAAGGAACAGAGCCTGGGTCAGAGACTGCGTCTTTAGCTCCCGTTGCCCCAAAACATCGCGCCAATGCTTGGTGGGAGGTGTCAGCCACAGGCAGTCCTATGCACTAGCCCTTGGACAGTAAGGGTGGGAATTCAGCGGTGACACACAGGGGGCATTTTAGATTCCTCCAATTTGTGTGTGCACACGCGTGCTTTGTTGGTTTGTTCTTTTCCTTATGAACAGCAAAAAATATTCTTTAGAAAACTGTATTTGCCCAAAGTGGATGCGCTAGTGCTTGTGGCTCTGCCAGCTGGCCGAGTCAGTAAGCGAAGCCCTCCGCGTAGGGAAGGCTGCTGCAAGGATCCATCTCTAGGAGGTATGCCGGGCTGTCCTCGAAGTGTGTCAGTGGCACCGTCTCTTCCTCGGGCACCGGGCAGTCGGGCTCCGTCTTCAGGAAGGGGCGCTGGTTGTCAGGGTAGGCCATGGAAAAGAGGGCATCGGGGTCGCAGACAAACTTATAGACATACCGCTCGCCGGCCACCTGCGAGGAGGAGGAAGGCATGAGAGGTGCCCTGCACCTTCCCCCCTGGGGAATAACAAGCACAGCACGACCAACGCTGGAGCCAACTCCCCTCCTGCTGCACCCCAGGATGCCCGGGTGACAGCAGAGGACCATCACACCCTCCACCCCCCCCCCGTGGCAGCAAGGTCACTCGCCTTCTGCATAATGCCCTTCTCGTAGTAGTAGCGCAGGGAGCGGCTGAGCTTGTCGTAGTTCATGGCTGGCCGGTTCTTCTGGATGCCCCAGCGCCGCGCTACCTGGGGGAAGAAAGGTGGCAGCCTTGAAGGCTCCATCTGGGGCTTGGACATCAGTCCTCAAAGGAAATCACAACGAAAATGTGGGGTAGGGGGTTGTTTCTGGGGCTGGAGCAGCCAGGGGCAAAAGCATCACTGTGGTCCTGGAGAAGTTCCCCGCCTGCTGCGATAAATGCTCCAAGTGCCGACTGCCACAACACTGCCACCGCCAAACCGGGGGCCGAATCAAAAGACATTTGATTAGGGGAGCCTGCCAAAAAAGCTGCTTCAAAAAACCACAATTTCCATTCACGGCGCAAGAGATATTATGGGTAATTACCCACAATGCGCAGCTTGGCGCTACAGCTGCTTTCAATTACTGCCCAAACAGCTTCTTCCTCTGCGTCACCCTCCTGCAGAGCTGCATGGCTCCGGCACAGCACCATGCCGTCACAGAGACGCCGCCGGGGACTTAGGGCAAAGCAGCAGAGCAGTTTGGGAGGGAAGGAGCCATGGCTGAGCAAGACACCCAAGGCATGGCACAGAGGCAATGCCACCATGGCTGATGACCGCTGGCAGCTCCGGGAGCAGAGCACATGTCGAGAGGCAGCAGAGGAGGTTAAAGGCAAATTTCTACAGCTGCTTAGCGCAGACAGGCGGCTGGCTTTTCCCTCTCACCCTCAAAAGCTGCCCAGAGATGTGTGTCTCACTTCAAGTGTGAATGTGAACTGCTGTGTTGCACGGGAAGGATCCAGCCCCCCACCCCGCCACCCCCACGCTTTCCCCACAGCAGCTCCCAGGCTGCAGCCCTGGCTCCGGCACACCGGGTGCTGGGACAAGGACCCCCCGTACCTCCTCAGGCTCGATCAGCTTGAACTCCATGCCCCGGCCAGTCCAGGCGATGAAGTGAGCATTGGCAGGGTCGTCCAGGAGGGTGACCAGGAACTGCCAGAGCTGCAGGGACCCGCGCCGCTGGTAGGGAGGGCCCTCACGGTACAGGGTGGGCTCCTGCTTCACTTTACCTGCCCACACCAAGACACAGCTGGTTAAACATCCCAGCTCTGCCCCTCTCCCGGGCTATGCCACCTAGCAGGGGACACGCACAGCGACACTGGGCTCGCCCCGGTGCCAGGACCCTCTGTGCAAGATCAGGCCACAGGGTTGGAGAGGGGAGAGGTGCTGGGGACAGTGCTGCAGGCAGGCAAGGCTCGGGGTGGGTGGCAGGGACGGGGATGGAGCACAGTGGTGATGCCAAGCAGGCACACAGGACGATGCTCAGCAGCTCTCAAGAGCACCGCACTGGCACAGCTTGGCCTTAAAAGCTGGCTGCTGTGGAGCCCTGGCCGCGGATCTCCCTCCATGAGCCCTGATCACCCCCCCAGCCCAGCTCTTCTCTGGGGCCGGATTCTTACCCTCCAGCCTCTCCGGTACCACGCATGTGTCATCAAAATACAATCGTGTGTCCTTTTCATATGAAAATCCTATGGGAAAAAGACCCTCAGTGAGCACAGGGCCCCTCCACCACCCCAGACAGACCCCAAAAATACCCTGGCTTGGCCCAATCCAGCACCAAGACCCTGTCCGCCAGCACTGGGAGCAGTCCTATCCCCAGTTATTTTGGCAGCATCACACCAGCTCGCTGGCTGAGCACCATGCAGCTCTGTCGCCCCCCCCTCACCCCAGGGAGCTGGGGGAACCAAAACCCTCTTAGCAGCTACATTGGGCATGTTATCCTGGATTATGTGGCGCAGCACTGCTGTGCCCTCACAACATGCTCACAGGGGCTGGCGGCTGCATAGCACAGGTCCTATTTTTAGCAGCAGTGCTGGTGCTGCTTGCATGCGGGCTCTCACAGGCACTACAGTGCTCTTGCGGGTGTTTTTGGGGTGCCTGGCAGCTCTGTCAGCCTGAGGGGGGTGTGGGGTCCACCTGCCCTGAGGGAGGGATGGGACAGGACACGCCAGGGATGCCCATGAGCTGGAGGAGGCCAGGGTGCACTCACCGTCATGGCTGCTGGGGAAGCCGCCCCCCCGCAGGTACGAGGACTGGCAGTTAGGCACTTCTGCGAGGGAGATGAAGGTGGCGTTAAGGAAGTAGGTCTCGTGGGTCCCACCAAGCACTCGACAGCATCTTCCCCCCTAAGCATGTCCTGCGGCCAAGCCTGGGCATCTCTTCCCCTGGCGCACCCTGGGCCACTGCACTCGCCCCCAGCTGCCACACCCAGCTTTGGAAGAAAACTAGTATGATTTACAGGGAGGGGGTGCACTGGAATGAGTGCAGGGAGCAAGGTCTAAGTCAGCTTGGGTTTTCACCACATTATTCAGGCCCCGCAGGAAGGGAGGCATCGCCGCACCTCCCCTGCCATCTGCTCAGCCGTGCCAGCCTCCATCCTGAAGTTGGGGTATTTTTAGTTCCTAAGGCGATTAGAGGATTTTTCCGTGATGCTCGTGGGGTCCAGCAGCCAGAAGTCACAGCTGGCCCCAGGCCAGGGCTGCAGGGGGACCTGCCAGGTGCTGCAGGGCACCCCAGCCTACGGCTATGGCACAGACCACGCCGTGCAGCATCTGGTGAACACCTGCTCTATCCTCCCCACTTTGGAAAGGGAAGAGGGGGAAAAAAACCAAAGAAAAAAAAAAAAAGAAAAGAAATCATCTACCAGGCAAAGCAGCAGCATGGCACCACAGGAGCCCCAGGGTGACACGGCACCCACTGCCCGAGGCTCAACCCTGTGCCCACCGCACTGCTGCCCGCAAGCCGCAGATGGCAGAGATGGCTCTGCTCCCCTGGGTGCCGTTGGTGTAACCCACACCTCCCAGGCACTAGCACCCAGCTGTACCCCCCCGACTCGCACCCACCTGAGTCGATGCAGTAGTCCCGGGGCTCCTGCTTGATGCCCATGGGGGGCTGGAAGCTGTGGCCAGGGGGGCCAGGCAGGCTAGGGCCACCATGCTCATAGAGCGGGTCGTGGTACTCCTGCTTGAATCCCTGAGGGGGGCGGGGGGCAGCAGGGCCAAGGGGCTCCGACAGCTGCCGGTGGTAGACGGGGCGGCTGTCTCCTGGGACCCCGGGCTGTGGCGGGAAGGGGTGGCAGGGCTCTGACAGCTGCCTCTGAAACCTGGGGGGAGAGGGACATGGTGTTACCAAGGGGTGGTGGGGTCAGTCCTGCTGGCACGCTGCCAGCTCCCACCCCAGACTAGGACCCCATGCTGGCTCAGTGCCCTCAGCCTGGGGTGCTCCCGGGGTGGTTTGGGTGGCGTTGTGTCCCACCCGCAGCAGGCTGGGACAGTTCCTCAGGAACACAGCCACCATGAGGGTTAGTCCCATGGGGACTGAGGAGGGTGCTGGGGAGCCCTGTCCCCCTCCAAGTGCTGTGGATGCCCCGCTGGGGGAGCGGGACAGTGCGGGGGCCATCACGATGAAGCACTGCACAATGATGGCAGCCCTGAGCTACAGCAGGGATATCTGGGTAAGAGTGGGAAAGGGAAACCAAAAAAACCCACCCCACAACAGTAAAATCTCTGTAAACCAGTAAAATCTCCCTCCCGGGGTGGGAGGCAGAGCTGCGGGGCCCAGGGAATGCTGCACCCAGGCGGGCGCTTACGCAAAGCCAAATCCACTCCGCAGCCCCAGCTGGCTGCTAATCCGCCTGCACGGCTGGGATTAAACCTTGAACTCGGCAGCAGGGAGCACTATTTTTGGCTCTGGGGTGCCACCACTGCCGACTCGAGCCCCAGCACAGTCTTTCCTGGCTGTGGTGGATAAGGGACCATCTCAAGGGGGTGCTGCTGCATCCCCTCACCCTCCAGCACCTTGAAAGGCGATCTCTGCACTCGGGTCCTCTCGGCCCGCCGTGCGCCATTTGGCTTTGTAACCAGAGCCCTCCCAGCTGCCGGGCTGGGATTACTCCATTTCCGAGCTGTGTCCCTGTGCCCTTCCTGAGTGAAACCCAAGCCCAGAGCTGGCAAAGCGCTTCCGGAGGGGTCATGGCCAGCCCCCTGCATAGCTCGAAGGTCGCCCGGAGCCAAGCCCCGCTTTGCTAGGGAGGGATGCTTGCCTGCTGTAAGCGCATCCTGAGGGTTTCCATGGCCCCACTGCATGGCCTTTGCCAGGCTGCCACGTCCAGCCCCATGCCCAATGGGGACACCCCGCTGCTGGTGACATGGCAGGCGTCACCGCAGCAAAGGGCATCCAGGAGGCCACAAGCAAAGCCAGAGGTCGATTGTGACCTGCGCCGTGCCACCGACCAATAGCGCAAGCAAACCCGGGCGAGGGAAGGAACCAGCAAAGCCTCAGGGGACACAGGGGTGATGCGGGATGAAGCCACAGCTTGAAGAGGAAGTGGGGAGCAGGGTCTCTCCTTCCACAGCCCCAAAATCACAGGGATGCCCTGCAATGCACAGGGGAGCTGAGGACTGGCCCTCAGACCAGGAGTGCTCAGGGGCAGGACGGGGCTACCTGCAGCTACCCAGCCTGGCAGGGCTCAGCTTGGATGGCAGAAAGCTGCAGTGGGTGGGAGAGAGAAGAGCGGGAGCCCTGACTCAGCACCATCACCCGCTGCTGCAGGGACGGATGTAGGCGGCAGCCTCTGCCTCCTTTGCTTTTCCTGAGGGGGAGGCGAAGGCTCTGCCCAGTGTCTCCTGGGCTGGGAGGAGCAGGTCCCTGTTCGCAGGGAGCTGCCTTGTGGGGAGAAAGAGATGCAAGATCCCAGTGGGAAGCAGCAAGTTTTGCTGCACTGGCTTCCATGTGCCCCCCAGGCAGCAATGTCTGGCCCATGGTCCGTAAGTGCAGCAAGGGGACGAGCGGACAGGCATCCCCCTTCCCTCCCCACACTTTGAGGCCACCAATCCATCCCACAAGGGCCAAAGTTCCCATGAACACCCGCAAGACACCAGCGTTTGCTTCGGTGTGGGAAGCCCTACCTGTGCTCTGTGGGGTATTGGTTTTCAGACATCATCTTTGGCATGTGCATGGGCGGGTGAGGCGGCCGCGGCACGGCGAAGGTCTGCTGCCTCTGTTCCTGCAGCGGGTGCGGGGCCGGGGCCACCCCATGGGCAGCTGCCTGCACGGCTGGGGCCGGCAGCGGCAGGGCTGATCCCTGGTGCGCAGGAGACACCGGTGTGGTGGGCGGCGTTAATGGCTTGAACCCGTCAGGGGGTTTCCTGTCATAGGCACTGCGGAGGGGAGAGGGGCTGACAGTGACAGCAATGAGGACACCTTCACCCGGTGGAGGCTGACAAGCAAGACGAGTCCCCATGTCGTGACCCGAGGGGTCTGCAGACAGCAGCCGGCCCCCCCTACTACCTACCAGCAGTTGTAGAGGCACTTGTCCCCATAGCCAGCACAGAGAGCCTGCTCGTGGCTGCAGGACGACAGCTCCGAGGAAGGGCTGTGCAGCTCCCGCTTGATCTTTGCCGGAGGCGGGGCATGCAGGACCACTGCAACGAGAAAGAGGAGGATGGGGCTCACCCTTGGGTGCTCTTTGCTCAGGAATCAGGTGCTGAATTACCCCCCCTCAGCAGCATCAGGCAACGAAACCACAGCAGGAGGATGCCCCAGCAGACCCTGACGTGCTGGTGGGCTGAGCCAGGGTGGCCAGGCTGTCTTCTGCAGGGGAGGGCAGAGCTCCCAGGGGCTGGGACAGTCCCTCCAGCCCAGGACATCACTCATGGAGGGGGAATCGTTCCCCACTGGGATCTGAGAGGGGAATGGCACAGGGTGAGAGGGGGCAGAGCAAGGGGAACAGGCAGCTCGACAACAGCCATGGATGAGACGTGCCCAGGCCAGGCCAAAAGCCCCTCAGCGAGGGCAGACGAGCCTGGGCACTGCAGGCAGCGCCTGCCTCCCTGAGCCATGGGGCAAGGAACAAGGGGGCTTGACAGCCTGGAGCTCCAAGAGCTTGTAAGCAGGACACAGCAGCCCGCTTGCCCTTGCTGGGGCATACCCAGTTCCCAATTAGCTGGCCAGAGCGTCGGCAAGTGGCTAAATGGGATCCACCTTCCCCCAGCCAAGGTGCTCTAAGGGGACCCAGTCCCAGGGTCCTGCAATTGTATGAGTTCAAGTGGCAAACATCCCATTAAACCCTGATCCTTCCCAGGCCCGCAAGCCCACTCGCTATATATAATTTTAAACCAAGTAAAATACGCTTAACCTAATTAATTTCTAAAAGCAGGCGCTCTAGAAAAGGGAAAGCACCTCAGATATCTTTACCTAAATAGTGCCTGCAGAGGAGAGCCAAGACTAATCGGAAGTGGAGTATTAGCTTCATGCAAAGTCTAAACACAGCCCGGCTACGGCAGAGAGGAGCAAATAGCTCCAGGACAACTGTTCACAGCTTGCCAGGTAATTAGCTGCTCCCCTAATTTGTCAAAACCTTTAAAGAGCTGATGACTCCCCCCGCCCCCCAATGGCCAGCACAGCTGGTACCAAGGGCATAAAACCCCCCTCCAGGAAGATTTGAAACACGAAGCCCAGCGCTGAGCCAGCACAGCCCCCCGCACGCCTTCCACCGGCTCCCAAGCCAGATTTATTCCCCTCCTCCTTCCCCCCCCAGTGAGGTTTTGCTGCTCTCAGCATTTCTAGCCTTAATGGGGGGATGGCGCGGTGGCAGCAAAGCCCGGGTGCCCCGTGAGCCACGGCAAAGCAAAGGGGAACTGGGTTTGGAAGGGCTCCAGCTGCCTATCACAAGCATGTTTCTCCCTAACAGGCTCCGTGTTGTTGGAGCGAGTTGTTTTTCCGCCAGCCATACAATGGGGTCTGGTTATTCATTGAAAAAAAAAAAAAAAAAAGTCTCCGAGCAGGCACCACCCTCCATTCACAAACAATTTCGAGCGCTCCATTCATGTGGCCGGGGAAAAAAAAAAAAAAAAAAAGAAAAATTTCTCCAGAGCTTAGCACTGCCATTCAAGAAAAGGGAAACGAGCTTTAAGATCCTAACAGAGACCAGCTGGCCAAGCCCAGGCTTTGTGCAACGTTTGGATTCCTTACACAAACACCACAGGGCCGGCCGGCGCTGCTCGGCAAGACGTGCTCTTGCCGCCAAGCTCATGGCTGCCCAGGGCGGTGAGGCTGGTGGTGGGAGTCAAGGGGGTCACCGAGGCTGGTGGTGTGGCTCTCGGGGGGAAGGAGCTGGTTTTGGGTCCCTGGCAGCAAGCGGGCAGGCAGGGAGCAGGGAAGGCGGCAGGAGGGTTCCCAGGGAAGGGGATGTCCTGCCCCAGCATCCAACGCCTCAAAGGGATGTTGGATGTGTGAGTGCTTTTAACCTTTCCGGTCCTGTGCTCATCACTATAATTAAAAGCTAAAAAAAATACATAAAAATAGGCAGAGGGAGCAGCTTAACTATAGACAGGGCCAGAGAACGCGCCTCAGCACACCCGCGCTGGGACTGAGCCATGGGAGCAGTGAGAGCACCCATAGGTGCCTGACAGCCCCTCTCTGGGCTGCTTTAGCCCCTGGGGATGGACAGTCCCCAGGGAGGCTGGGCAAGGGGACTGGCCACATGTGCCGCTGCTGTGCCTGGCCAGTAAGGCAGCACAACCAGGAGGGGAGGATGGGGGGTGGGGGTGGGGGCTCAGGCATACCCCCCAGTGCCATACTGCCAGCCAAACTGGAGATGCCCCAAGCATCAACCTTCAGCCAAGAAGTCTCCCATAGGAAAGGTGACACCCCAAAGCCATTCGGGGCCTTGAATTTCTGGTGAATCCCTTGGTGAGGGACAGGGCAGGTTGTTCCCAACCATCACAATGATGGGACCTCTAAGAGGCCGAGCCTGGAGGACACTGGCTTTGCTGGTGGCACCTGCTGCCCAAGCCAACCTTTGGTTGGAAGGCAACCAAGCCACCATTTCCAGCCCAGCCACCATCTGGGGACCTTGGCACCCACTCAAGCCATCACCTGGGAGCTGACCTCTGCACCTGCCCCTCCATCCCCCGGTGTTACAGGACGCACCCAAGGTCACACCAGGAGAGGAGCCAGAAATAGAAGCCAGGCTCCTGCTTTCCTTTGTTTAAACAGCCCTTCCTCAGAAACAAACCTCCTGCTTTCATTTTGATTTGTAAGAAACCCTGCTCTGCGCCCTGCCCATGGCTTTAGCCAAGCGCTGCCCGTACAGGGGGCCACAAATCCCCTTGGAGCAAACCCCTGCAAAAGGCAAAGCCTCCGGTGGTGCTTGATCTCCCCAGCACAACCCCATTGCTCCCCAGTTATTTAAACAACCGATCAAGATATAACATAGTAACATATATACCCTTCTCCCAGGGACCGTGCTGCCAGCAAGCCCACACCTACACCCGGCTAGGGATGATGTGGCATGATGGCCAGTGTGGTGAGCTCTGCTGGAGTCACCCACGGCCTCCTCACCTTCCCAGGAGAATCTCCCGCTTCTCCGGGTAGCTTACAAGCACCGAACCTGGCCTCTTGCTGCTTGGTCCAAGGTGCCAAGAACAACATATCCCTTATTCCGAGGAGCCCTGCTTTCTCCATCCCTATGGCAGGATTTCCTCCCCAGCGCTGCGACTTGCCGCCCTCCGGCGTGTCGTGGCACTTTGCTGCCAAACCCCAACTTTAAGCCCGTGTCTGCCAGGGACCTCAGCTACAGAATCAGGAGCAGTGAGCAGGCAGCAGCCGAGCTGCAGGCAGCTGCCGTGTGATGATGGTTTTTTAGCAAGGCGAGAACAATGCTGAGGTTCGGAGCATCTCTGAGACTCAGCGTGGCACACATGGTGGTGTTCCCCCCAGCAATGGGGTCAAAACTGAGCCTGGTTTGTCCCTTTTTACTACTGGGCCAAGGAAAATTGGCCCTGGGAATGCCAGGGCCACGAGCAGGAGACAGAGCTGGTTTGCTGGGGATAAGAGAGCAGCAGCTTCCTCAGGGAAAAGGCATGGAGCTACACAACTGCAAGAACTGAGTCCAATGCATGCCCACAAACATCCATACGGAATAGGGAAGGATTTCCCTACCCCCAGGAGCTAATGGGCACTGAACCCCAATGTGAACCCCAGCCTGGGAAAGGAGCACGTCCCCACTAGAGAAACCCAGGTGCAGGGGGGAGGCTGCACCAGATTTGTTCCTCTTTTTCTTCCTACACCACACACAGTTCAAAACCAGAGTGAAATGAGAAGATGGGGCCAGAAAGCTGTAAGCTAGAGACTTTCTCCTCCTTGAATGCTCTCCAGTGCTAGTACGGAAAAGCCGGGCTCCCCGTCCCCCTCCACCCCGGTCTGAATCCCCCCAGCCAGCACAGCCCTCGGCATGACAGCGAGGGAAACCTTTGCTTTCTCTCTCCCTGGGAAGTTAAGGAAGGTTATCATAGCGGGGAGTCACACAGGAAGATCTCCTTTCAAGTGACAAAGTTGTTTCAACGCCGGGTCTGCAGAGGCCGAGCAGGTCAGGAGAACATTTTAAGAGTCTCGACCAAATGCCTCCCCTTGCCCCCCCCCCCCTTTCCCTGCATCGCCCAGAAAAGTTTGTCTCTTCTCTCTGAGCTCTTCAGGTTACAAGGAAACAAGAGACTGCCAAAAGGCATTGGAAACAGCTTCAGCCCTAAGAGCCACCCTCCCACGCACGCTGCAGTTTCTACTGCTCCAAGCGAGAGCTGCTGGGCTGCGCTAGGATGTCAACAGCCAGTTGCGTTTCTGACTCTGGGCTCGCCTTTTATCTCAGGGGAGACAAGGAAAAAAAGCGCATCTGAAACTCGGGCTGTCTGGAACAGTTTAATGGCAAGCTTCCCACTCAGAAGTAATCAAAGGGCAATAATTAACATGCGTTTACTGTAGGAGAAGATAGCCTTGCTGCATGCTGTGACAAAGCTGGAACGAAAAAGTCTGTTCGACTGCAGGCTAAATTTGATTTCCTTTAAGTTCTGTAGCTGTCTGGTTCAGCAGCAAAACCCAGCCACCAACACCAAGCTACTACTACTTCTGTTTGCCAGGTAACGACTCAAAACATCCTGATCCCCCCCTTCCCCTCCAACCAAGCCTTCAACACCAGGAGAGCCAGCGCCCGGGAGCTGCGCAAGCACCACACGCCATTAACCAGCCCCTGCCCTCGCCGCTAACCCGTTCCGGCAACGAACCACGGCTCAGAACCAACTCTCACTCTTATGCAATTCAAGAGGGACCGCATTTTCACTGGCCTCCTTTTAAACACACTTGCTTGCCAGTGATTAATGCTGCTTAAAGCAGCTCAAGTTTCACCGCTCAGGTCCGCTCTTGCCAACAGCGCTGGGCCAGGACTGTAAAAAGCTCCAGAAACTGCAGAGATTGTGGCTAACCAAGGAGCCCAGCATGGGCTCTCACATCCATTTGAAAAGGAAAAGGAGCAAATCAACATTACTACGAACAAGCAGCAAGTCTCAGGGGAGCCCAGAGATCAGTGAGAGAGATTTCCATGCATTTGGCTATACTTTTCCCCGTTTACAAAAGACAGGACATTGCAAGTTTCATCTTGATGAACCCAAACCACATGTGCTTTCTCCCAAAAGTCCGTGATTTCACGGTTTCAGCCCCAGCAACAACTGCTTTCCCAAGGAAGTGGCTCCAAACCCAGCATGAGGTTTTGCACAGGCACCCAAACGTTTTCCCCGCGGAGAATGAAAACCCAGAACAGTCACTTACAGTTGTCAGACTGGAAATCTGGGACAAATTGTTCGTCATCGGGGACCTGAGCTAAAAAAAAAAAAAAAAAAAAAAAAAAGTGGTTTTATGGTGTTTTCAGTTCTCAAAAAAATGCTCGTGGCAAGATTTTACACAGCAAAAGGCGGAGGTGAAGACTTGCCTTCAGCTAGCCAGGCCTCTTGGAGCTGGCTGAGATCCTGGAAGAGCTCTGGAACAGAGTGAAAGACTTACGCGCTCCACAGAAGAATAAATAAAACTGCCATTATTCGCAGCATTATTTCTAAACCGATGAACGCGAGGAGAGCGGTCTCGCGGGGCCACGGCTGCCTGGGCCAGCCCTGCCTACCTTCTGAGTCGTGAGCCAGGTCGGTCTCCAAAAATTTCCTTTTCCTATCGGACCCCGGCCGGCCTCGGCCCTCCTCTGCACAGGACTTCTGCAACAAGCAGGGCAAGAGCGGGTCGGGAAGGTGGCAGCCCCCAAGGACGGGGCGTCCCCAAGGCTGGAGTGGCCTAAGAGGGAACAGGGAGGGGGCACAGGGCAAACTTACCCCGGGGCCCGTGAAGGGAACCTGCTGGTCGTAGAAGCCGTCCATGGTGCGGGGGAGGCGGGCAGTGCCCCCGGCCCGCTCAGCATCGACGCCGGCCCCGAAAGGGGGGTCCCGCCCGGGCTGCGGCAGGTGAGCGGCTGGGGGACGGAGGGGAGGGGGGGAGGTCAGGATCAGGCCCCCGGGGCTGGTTCGCTGCGCGTGCGGGGCCGCCGCGGCTCCCCGGGGAGCCGGCCCGCTCCTGCCTTGGCGGGTCGCAGCCCCCCGGCTCGTGATGTCACCCAGTTTCTATAGAAACGGCCGTGACATCACGCGCCGTGGGAGCGGGAGGAGGGAGCCCGGCAGGCAGGCGGGCAGGCAGGCGGGCGGGCAGGCGGGCGGGCGGGCAGGCGGGCGGGCGGGCAGGCGGGCGGGCGGGCAGGCGGGCGGGCAGAGCAGGGCCGCGCCGCTTCGCCTCCCGCCGCCCCTGCCAGTGCTCGGCGCTGCAGGGCCGCACCGCAGCCGGGCCCGTTCCCACGCCGCCCCGCGCGCCCCATTCATAAACTCCGCCTTTCCCCCCCTCCCCCCCGCGCGCTCGCGCGCGCCCCCCACCATTCACACCGCGAGGCCCGCGCCATTCATAAACACCGCCCCCGCCCCGCGCCGCGTCCCCGCCATCGGGCCCCGCGTACCCGGCCGGGTCGCCGCGGGCTCAGCCGCAGCGGGGCGAGCCGTGAGCGAGCCGGGGCCGGGGAAGGCGCCGCGCCGCTCCGCGCCCGGGTAGCGCGCTGCCGCTCTGCGCCGGCCGCAGCCCCCGAGCCAGCGGCCTCCGCCGCGCCCCGCCCCGCCCCCGCCGCTTGTTTACCCTCCGCGCCGCCCAATGGGGAGCCGCCGTTCGGCCACTCGCGCCGTCTGATTGGCCACAGAGCCGCGGCGCGCCCGCCCGCGCGCCGCTCCGCCGAGCACCATTGAGGCCGGCTCGGTGGGAGGGGGCGGTGGCAGCCAATGGGTGCGGCGTGATTTGCATGGCTCCGCCGAGAACGTTTTTCATTCATAAAAAAATAGAAGGGGGAAGAGGCTGGCGGGTGGGGCTGGGGCAGCGGAGGATTTAAAGGGGCCGCGGCCTGCTCCAGGAGGGGGGCTGGGGGACGGTACCGGGCGGCCTTGGGGGGTTGGTGGGACAGCCCACGGGGCCGGATCGCGGGGGGAGACGATCACGCCACGCCCAAGAACCTACCACACAGCAAGCTCAGCAGACGGGATGGACCCCGGGCCTTGCATGCCATGGGGTCCCCTCTGCTTTCTCGGGAGGCAGTTTCGCACCAGCAGGGCCGTGTCACAGGTTCCCCCTGCGAGCCCCGGGCTAACCCAAGCCTGAGTGGTGGCTTCGGCAGCCTTTCCCCTGCAGGCACCCTGGAGGCAGGTTTGCCTTTGAGAAGGACTCTTTGGCGGTGGCCATAGGGAAAATAGTTCCCACTTGCGGGGACTTCGGGGCTGCCCTGGCCACGGATCCCCCCTGACTGGGTTCATGGACGCAAGCCCTTGCAGGACTGCAAATGAGAATTGGGAATGAGCCTGGGACAGAGCCACGCTGCCGGGGGCCTGCCAGGCCCCCCCCCCCCCCCCCCCCGCAGCATTGCTCTGCCAAGTGCCTCCATTTCCCCATCTGTAACTGAAAGTGGTGAGACCTGCCATGGAGACTTGCTGCTTGTGGAGGACGCAGCAGATATTGCACTGGATAAATGAACTGTGTGGAGGCATCACATTGTCGTGGAGTCAGACTGGGAAATTATTGCTGGAGAAAGGAAAAACAAGGGATAGTGCTCAGTTAAATATTGCTCTTCTCAACTTGGGAAGGAGAGGAGCCTTCTGCTCCAGTCCTGGGAAGATGCCTAGGGGTATCTTAGGAAGCCTGTTGGTATGGGGTTGTCCTGACCATTTTGAAATCCTCAGCTTCAGGGCATGGACTTGCTCATGTCCTGGAGAGAGCTGCCCAGCATGTCTCTCGGCTACTGGTGGGAATTTCTCTGTCGATGTTGGGGTACTGATGAGCTTCCAGGGCCACCACCATCTCCCAGGGTTGAGGCTGGTAAAGGCAGGTAGCTTGTGTCCCATCATGTCCTGGGTGAAATGGCGGGGCCTGCCACAATACGCTGCCTGCTGGGTGCCTGCATGCTGGGACAGGGGAGTACGCAGAGGGCACGGGGTGTCCTTGCCACCTGGGGAACGCTCCCGGGGGGCTCTGCAGGCACTGGTGCTCTCACTTCCCCTCTGCACGAAGGCAACCAGGATTAAATCACCGCTGGTAAAATTAGCAGATGATGTACGGGCAGGCAGGTGGCAAAACCTGGGCCAGGGAGCAAGGCAGGCTGCTGGGGACAAGTCGGATCTTCGCAGAGCTGGGCATAACCTGTGACCCAAGACAGATGTGGCCCCACACCAGCTGGGAGCTGCTCAGCACCCCTGGGGCCTCTTGCTGCCACCTGGTGCAGGGAGAGGTGATGGGGGCTGAGTGCAGCTGTGGGGCAGGCGGGTGGGCCTGGGAAGAGCTGAAGCGCCTGGAGAGCCAGGGCTGGGAGGGGGGGTGGTGACCAGCACCTGCTAAATTTAGACCCTGCTCAGGGAAAAAAAATTAAAAAAATTGCAGGCTCCAAATTTAGCCCGTTGCAGCTCCCGCCGAGTGCTGCTCCATCGTGCTGCTACTGACAACGCCCCTTCGGCCCAGTGCCCTGAATCAGGCACCTCACATTGGAGTCGTGGAAGGTGGGGACCCCACGCCTAGCCAGGAATCGGGGAACCCCTGTGCACCCCTGGACCAGCCAAGTATTTCATCACCATCTTTATTTGAGGCAAGCCCACAGCAGTCCAGGTGTACAGGGCAACACACGCTACACTACGGACGCCATTTCCATGCAGGCAACCACAGCTATGCACACAGCGGGAGGATGGAGCTGGCGCTGGGCTGGGGCTCCCACAGCAATGGGGTTCCCCAGCTCTTGGGGGTCCCCCAGCATGGTGCTGGCTCAGCAGGGTGCTCGCACACTGGCACCAGTGCCTGGGGCTGGGGGTGGTGGTTTGGGGGCTTCCGCTCCATCCCGCAGCCTTTGGGGGATGAACAGGGCTGAGCCAGGAGACACTGAGGGGGACAGGGGGTATCAGAGCCTCAAGTGCCCCTTAGCAGCATGGCGTATTCCTCCCCAGAGCCGGGGACAGCCAGGCTGGTGTCCCAGCCCCTGTGGGTCCCCTCCTGTGCTGGAGACCTTTGCACCATTGGACTAAGGAGGTCATTAGCTGCCAGGCCCGTTGAACCATGGCTTCGGCATGGCAGGAGTGGATCAATGCTGCGTCCCCTGGGGGAGGTGGCAGGGCGTCTCACTGATCATCAGAAGGGGATGTCTATCGGAGCCCAGCACTCTTGGCAGACCAGTGCTGGTGTGTCATCGTCCTGCCGGCCCAGGGTGGTGGCCCTGGGCTCCCTGTGCGCTGCAGGACACATGCCTGAGTGCCCCCTCCACCCCCTGGCTTTGAGCTCAAACGAGCACTCCTCGCCCCTGGTGCACTGCCCATCCCATGGGTGCGGGCATGGGCACAGTGCCCGCTTGCTTCCCCCAGCTCTGCCACCACCGACAGCAAATCACAGCAGAGAGACGCAAGTGCTGCTCTTTGCCCGGAGCCCAGCAAACCATGACCAGGTGCAAGGAGCAGGTCTGCAGTGAAAACCGTTGCTGATTCCATACGGGCACTTTCTAATCGGAGCCCTGGGATAAAACCCCAGGTCAAGGCTGAGCAGGCAGGGAAATGGAGCCAAACCTGCTGCTATAAACGCTGCTGACCTCATGTGTTGTCATCCCACAGATCAAACCCATCACCCCGCCTGCTGGCAAAGCTCTGGACATGGCTGAGGTTTTTCTTCTTTCACCCTCCCCGAGCACGGGGGCTCCAAGGCATGGTTGCCATCGGAGAGGGGCCAGGGAAATGGAGGCTGCTGGTTCATGGGACCCAGGGTTTATTTGGCCTAGCTCCCATATGCTTTCACCTGGCTACTCATTAACAGCCGCCCCAGGTGATGAGGAGGAGGAGGGTGGATTTATGCACCGCAGGTGGAGCATGCCTGTGTACGCAGGTCACGGCTTTGCTGAGCTGCGGTGACCTCTGCGCCTGCTGGCTGGGCCTGTGCTCACTCCCGCTCACGCCGTGGCACCAGGCCCCCTCCTCATGGCTTCTCTGCTGCTGCTGGCACTCTTGCGAGCGCGTCCCCGGATGTTGCATTGCAGTGAGCAGCTGCCCCCTGGCTCACCCTCACCCTGCCCAGTGCTGCTGCGGAGGGCAGGAGAGAAGGGAGCCGCGGCACCCCACCTGAGGGGGACTCATGGGCTGGAGGCTGGCTGGGTCTCCCCTGGGGCATCACTGCCTCCTCCTGTGTCAGTGGGGCCCTACGGCCACTGTCAGAAACAGCCCTGAGCTAAAGTGTGCATGGGCGCACAACAGCACCGTCCCTGCCTGGGGAGGATGATGAACAGCTCCCTTTCAGCTCACTGTTCATTCTGAAACATAATGATGGCAGCACCCTCTGCACTGCCAGGGTGATGCTATTGAATGGGGTCCTGCAGCATGAGGTGGGACCAGGCACTGGGTCTTTGGGGAGCACAGGGTAGCTTGTTCCAGCCCAGGCTCCCTGCCCTGTGGTATGGGCATAGTGGGGACAAGCAGCGGTTTTCCCACCAGCAGCAACATCCACGGGGCACACACCGCTCCCAGCTTGCTCACAGTGGCACAGGGGCCTCTGCCAGACCCAATGGAGCTGCCTGGTAGCGGTGACTGATTCGGCAGCTGGGCATCCCCCCATGCAGGGCCACCGCAGGAGGCAGCAGGTGCCTGCAGAAGCAACCAGCAGCCCTTTCCATGGGCCAGCCCTCCCAACTCCCAGCTCCTGGGAGCGCTGTGAAGCGGGGCACGCATCCAGACCCCCACCTCCTCCGTGCATTTGTACATTTTCTCGTCCCAGTTGCATCCTGGAGAGAAGCTACGTCCTATGGTCTCTCTCCACACGCCTGGTGGGGGACACATGGGTGATACCACTGAAACCTGCCTGTGCATCCCAGCCGGGTGAAGAGAAAAGGAGCAGCTGGGTGGTGAGCAGCAGGCACCCGTGCAGGCAGGGGGCTGGCAGCAGCATCTGTGAAGCTCCTCGGCTTCAGTGTGCGTTGGGGGGAGACCTGGCCTTGCGGAAACGGAGGTGCAGCAGCTCCTCTGCTCCCTGCAGCCATCCAGGAGCACTGGAGGCAACACCGGATGCCGCCAGGAGAGCATGGGCTTGGTGAAGCACATAGGGAGACATGTAAAAAGGCTGGGGGGGGACACTTCCAAGCGAGAAGAGCTTCTGGATGTCTGTCGCCAGGGTCCCCAGCCCCTGGTAGAGGCTGGCAGGCTTTAGGAGAGAGGAAAGTCCACGTGGAAGGAGGTGCTGTGGGTGCAGCCGGGGGGGACAGCCAGCAGAGAAGGGAGGTGGTGTTCGTGTCCAACCAAGGCTCATAAAAAGAAGGTGACCCCCAAAGCCCCCCCAAAGTTTGCTAAATAAATACATAAATATGAACATGAAGTCCAGAGCCAGGGCGTGGGGGTTTCCCAGGGTCAGCAGCTCCTCCTAAAATCCCTTTTTTCCCGTTTCCACGTCAAAACATGGTCTCCTCCTGTCCATCCCACCGTCTGTCCCCAGCCCGTCCCACGCTTCATGGCTCCCAGGGCTGGCAGCGAAGGCTTAAAACCTGTCCCAGAAGTGCTAGCTGAAGGCATGGCAAAGACTGTCTCCTCTAGGCTACGAAAATAAATAACTTCTCCAATGTGCAAGGGTTGGTGGACAGAAAGCCAGTGCAGCAAAACATTGAGTGTCCTTCAAGAGGATTAAAAATAAATAAGTGAAGTTTGGTGTTTTCTCGGGAGCACATTCATTTGCAGCTCTGCCAGGGCAGGCGGGGGGGGGGGGTATTTAAATAATGGGAAAAAAAAACCTGGTCCTAGTGCTGCTCCAGCGAATGTGCTCCCTGCGCTTCAGCCTGCCTTCGCCCACCGCTTCCATCCCGGCTGGAGAAGACGCTTGTGGTGGTTGGGAAGGAGCCTCCAACATCTCCCCAGGACAAATCATCCCTGCTGGGCTTGGGGAGGATGTTTTCTCTCTCCACTGCAGAGCAGGGATTTGGGGACCCCTGCAGTGGGTGGGTGTCTGGGACGCCGGGTGCCTCTGGGCTGTGGCTCCTTGCATTCTGCTTAATCTCGAGTTCGGTTTCTTCTCTTCAGGAAAAAGAAGCTGCTCTTCTGGGGGGGGCCCAGCAGCATCGGCACTTGGCTTTTATGTGTAATTTTGACCTAAAAAGAAGTGAAGAACCCAGCTCAGTAAGGGGCTCCCAGGCTCTGAGCTCCCCTGGGCATCCCCCACCCTGAGGACCCCAGGGAGTGACCCGAGGAAGCTGGGAGCAGCTCAGCACCCAGCACTGGGACAAGGAGCTGCTGCTGCCCCCCAGCCAGGCTGTTAAACGCTTTGCTGCAATGGGAGTGACAGCTCCGGAATCACATCCAGGCAGTGCTGGGATGGACAGAGGATTTCTCCTCCAGGCAAGCTGCCTGCCGGATGGTGGAGGACTCCACTGCAGCTCCCCTGGGAAGGGATGCTGCTGCGCCCACCTGCCCAGCAGGGGATGAGTGTGTCCCTGTCCCAATGGCTCCTGCAATGGCTTTCCACAAGCTCAGGGCTGGCATGGGTGCAGACAAAAGTCACAGGTGGCCAGGCCCTATGGCTACCCACCAGCAAGCGCAGGAGCCTCCCTCCAACTCGAGAGGCTTTGCCATGCTGCACACGTAGCCAAGGCTGCCCACCCTGCTGCCACCCCCTGCCTGCCCCATCCCGCTGTGCTGCCAGTCCTTGCCTGCCCCAGCTGCCCGTGGCAGAGCTGCCCCCTCCCTAGGGACTCACGGTGCAGGACGGCTGCATCCAGGGCTCCCCGTCCACCTGCATGGGCAGCAGCTTGGATGTCCTGCAAGGCACAAAGAGAGGGAACACAGGGTGACACAAGTGCTAGCTTTCACCGTCGGTCAGGCACTCAGCTGGGACAGGGACAAATACCTGATGGTGACAGATGAACACTGGGCCAGCCTCTTCCCAGCACTCTTCAGCCCCGTGTAGATCTGCCCCATCTCCATCGCACCCTCCAGCCCTACCACCTCCAGGAGGTGGTCGCTGAGGTCTGCAAGAGAGAGGGATCCGAGTTGGTCCCCCCGTCCCCAGCGATCCCCTGCCTTCCGCCACCATCCGAAACATCAGGGCCAGCACAGTGGGGCTGGTGGCGTGATGGGGATGTGTCATGATGTCCTCGGTGCCCCAAGACTGCCGAGCTGGGCGTTTGCAGCATTGGGCAACACTGCTGTCCAAAATCCCTGGAGCAAAAATACTCCTTATCTGAAACAGCACCTGGTCCTGCATGGCTGCAGGGTGGCAGCCTGGATCCCCACCAGCTCTTTGACTGCTTGTTTGCAGTGTTGTATTAAATGGTGGCAGAATTTCCCCTCCCCTGGGTGCCCTGGGGTGCTGCAGCCCCCCGGGAGCTGGGATGCACAGGGGAATCCTCCCCAGGAGGGATCTGCTCAAATCCCAGGACATTGCCCCTTTTCCAGCTCCTCCTGCTCTTCTGGGCCGCCAGCAACTTGTTCCATCTCTCATTCTCTTCAGGGTCCTCTTTCACCCCTGCTGGAACCTCCCCCCAGGAGAAGCCCCCCGAGCTCCCCCACACCTCCTGCCCACCTGCAAGTAGGGATACACCCAGGGGACTGACCCTGCTGCCTCTCGCCACGTTTGGAACTGGCCTTTGCTCTGACCCACTCCCTGCTGCCTGTTCCCACGAGTTTTCCCGGCGAGGGACAGCTGGTGACAGCCTGGGACGATGGGTGACACCACCATCCTGGCAGCCACGCGGCAGGGGGGCTGTTTCCCACCCCAGCCCTGGGCTGCGGGAGGTGCTGGGTGGAAAATACGGGCACTTTGCCTATTTTGCTGGCTGCTTTCTAACCCACTGCTCTGTGCTGAGGAACCCTGCCAGCTCTTTGGGCTGCCTGCACCCTGCCCATGCCCACTGGGATGGATGCAGTGGCCACAGCAGTGGGTGTGAGGTGCCGGTCAGGGCACAGCACGGGTACTGTGCTGTTCCCGAAATCCCCCAGCCAAGCTGGCAGCGCTGCAGCAGAGCCTGGGAAGATGCTTACAAAAGCCATCGGTGCCAGCTCTGCAGCTCCGCTTCCGACTCCTCCTCTGCAGCAGCAGGCACCCAGCTCTGCAGCGGCTGTCTGCCAGCCCTGCGGGGCGCCAGGGGCTGCCCAGCCTCACGCCCGCAGGTGATGGGTCCCATCCGGACACCCCCCCGAGCTGTGACGCTGGGAGGGTGGGGTGAGATGTGGCTGGCAGGACACAGGAGCCATGTCCTCTCTGGCCACCATGGCATGGCACAACCAGCCCTCAGAAACGCGGTGCTGGGCCATACCCAGATGGGCAGAGCCACCCTTCTTTGCCAGCTTGGACAGATCATTCTTGGGGTCACCCTGACACCCCAAAAGACAGTGAGCTGATAGCAACCCCTTCAGTGCTGTTGCTCCATTGCCACGTGCACTGAGCCATGGCCAGAACCAGTGGCTGCCCAGCTTCCCTGTGCTAATCCCGCTGACCCCACGCACCCCACAAACTCCAATTGCCACTGGGCCCCGCCGCTCACCCTGCACACAGAACTTGAGCTCCTTGGCATCGGTGACCACTGTGGTGTGCAGCTTCTCCGGCGCTTTCTTGCCCAGCCGGTTGTAACCACGCTGCTTCTTCGTCTCGCCCCAGAGGTTGGAGCCACCGTACATGCTGGGGATGTTGAGGACGGCAATGCCCTCCAGGGATGCGTTGCTCAGATCTAGCAGGGTCCCATCGCACTGCCGGGCACACGGGCAGCATCAGGCTGCGGGGTCGGGGGGAGCTGGTGCCTGGCACCGCAGAGCCCAGCCTCCTCTCCCCGCCTGCCTGCTGAAGGAGTGGGGCTCCCTGAGCGTGGCGTGCCACCGGACGGTCCCCAGAGCAAACCTGCCCCAGGGCGGCACGGGCAGTCCCGAGGTGGTTGGGGCTGGAGGTGCAAACAAGTACCCTCTGGTTTTGCTTTTCTAGGGCTGACAACCACCACCTCCCCTTCCTTGTGTTGCTTTCCCCTCTGTTTCAGTACGAATCTTACTACACATCCAAGATGGCAGTTTCGAAAAGCAAATTTCCTACGGGAGCACATAAAACTTTGGCTGGGCTCAGTGCTGCAACCCAAAATAGGATGCAATACCACCTCGGCCCCAGAGCGACCTCCATCCAAGCATCTCCAGCGCACGCTTCCCCACCTCCCTTTGTTCAAATTGACCCCAAAGAATCAGAAAGTTTGGCTGCCCAAAAACTAACTCAAACCAGTTTGTCTTCAAGCACAATTTGGAAACTAGAAATGAGACTGGAAGAAAATGATGGGAAAGGTTTCAGAGGAAAAAATGTCAGTTTTTGGAGAGAAAACCACAAGGCAGTGCACAGAACTGGTATCCCGGGCTTTGCTGTCATACAGCAGGACTGCTCCCGCTGAAAATTCCCTGTAAAAGGTAAAATATCTGTTGCCTGTAGCTTTCCCACAGGACTGGAAGCAGCAGCCATGGAAATGCATTTCTTAACTTCAGGTCTTCTCACTGTCATGCTACCTAGCCGACACTGGATCCCCCTTCTAGATACCTCTGGAGGAAGCAGCTGCTTTCCCATTCAATTATATTGTCTTTAGAGCATTTGTATTTTCCTTTACACATCTGCTCTCTACCTGCCACGCTACGCTTCAGCAAATACAAGCACGTTATTTCCTTGCATTTTGGTGATGCAACAGCATTTCTGCCCTCTCTTGCTTTGCCGAGAGGAATGCGAATGGGCTGATGAACCCCTGCTGCTGCTTTGACTCCAGTTGTTTTCCTCTAGCAAAGAGTGAAGGTCTCGAGCTTATTTTTAATACCCTGTCAGTAAGCACTGAGCACACCAGCCGTATGTATGTGGAGCTGAGCATGCATCTCTGGATGTTCAGATCTGCTCTGCCTCCCCTGATGCTCCGAGATCTTATTTTTAGCCTCGCATTGAAAGCAAAAGGCAGGAATCTTCTGGTTTGGGAGTGAAGAGCTGTCTCTCCAAGGCTTGTAAAGGATGCAAATCTTTTCATTCTCAATACATCTTTATGATATTATGATTTGTATGAACAGAAAAGACCCTAACACTCTGAGCAGCGGATACCAAGTGAGAGGGCTCCGATGCCTCATGGGATGGACAACACATCCCATGCCTGGCTGAGCTGAGCATTGCCCCTGACTGCAGGCATCTTTCCTGCCTGCCTGTGAGGTGGCAGGTACCGACCTGGCTGTGGTGGGGAGCAAGTTGGCTGCCCAGAGCTGCCCCGGCTGCAAGACTTCTGGGGATGCTGTGGGAGTCTGCTCCTGCCTGGGGGCATGTGGAGCGGGCAGGACCATGGCTGCCCACGCCTGCCCACGCACATGCGTGCGGGGAGTGATTTCTCCCTGCGTAGCCCTCCCCTGTTAGTGTGCCAGCAAGCTACAATGGGCTCTTTGAGCAGGGGCAGCTGACGGCGCGCTGGCAGCGATGCTGGAAGTAGAAATTTGCAGCTGGGGAAAAAGCAAATTCATTTCCAGGAGCTGTAGGGGAACGAGTGCCAATTTCCAAAACAAAACTGCCATTTCTCTGCAAGGCTGACAGTTGCCTGGGAGCCAGAGGGAGGACAGGCTGCCGCTTTCAACTTCAAATACTGCGGGATTAACACTTTCCTGCCGGTGCGGTGCAGCTGGTGCCAACGCACACTTGGCAGGGAGCACGCGGGGCACCTCATGAGGAGCGGGGGGCACCTTGCACCCATCTCTGGCAGCATTGAACCCCACAGACATGGACTTTATCCGCATCGGGATGCTGGTGCATGGCTGGCAAAGGGGGTGAGATGGCCGTGCCCCTGCTCCTGCCCCTTCCCACCAGCTGCCAAGGGCACAGCTACCCCCTTCTGGCTTTGGGAAGGGCTGAAACTCCCGTGTAGAAACAGACTTCAAAGTCCCCCTGCACGCGCTGCACTGCCAGCTCCCCAGGCTCTGCCCGCTCTCTGCCTGCTCTCTGCCAGCAACCCTGCGCCCACCGCCTGGTCCAACTTATGCCAGCCCTTTGCAGCAAGAAACATTTTTTTCCTCTCACCCTCAAGCCTGAGTTATAAAAGGGTCGTTTATCCAGAGATAAGGAGAGGCGGAAGTTTGCAGCAAAGCATGGCCCAAACCCCCCAGAGCGAGCGGAGAAATGACAGTGCTCTTAGCAACCACGGGCCCTCCTCCCAGCTCTAATTAAAGGCTGTTTCCATGTCATCCAACGAGGGCTGGGAGCAGACGCAGAGTTTACAGAGAGAATATTCCAAGCACGTTCTTGAATACAGCTGGAAGGGGGAGTGAAATACAGGGCTATTCTTCTGCCTGCAGCTGGCTGCCTTTGCAGCAAGCGCCGCACGGTGGAAGAGTGGGTCCTGCCAGCCACTGCATCCTCCTGCCGTTCTAAGGGGTCAAAGCTGCTGCACACCCTCTCACTGAACAGCCAAAAGCCCTGCCCGAGGGACCCGTGGGCAACATCTCCCAAAAAGCCTTTGTGCAGCAGCTGGAGTCAGGGACCATCCCAGGAAACCCACCTCCACCTCGACATAGTCGTGGAGCTTCTTGCAGGTGGCCGCAAAGGTCTCCGATGTCCCGAATTCGAAGTACCACAGCTTGTTCTTCATCCTGGGGCACAGAGACGCATCAGCATCCTGCTCAGGCACGGTGCCCCACCCCAGCCACCCCCAGCCCAGCCGGTGTCAGGATGGGCTGCCAGAGCCTTTCTGGAGCCATTGCGATGGGGACATGAGCCATTGTGGGGATGGACCGCTGGTGTCACGGCCCCACAGAGCTGTGCTGTGGGACAGTGGGTGGCTCAGGTGGACCTGGCTCTGACACCCTGCGGAGGGGAAGGATGCAGGTGCTGGGTGGTCCCTCAGCATGGGACGGGGTGCCTTCACTGGCTCTCAGCAGAGCTGAGTGTGGGATGTCGTCTCTCGATGGAGCTGCTGGAGATGGGGTACCCCATGGAGGAGATGTCCCCCACCTCAGTACCCTGCCTCACACCCTCCCGGCACCCTACCAGGCAGCCGCTGACCACTGCTCATCCCCTGTATCAATCGCTGTGCCAGGCACCAAGGTGGAGCTGTAAGCTGAGGGGAGCTGAATTTCAGAGCAGAGCCAGGTGCTTTGGTCCCTTCGGCGTTTTTCTAGCAGGTATTTCTGAACACGGGGATGGGGGTTGCAAGCCACGGCTCCTGCTGCCATCACATTTCCATGCACCCCAAGCACAGTGGGAGCGAGCTGCAACCTGCTGCCTGCCCTGCCCTCACTGCCTGGCCTGCTCCTGCCGGTCCTGGAATTTGGTGCTAATTATAAAGCATGAATGAATGTAATTGGGTGCACAGCCAAGTTTGAGCAGGCTGCCACGCTGCACGGGGCCCGAAGAGCACCCTGGACCCCCACCATGCCTGGCTCCTGCCCCCAGCGATGCCTGGCACGTCTCCTGCCTGTCTCCTAAGGCTGGCCAAACATTGCACCACATCCTCAGGGCTACTGCCAGTACCATGGGGACAGGGATGAGAGGAGCCTGGTGGGAGGGGAGCAGGCTCTGGTACGTCCCCTCAAGCGCAGTGCATGGCAGCGGCAGGGCATCCCCCCCGCACACAGCTTTTGGAGGGACCATGGGCAGCCCTTACCTGCTGTTGAATTTCTCAGGGTGCTTTTCTCGCATGACGTGGAAGCGGTGGGCGATGGAGGCGTCCTGTGGGGAAAGCAAGTGCAGAGATGTCCGTGGCACAGCAGGGAAATAGAAACTCCCTTCTGTGCCCCACCAGCACATGGCAGGATAAGGGAGCTCAGCTCTTCGCCCTTGCTGCCAGCCCCCATGGCACAGGGGCACAGCACAGGGGCCATGCCAAAGCAATGGAGGCACCCTCAGCCAGGCTGCTCACAAAGCGTTGAATGGGCTTGTTAAGCGAAATATAATTAGTGCACTTGGCCTCCTTCCCTTATCACAGGGGCTCTGCATGGAGGTGATGCTGAGGGAGGGAGGAAGGGCTGCTGGCAGGGCAGAGGGGCTCTGGGGACACCCCAGGACCCTGCACCCTGACAGCTCCCCTGGCAGGGTGGCAGCTCTCCTGAAACTCATCCCAACCTCTCCCATGCGGAGTGGGGGGCATTTAAGCCCAACTTGGAAGCTGTCACCAAATGCCACCTGCAGTGACATCGCCTGGCCTTAGCAGAAGCTGATGTGAAACTAGAAGCATCCCGCAGTGCTGCCGGGTGGGTGACCCCCGCCATGGTGGTACCGCTCAGGCACCCATGGCCCAGGACAAAAATGCTGCAAGCCCCTGGGAAAAAAAGCGCTTTCCACTTCACTGTTCCCCCAAAGCCCTGCTGCTCCTGGGATCAACCCCCAGGGCTGCGGAAAGCCCCCGTGGCACAGGGTTGCCATCCTCCCAGGGCTCCCTAACCCTCCCTGGGTTAGGAAAACATGGGGGAACGCAGGTCCAAGCACCAAAGCAGGGCTTTGCCAATGGATGCCATCTCGGCAAAAGCTTCAGGTGGGGCGTCCAGCAGATCTCAACCCATCCCCAAGACCCCAAACTTCCCTGAACCTCATTTAAGCTCCTCATACACTTGCTCTTGCAACATTCCCGGCTGGGAAGGGAGAGATTCCATACCTGTTTATGCATTTAAGTGCTGCCATTACAAATGAGAATAAAACCAGAAAAACAACGTAAGGAGGCAGAGGGAGGATGGGAACCTGAGCACGGAAGAGCAGGGAGGGAGAGTCCCCAGCTTGGGAGACTCAAGCTTAAATGTAGAGGTTCACCAAAGACTTAGAAAGGCTTTTATGGTCTCTGAGGAACGTCACCAGGAATCAGCCCCTGCTCCTGCGAATTAACTCAGGGCTGGCTTGGAAGAGGGCTAAGGATGAGTCTAGGAGGAGACAGGGAGGGAAGTGTGGGGGTCTGGCATCCCTCGAGTGCACCCGCCAGGCTGGATCGCTCCAGCGACTTGACGGCAGCAGAGGAATCCCCTGATCCAGGTGGATTTGAGGCTGCGGCTGCGCTGGGGACCCAGGTGACAGCTTCCCTGCTCTGCTGGCCTCCAGAGCTCTTCCCTCTGCTTTACTGTGGCCAGGCAGCTCCAGTGGGCATGGCACAGTCTGGGCACCAATTACTAGCCCTGTGCCATGCTGTTCTCTCCAGCTAAAACATGTGTGTGCTGTGCTCTGGGCTGCCCTCAGGACCCATCCCTGCCCTGTGGTACTCACAACCCCGATGGAGAAGTAGTTGTTGATGATGGTGGATGGGACAGGGTCTCCGTTGGCACCTCTGTCGCTGGGAATGACATCTATCTGCCAGCGGTCCAGCATCACCTCCGTGCTGTGCTCGATGTCCTTCAGGACCTTCATCAGGTTGCCTCCTTCATAGCCTGTAAGGGAAAGAAGGTGGTCATCATCGGAGAATGAAGGAGGACAAAGGGGAGCATGGCCATGTCATGTGGGGCTGGAGGTAGTCAGGTGCCGAGCACCCAGGGCAGCCTGGGGCTGCTGCTACAGCACCAGCAAGATGCCCAGCTCATCCTTGCAACAGTGGCAGAGATTTCAGCTAACGGCTCTCCCAGATGAAAAAGGTTGTTGGGCTGATCTGGGTTTAGAAAGCAGCAGCTGCTTTTTTTGGAAGGGGTCAGAGGCACCATCAGGAGGCACCAGGGCTGAGATGCAGCCCCAAGCCTTGTCCCAAGAGCCCGGGAGCCCTCCCTCCCCGAGGACAGCACCCACCCAGCCGCACCGGACAGTCCCCGCAGGGTGGCCGGTCCCCAGGCGATGCTCGCCCGGCCTCACCTCCTCCCCAGCGCAGGCATCGGGCCAGGTCATTGCCCGTTCCCAGGGGCAGGATGGCCACCGGCGGGTGCTTCACCAAGTTCGCCTTGTCTGCAATTCAAGAGGAAAGAGAGATTTGGGGCTGAAAGGGCTCATTCCCTGCTCCTCTCCATGTCCCTCCTCGGCCGGCACTCCAGGTTGGGGAGCCCAGGGGTGATGTTGTTGGCCCCGCTCTCACCAGGGGAATATTGGGAACCCATGGCAGATCACCGAGGACATGGGTGGATGGTGCTCTGAGGGAGCATGGCCAGTCCTTGCTCACCTATGCAGTCCAGGATCCAGCCCACCGTGCCGTCTCCGCCGCAGGCCAGGACACGGAAATCCGGAGCGTCCCGAAAGAAACTCAGCCTGGAGAAAGCCAGGAGAGACAAGGGGTGACATGGGGGAGCAGGGGCCGGCGGGAGGGGGCAGAGGATCAGCCGCAGCATCTCCGTACCCCGGTGCGGGCCCGCCACGGTCCAGGTTGTACACTTGGCGTGGGTTGAGCAGGTAGTGAAATTTCCGAAGGACCCTGGGAAAAGAGGCACATGAGGGACACCGCGGAGGTGAGTTCCCATCTGGGAGAGGTGCTGGGGCAGCCCAAGGAACCAGCAGCCCCTGACCCCAGCGGGAATGCTCTCCCCGGGCAGGATCCCACCTACCGCTCCCCTTGCCTTCCTCCACTCTTGGGGTTCACAAGCACCAGGAGGGGGTGTGTCCCAGGCCGGGGGCTGATCTGGAGGGCAGAAAGCGTGGCTGCGAATGCCCAGCCACTGCGGGGCTCGGCACGCACCCACGGCAGAGCTCGCCAGCAGCCTGGCATGGGAACCTACCTGCAGTCCTTGCCCATCCACTGTGGTGGAGTTGAACTTGAAGCCCTGGTTGTCCTCGGGGCTGGTGCTGGCAGGGGAGTCGCTCTCAGATCTCCGGCAGTGGGACTGCCTGTCCTTTGGGGAACAGAGGCGCGGATGCGCACGCTGCCTCAAGAAGGCAGTGCTGGCAGCCGGGGAGGCAGGTTGGCCGCAGCAATGCCCTGCTGGGTCCCTGCCACCCGGCAGCAAGGAGGGGGGCACTTACCAGGACAACGGGGCAGATGTAGGAAGGCAGCAGGATGTGATCCCGCAGCAGGCCCCCATCGCACTCCGGCTTCACATGGGAGGCACATTTGTTGTGGAGCTGGAGGCGGGGGAGGAAGGCACGTTGGGTAGGGGACACCCAGCCATCTCCTATTCATGAGCGTCTCCTCCCCAGGGGCTGGCCGTGTGGGGTGTGCTGCGGGGTGCACTCCGGGCCCCCCATGCCCATGTACTCACGGTGACTTGGCACCAGACGCAGTGCAGGCCAGTGATGCCCTGGTAGCATTTGATGCTCTTGTGGCATCTGTCGCACTTGACAGGGGAATTGCCCTCGATCCAGGTGTGTTGCATCACCTGCAAGGCACAGCGGGGCACTGCAGGTGCAGCACCCAACCCACGGGCATCTCCTCGCCACTAAGGGCTGTCACCATGATTTTGGAGGGTGGCCTGTTGTGCAGGGATGCTGACTGATCCAAACCAGCCCCTTGCATGGCTGCCTTCCCTCCCTGATGCTCCATGCAGCACATTGAGGACATCCGTCCCCCACCCAGAGCCACAACAAACTTCGGGGCTGGGGGTCCTGCGGGTCCCCAGGGGCCCTGCCAGGCCATGGATGCTGGGAATGCCCGTGAGCTGCTGCCCAGGACCCGAGGGGCAAATCTCAGGGGGAAAAAGCCATGGGGGACTAGGGCAGGAGACCGAGGAGCCAGCTGCTGCTGGTGGTGCTGCCTCCGGGAGGGCTCCATGGGAGACGCGCCAGCTCAGAAACATGCTGGCTGCCTACTCACACTCGTGTTTCTCTTGGACTTCACATAGGTGCTGATGCAGGAGGCGATATCTTTGGATACACACCTCTCGTGGACAGTGTACTTGCAGACTGGCGGAAGAGAAGAAGGTGGTAAGCATCATCCCCGGGCACTGCCCCTCCTGCTCACCCTGCAGCACCCACAGGGCTCAGCACTGATGGAGGCCAGTCCCCCCTCCCCGGGGCACTGGGATGGGGCGGGAGCCACCAGCGTTGGGGCATGGGGGGGGGCAGGGACTCACAGGAGCAGCAGAGGCCCTGCTTGCGGACCCCCAGCAGCATGGTGCGGCAGAAGTTGCAGTAGGCGGGTTTCTTGAAGTGCTTCAGCCTCCAGGCATGCTGCCCATCATCCTTCACGTTCTGCAGGGCAGGAGAGCAGAGGGCAAGGGGAGTTACTCCCCCACCGGGCGTCCCAGCCCACCACTTTTATCAGCTTTTCGTCTGGTAAAAGCGTGTCTGTGGGAGTCTGCAGGACCACATGCTCCCCCTGCTGCCCTTCTCCCCGATGTTCCTCATGCATCGCTACTGCCACATCCCCCGGCTCCCCGGGCATGTCCAGCTCCTGGCACCAAGCTCTGGCTCCCCAGGGCCCCTCGGCATAGTCCGGCTGCAGGAATGCTCTGCCAGTGGCCGACAGAAAGAAGGTGACTCCACATCTGGGGCCAGACCACTGCTACCACAGGGTGACCAAAGGAAGCCTCTTACATCTGGGTCCAGGCACAAGCGTTTTACAGGAGCCACTTAAAATTCCGTTTTCTTGAATCTTCCTGCCAGAAAACCTGCGCCCCCACCTCGTTGTGGGAAGCAAACACCAGGAACGGGCACTGGGGAGCAAAAACCTGGATTTTCCCTGCAAACTATTACCTGATGTCCAAGGATTCACCTCGATGAAACGAAGGCCAAAAGGATGAAAAAACAACACAGGGAAATAAGGGGGGTCCCAAACCACCCCACCTCTGCTCTTTGAAGCTCACCCCAGGAGAGGAGCTGGCATTTTAGGTGCTCATCCTATTTTTTGATTAAATTCATCAAAATTTAATCAAAAAGCGGAGCGTGCTACGACAGCAAGTAGCGAGCCCAGCCTGCTCAGGCACGGCAGCTGGCAACGCCCACAGCTCAAAACTGAGCTTAGGAAGATTTGGGGGGCAAAGGCTGGTCAGCAGAGGCAGGGCAGGGGTGTCTGCAGGGGCTGGGGAGCCGGGGCCGGTGTGGGGCTGTGCGGTGCCGGACGGGTGCATGGCGTGTTGCCGGGGGTAGGGTGCCCTCCGGTGGTTCCTGCGTGCCCTCCATCATCACCCTCCTCTCACGGGCTTTCCTCCAGGAGCAGGCAGGGTGGCTGGATGCAGCCGAAGCAGGTCCCAGTGCAGGCACTCACCGTCTCCATCCCCAGGAGGACCAGCAAGGGGATGGTGGTCATGCCGCCCCGGATCCACTCCTCCAGTGTCACGGTCCCATCATGGTCGTAGTCGATCTCCTCCATCATTGCCTTCAAGATCTGGAGGAGGGAGGAGACGCGGTGACATGGCGATGCCACCTGCGAACCCTGGCTGCCAGCTCCGGCCGAGAGCCCCCGCGGCCTCCCCAGCCCCGGCACTCACGGGCCTCAGCTCGGTGGAGTCCCACTCCAGGTACTCAGCCACGTGCACCATCTGGTTGATGATCCGATCCAGCTCCTGGGCACAGGAAGACGACAGTGCCCAGGGCTTAGGGATGACTTTGGGCACGAGCGGCGTGTCCAGCCTCAAGCCCCCAAACCGGGGACATATGAGGTCTACATCCCGATACGCCCGAGGCTGCCCCAGGCCCCCGCCCGCACAGGGTGCCAGCGACCCCCTGACTTCTTGGTGGGTGCTGGCTGCTGCTTTCTCCTCTGAAAATCTGCCAGAAAATCTGCAGTGGGTTTTCCCGTGGAAAAAACTGCTCTGATAAAACAGATTTTTATTTGCAACAGGTTTCAAGGGAGATACCCAAAGGACAAAGAGAAAACATCCCAGGAAGGGGCAGTTGTGCACAATTTTTACGTTTCTGAAACACCGTGACCTGATGTAGAGCTACAATTATTGGTGGGTGGATTTTCTAGAGGTGGTGCTGGATGCTGCAGAGCTGGTGCACATCCCCCAGCCCCACAGTCTGGCCCCACAGCAAATGCTGCTGCCTTCCTCCTCCCTTCCCATGTCCCTGTTCAGCTCGGAGCGCCTCACCGGGGGAGTGGGCACCCCAATAGGGCCCTGTTTGTCTCCAGCCCCCAGAGTGGCCCCAGCTTTCTGTCCCAAGGGAAGACTTACCGAGCTGTCCAGGAGGCCATTTCCATCAGTGTCGTAGAGGCGAAACATAACTGGAGGGAGAAGAGAAGCTGGCTGCCGGTTAGAGCCCCAGGGCTGCGGGATGGGAGCAGTGTCGCTCCGGCTCAGCCCGGGTGAGATGTGGCCTGAGTCCGTATTGGGCTGCAGGGTATTGGAGGGAAGCCGCGGCCCCTCCGGCTGCCCCTCTGCCGGGCACAGGTGCCGACAGGCAGGAGCAGGGTGATGCTGAATGGGGTCCTTTTCTAGCAATAACCCACCCAGGAGCTGAAGCTGGGTTTCCCAAGTGGTTTTAATGTTTCAGCATTAAAAAGTGAGCAGGAGTGCCCAGCCCCACACGCCTACTCAAGCAGATCCCCCAGGCGATGCCTCCCACCACTGGTCCCCACTCCACACGGTGCGACCGGCAGCCCATGACCCCAGGATCCCACTTACACTCCAGCTTGTCCTCTGCCCGTCCCCTCTCCAGCAGGGACAGGTAGCAGACGATGTCCTTCAGGTGGACCACCTGGGGCAGGGGGGTGGGGGGCGGCGGCAGGGCGGCTTTCAAGGAGCTGTGGCTCTTCCGCAGGCTGAAGGGTAACCTCTTCTCCACACTCCTTGTGCCTGTGGGCAGGGAGGGAGGGATGAAGGCCATGCACAGGGGAACAAGGAGACGTCCCCAGCTGGCAAATGGGGCTGACAGCACACGAACTCCAGGGCAGGGACCCATTCAGCGTGCGGTGGGCAAGGCGTGGAGGACGCGGGGCTGGGTGCCATCACAGGAGCAGGGCTGAACACTGCCAGTCGGTCCCTGGGGCGCAGACCCCCGCACCTCCGGCACTGCGGGCATGGGCGGGATGAGCGGTGGGAGCCCACGGGGACATGCCCTGCTGGGGACAAGCACCCAGCCAGAAGGAGCGAGAAGCTCGGCTGGCCGCGGGGCAGCTCACCAGGGTGCCGGGACAGCCCACGCTCGCGGTTGCCTGCACCGGCGGCAGCCTTCGGCAGATGGCTGCTCCTGGCAGAGGGGCCCTTCCCAGCACTCCGCTCGTTGGTGGCTGGCAGGAGCTTGGCTGGAGGCAGCCATGAGTCACTGCTCCAATCCCCCCTTGCTAGGAGCTGCTGCCAGGTAATTAAGACATTGACCAGCGGGGGCTCTGTGGGACGGGCTCTGTGGGACGGGCTCTGTGGGACGGGCTCTGTGGGACGGGCTCTGTGGCTTAAGTTTGCAAAGCAAAGGCGTCAAGATGCCAGGAACCCACCGAGTTTGGAAGGTCACCACCACTGCACTGGGGACCTGACCAGCTGCACCGCTGGGGCAAGCTCTGCAGCTTGGGAAACCAAGGAGGGCTTGTCATTGCCCGTGTCCCCCATGGAGCCCCAGCCAAGCTCACCTGGCGACTGAGGGCTTAGCAGGGACCCGGAGGAGATCTTCGAAGAGCCCGAGGAGTTGTGAGCAGAAGGGGTGCCAGTGGTGGACTTCTGGGAGGATGACCTGGACCAGCTGGGGGAGGCGTTGGGGATTGATGCTGGGGTGAGGGACGCTGGCTGTGGCTCAGCCACGTTGCTGTGGCAGCTCTTGGGCTCAGGAGTACGTCGTCCCAGGGCACTTAGGAGTGTTTTCCCATTGATCCCTGAAAAGCAAACATATGCCTGTGGGCAGTGTGACACCAGAGTGCCTGTGCCTGGCAAACCTCTTCCTCCAGGAGCCCCGCCTGGGTGCCGGTCGCTCACCCTGGGTCCTCTTTGCTAGCCCAAAAGCAGGCTGGCATCTCGGACCCAGGGCTCTCTGAGGGGCACTGCAGGCAGCCCCTCACCCTCCTGTCTGGCCCAGTGGCTCCCAGTAGCACTCCCGTCCCATGGTGCCACGGTGCTTGGGACCAGGTGGGGAGGATGTGGTCCCCTGCCACCATGTCCCGATGCAGCAGCCAAGCATCCAGGGAGGGTTCTCCTTTTTCTTTTGCAGTTTATAGTCCTTTCACCAGATGTCTCCACACGCTGCAAATCCACCCGGGCAGGGGCCAGGGGAGGCAGAAGCTGGGTGCCTGGCACACGTCCCCTGCTCCGGGCGCAGCCACATGCTCAGTGGCTGCCCACGCCAGTACCTGTGACACGGGTGCAGGCCACCTCGGTCTGGATGGAGATGCCAACATCAAGAGACTTGGGCTCTGAACACTCAGAGGAAAGGGAGAAATCAGTGCAATGGTGCCCTCTGGGTCGCCACCCCAGGGAAAGCCCTCTCCTCCCCAGAGCAGCACAGGGTCCCTGGGAGCCTGTCCGTCGGATGGGACAGAGCTGCGCTCCAATACCATGCACTGCGGGTGCCACTCCGCAACCTTCATCCCCGTGGGGCAGCGTGGGAGCGAGCCCAACATGCCACGGTGCCACGGCGTGCCCGGCTGGGTGGCAGGGGCAGGGCTGGCTCACCAAGGGTGTTGAGCTGTGAGACGCTGGGGCTCTGGCGCTGGGTCTCAGGGGAGGCTTGGCATATCTTACGCTTGAAGGAGGTGAAGAGGTGTTGGCAAAGCTCTTCGGGCACATCTGCCTCCAGGTAGGTCTTCATGAAGAGGCGAAAGCCCTCATAGTCAATGGGCTGGGGAGGGGACAGAGGAAGATGATGGAGGTGCCCTGGGCACACCATGGGGGTGCAGAGCTGCCGGCTGGGGGGTCCCGTACCCTGGGTCTCCCTCACCGGGCGCATCAGCTGCAGAGCCCTGCCCAAAACCACCAGATCCCCAAATCCCGATGGCGGCATATAACCTAAAGGGACCCAGAGACAGCAGGGCCAGAAATCCCCAGTGCTGGCTGGCTGCCAGGGGCCAGCACAACTGAGCCAGGCCAGTGGCGTTGGGAGCCGGGGTAGGAGCTGGGGGAGTGACAGGCAAGGGCAGAGCTGTGGTAGGACAGCACTTGCAGGCGGTGGGGCAGCAGCCAGCTCACCTGCCCCAGGGGTCTGTAGCCAGCAGACCCTTGCAGATGGTGGGCAGCTCGGTGGAGGGGCAAGAAGCTCTGATGGAGCTGGGTGCTCAGCTCCTGGGAAATGATTGAGGAACTAAATACAGACCTTCTGGCACAGCCAAAGGAGGCTGGGGGTGTTGGAGGCAGAGGGGTGTAACGAGCTGTGCTCTGAAAGCCTCCCACCCCCCCAGGGCAGGGCACAGAACAGCAGGACCCGGCAGCCCACCCCCAGCCCCTGGGGACTATCATCCTCCTGAGGTCTCCTTGCCTCCTCCTTCCCTGCTGGGCATCCCCATCGCATTGGGACATTGCCTTCCTGATGGCTTTTACGGCCCCAGCTGGAGTGAGGGTCCTGTGGCGCCCTTGAATAGCGGGGTAGTTTTGCTGCCCCTCCTTGCCACGTTCAGCCCACTGATTTTTCATGTTTCGCCTCGTTTCTAGTGATTATGGCCCCCGTGACAGGCTCTGTCCTGCTGGCATGCTAATAGGTCTCTCTGAAAGCACCGCTTGGAAAAAATAACCCCAGCCTTCCCCAGGCGAGAGCAAGAAGGCACAGGGCCTTCCCCTGCCGCCACGCTGGCAACAGCAAAATCATTTGCTTTTGGAGTAAGAGAGAGTAAATCCCTCCCGGCTTCTGCCTGGCAAGGAGATGCCCCAAAACGCCCTCAGCCAGGCAGCCTGCAGCCAGCATAGGATGGCAGTGCGGCTGCGGGGTCCCAGCAGCATCGGTGGGATGGGGTGGGATGGCCGCGAAGCAAGCGCAGGATGGCCGGGGGGGGATGTGGCTGGGGAAGATGCTCCCCATCTGTGGGAGCATCTTTCCCATGCCTGTGAGCACACCCATGGGGAGCAGCAGGGGAGCAGACAGACAGGGCTGCCTTCTCCCGGCTGCTTTTAGCTGCGGGAGCTGGGCTGGGGGAGCTGGTGGGGGGCCGGGAGCTGCCAGCAGCATGGGGAGAGGCTGGAGAGGACAGGGCCATACCTGTTCAGGGTTGTACCTCGAGAGGACGCCATCACCATGGAATTCTTCCAGGACATCCTTGAGCTTCTTGGTGGAGTCTGGGGAGACAAAGGCATGGCACTGATCACGGTGCCGGCAAGCCCCCTTCGCCGTTAAACCACCATTCAGGATGGCAGAGACAAGTTTATCTGCTGGATATGCAATTTCTGGTCCTTTCCATGCCTGGGAAGGGGCGAACCATGTCCTGCTTTCCCCCCCAACTTTGGAGTGCAGGGTATGTATGTAAAGCTTGCCAGCAGAGATGGGTCCTCTTCCTCCTACCTATATGAAAAAAAACGCAGACCCAAAGTGAAGCTGTGGCAAGGAAAGCCTGGACCACTCCCCGGCCCTGGCTGCTCTGGGGGCGATGCTGAGCACAAAGCCTGGCCGTCCCTGCTCCGGCCCCTCCGCACAGGCTTTGGGTGGCTGACCCTGCGCTGAGAGCTGGTGCCTGCTGGCAGCCCGAGCTGTCCCCAGAGCCCGCCCTGGGCTGCCCATCGGTATCTCCAGGAGGTGCCAGGAGGGAGAAATAGAATGGCATTGCTCCGTGCAGACTTCCATACAGATAGTAAATGGCCCATGACTTTCCCTGGCTGGGTGCCCTCAGGGCTGGAGTGTCTGGAGGGACATTGGTCCTTCCAAAATTGAAAAATAAGGGGAAAACAGAAAAAAAGATCAAGGACAGGGAACGTTAAGCCCCAGCCTTCAGACACATATATCTGGGCATGTCCACTTAAAAGGCTCTCGAACACGCCAGCCCTGTTAATTACTGTGAAATCCTCTCTCTGAGTGGGGGTTGTGCTGGCTCCTGCTGCCCCCAGCCCTCCGCTGGGGATGGAGCTCGGTGCTGGACCATGACTGTCCAGGATGCCTGGGGCAGGTCTGGGGGTTGCAGAAGCACAACCAGGGGCCAGCATGCGCTTGAGGAGGGGGCTCTTGGCCCCAGGGCTGGGGAGGACCTGGGGAGGACCCCTGAGCCCTGCTCCCCAGCCCGGTGCCGGGCCACCCTCCTGGGGAAGAGGCAGCTGCCCATGCTGCAGCCTCACTTGCCAAACTTTGATTAACGAAACTAAGATGCCGTATGTGTTCTGAGCTCAGCATTACAGACGGTGTTTTATGGTCCGTGATTCAAGAAAACAGAGCCCGTTCTCTGGAGAGGCAGGATGAGATGCAGACAGTGATGCTGCACACACACCTCTGTCCGCAGCTCTGCCTGCCCCTGCCTGGGCTGTCTGGCAGGCAGGCAGGGGGCTGGGGGCAGCTTGCACTGTGCTGTTTGGATTGGGAGATTGTGCCTCCCCATGCTGTCGGCCCTGACCCTGTTCACCTCACCCCTACAATGCGCAGCAGCCCCAAGGACAGCCCCGGGGTGCTCATGAGGTCCCCTTTGCCTCCCACTCCTCTCCTGTGCAGCTGCAGGAGCCTGCTCACCCCGTGGCCATGCTGCCCCTGCAAAGCAATGCCCCTGAGATTTTACACCCCTTCTCCCTTTGTCCCGCGGTCCTGGCTGGGCTTTCCTGCCCGTCCTGCCCTGCTCTCAGCACCTCCCCAGGCTGCATCACCTCTCCATTGCCTGCCGCAAGGAGCACACCCGCACACTGGCTCTCTGGTAGGCAGGACCTCAAGGACCTGGTTTTGGACCCCTGGGCTTTGCCCAGGCTCCCTCCCGAGCTGCTTGCAGCCCCAGGACCCCACAGCACCACCACCAATGTCCTCTCCTCAACAGGAGCTGAAGGAGAGGGTTGCTTTGCAAAAGCACTAAGTAAAATTACTGCAGAGGGTTGGCAACCTGAGGCGAGCCGCGGAGCGGCTCAGCGTGTTTAGGAAAAGCCAGTCTGCTTTCCTCGGTGGCATTTCGCTTTGCAAACGAACGTGGGAGCCGGCCGCCTTCGGAGGGACTGAGCCGTGCTCACGTGTGCGTCGCCCAAAGCAGCGGGGGCTTGTGCTAAGCTAAATCCTCCCGGGCGTGCAGGCATGGAGACTCCTCTGCCGTGCCCCACTAGCCAGTGCTGCGGGTCAGGGACCTTCCCAGCCTCCCCACCCAAAATTTAAGAAGTCATCTAGTTCTCCAGAAGGACACCAAGGACGTGCAGGACACCAGTCCAGAACAGATCAACAGGACTTTTAAAACCCCTCCCCCTGTCCCACGGCGGGATGTGCAGGGGGCGCAGAGTACTCACAGTCCGTGTACTGCTGGAGCTGGGCAAACTCTGTGGGGCTGAGCGAGATCCATCCACCATCGCTCATCTTTGGGTGGCAGGGCCCGCTTGGGGGGGCCACGAGCTGCTGCGCTCCCTGTGCCGGGCTCGGTGCTGCAGGTCCTGGCTCAGTCACATCAGCACCACAACGGGTACGGGGGGCTCTCAGCCGGCTGGCATCATCCTGCTGAGCCCATGGGCAGCAAACCCCGGAGCCAGGAGCAGTCGGTCAGCACCTTCCTCCCTAGAGGGGGGATAGAAAGAGAGGAGGAGGTCAGCAGTGCCCTGCCCGTGGCAGGCAGAGGCTGGATCCTGCCTGCACAGGGTGCCCTGCCATAGCTCCCTCTGAGGCAGAGTCGCCTGTGGCAGTGCTGGTCACTGGGGCTGGAACAGGGGGTGCGTGAGCTTGGAAATGGGGTGCAAGGGTGCTTTCCCAGCTGGGGAGGGCTCCCTGCCACAGATGCGGGGAACCCCTGCTCCAGGTACCCTGTGAGAATGGAGAGGGAGTGCATCAGCCACAGCGGGGAGCTGGCAGAAAGGGGGGTAAGTGCAAGGAGGAACACAGAGCACCTTGCCACGTGACTGTCCCCAGGGCTTGGCGTCCCGGGGGAGCCCCTCTGCCATGGAGCCGGCGTGCTGCCACCCACAACGGCCGCAGCTCTTGGATGCCGGAGGATGTGGCTCGACAGAGGCAAGGCAAACGCCGCGGGCAGGGAAAGGAGTTTGTCGCCTTATTTACCCCCAACATTTTCCAGAGGAACCCAGCATGATAGGAGCAGGAGGAAGGACACAATTAATTAGAGAAGACACAGTGCCCAGAAGCAGGGGATCTGAACAAGTGGAAACTCCCAGCTCGCACCTTCACATCCAAAGCTGGTGGTGACCTTTAGCTGGCTCCGCCACTGATAATTATTGTACGTGAAAATCTACATTCAAAATTGGGTGAGAAGGAACCTGCCTGGGCTGGAAAAACCTGTGCCGTAGAGGAAATGTCAGAAGGCCTCCAACCAAGCGGCCCTCTCCAGCCCATGCATTTGCAGGCTTCAAAATTGACTGGCTTCTTCACTTAACCGAATCTCCTTGCTAAATGTCGGCTCCTGGTTTCCACCAGCCTGAGCTGACGGACCAGAGAAAGCAGAGCATGGATGAACTGGGAAAGGTCACACAACTTAGGGCAATGCTCAGGAAGCATCCGCACCCCCTGCGGCTAGCTGGGCTGCCCATGGCGCCTTTTCATTTGCAGGAAAAGGCATTTGATTAAGGTGAAAGAGTCATTTTGGGGAGCTGCCGGGTCCCACGTGCCACACCACCCCCAACAGGTGTCCCCAGGGACGGTTGCACACAGGGTACAGCAGGGGCAGGCACTTAACCCCTCATCCTCAGGATTTCCCCCTGCAACCAGTCTCTGTCACCCCAGCCACATAGGGCAGCCCCAGTGTTGACAAGGACATGTGACCACCTTCACAGGGCTTTTGGGATGCAATCAGGGGAGCATTGCTGCTCAGTCCCCAGCAAAACCAATTTTCTTTACTAATATTATTTTGGCTTTAACTCCAGCTGCTGCAAGTACGCCAGAGTGAGACATGGCCCAAGGGCAAAGCCCCGCATTAGTGGAGGAGGGAGTGCTGCAAACCCCTCCTCGGAGCTACGGGGAGGACAGTGACCCCTGAGCCAGCAGCACAGGGCTGAGCACCCAACCAGCTGGCTGCCAAGGGGTTTTCCAGCTGCAGGGAGTGACTGCACATCTGGAGAGAAGCCCACCAAACTCCAGACACACATTTACTGGAGTTAAACAACATGGCTGTGCTTAGTCCTGCTCAGACCTTTCCTCGTGAGAGCAGCTGGGAGCTGCAGCTCGGAGCACACCCTGCTTCACTTGTCAGGAAGCTGCTCCAGTGCGAGGCTGGCTGTGCAGAGCTGGCTGGTAGCCTCACAGCAAATTTTGCTGGGTATGAAGCCATGCCCTGCCAGGGATGCTGCTGCCTGAGGATGCTCTTTGAGAGCTGCGTAGATGCTGCTGCCCAGGAAAGCTCCTGCCCCCTCTCCCCCGCAGCTCTCCCTTCCCTCTGCTAGCAGGAGACAGCCCCAGGGGGCACAGCCGCTGGGGTCTTCTCTTTGGCAGTCCTGTCCCAGGGCCTGGGGCTTCTTGGCTGCAGCGCAATGTGGCTCCAAGGCTGCCAGGAGCACAGCAGAGGCTGAGCTGGCAGGGGCTTTGGGACCCCCTGAGATGCTTCTGCTGCTCCAGCCCAGGGCGGCGGGGGGACGGCTGCCCCAGGGCTGGGGGTGATGATGCCATGTGCCCGCTCTGCCCTTGGGACACTCATGTGGGGACAACACACAAATGTCACCTCCCCACCCTCGCCGGGGCCTGGCCAGCCCCATGGCTACTTGCCTGCGGCCGTCCCAGCTCATCCCGGTGGCTTTTTGTCCCCATGCCACCAACTGGAGACAGGCTAGACACAATGGTTTTAGGGCTAGAAAAAATACTACCCGTCTTCCCACACTGGCCATCGGTTTTCTGGGGATCTTCATCTTGGGGAAGGGACAAGCAGGAATCTGGTGTTTGCACCTTTCCAGGATGAATGGTTTGTCCCGAGGTATCTCTGAGGCTGGTCCAGAAGAATTCAGTCTGTAAGAAACCCTCCAGGCAGGCTTTCTGTTTCCTGGCAAATGAGCTGTTTGGTTTGACCAGAACCTATTTTTTATCCTACATTTATACAATGAGAGGCTGGGAGAGCAGAGCTAGCTCAGCCTGCAGAAGAAAAGGTGAAGGGGGGGACCTGGCTGGCTCCAGCTGCCCAAAGGAGTTAGGATGCACCAAGCCCTCCCACAACGGACGGCAGCAAAGATATTCCTTGCTTCTTTTGACTGGGCAGCATGAAGCAATAGAAGGAAAGCAAAGTGGAGCTAATGGGCTATCCCAAGGGGCTTTCCCCCAGCAATTGCTGGAATAACAAATGCCACTTCTGGCACGTCAGCCTTGGATTTCAGGAAGGGCAGGAAAAAGCCTCCTTAGGAATCCAGCTGCTGCTCGTTTGGCCACCCTCTGAATTGTCAGCGGCAAATTATGTTCTATTAAATCAAATTTGCCTCTCTCTAAAAATAGCTCCCCTACTAGTGTTACAAATAACACTGGATTACCCTGCCTGAAAGCACTTACCGGGACGCGGACCCTCTCCCTTCTCGCTCCGTGCCCACCAGCCGCGTGCGTGGGCTTTGCCGTTTTGCCAGCACCGGCGGTGCGGCGTGACTCAGGACGGCTGAAGTGGCTGGGGGAGGATGGAGAGGGGGGAGCTGGGAGGGCTCCAAGCACCTTCCAAACTCTCCTGAGGGATCAGCTAGTGCCGGAGCCCTCAGGAAGCCCCCGCATGGAGCATCCTGTCAGCCCCGGGGCTGGGTGAGGGAGCTGAGGGCTGGGCGAGGGGTGATGAAGGAGGTGCCGCAGGAAGCATCACCGGGTGCAGGCACAGGCGCAGCTTGGTGGGAGCCAGGGCCCAGCCATGTAGGGCCTGAAACACTCATGTCAACACAGGAGATGTGAGGCTGAAGCTGGCAATGGGCCTGTCCCTGCTGGGGACCAGGGCCCGGGCAGGCAGTGGCAGGGCCAAGCCATGGGCAGCGGGCATGTCTCGGTATCCACGAGAAAGGGCTGCCCACGGGCAGCCCCAGTGTCCTGGGCTGGGGGGCTCCTGGGAGCAGCAACGGGAGGGCAGAGGAGCTGTTTTTCCAACCAGCCACCCCTGCCCATGAGCCTGCCAGCCATCCCATGGCCATCCAGCACTGCCAAGGACAGAGGACACAGCTCCTGGGCTGCTCCCCTGGCACGCACACAGTGCCATGGGGCTTGCTGTGGGTTTGGGAGGGCTTGTTCCACCAGCACCCACCTGCCCTCTCCCGGACCAGAGCTAGTGATGGAGACCTAATTCTGCCCAAGCTGAGGCAGAGCAGCCATGGGCAGTGGGACGGCAGCCTCCAGGTGCCGGCAGAAGAGCAGCTGCTCTCGCAGAGCCTCCAGCCTTCCACTGGCTCCGCAGGGCGGTGCAGATGGGGCTGCAAGCACATGCCCTGCCTGCAGGAGATTTCTGCTTCAGATGACCTTTGGGAAGGAAAAACGTTGGCTTCTCAAGCTTCAGGAGATGGTTTGAGGAGGGAAAGCTCCTGCTGTGCATATGCACGCTTGCACGTGCAGAGACTGTAGCTCTCCAACAGCAGCGGGGTATGGCACAGCCCGAAGCCAGGCTCTTCCCTGCATCCCTGGCTGGGCCTGCTGAAAGCCATACTCACTCACATCTTCTCCCACGGCAGAAGCACAGTGGGTCCCTGCAGGAATGGCATTTTCCAGCCCGCCCGCCCCATCTTTTGGAAAGATCAGCCTATTTTTGTGTTGGGCTTGGGAGAGGCCCCTGAAGCGGTGGGTGGAGTGTAAATCCCTCCTGTCCCACTGCAGCAAACAAACCCCAAGAAAGTCACGCTCAAACTATTTTCTGCAATGACAGGAGAACGCACTTTTCTGCATTTTGCCAGCCCGAGAGGACACTCGGGATCTGCTTTTTCCATTCTCCCTGCCTGTTGCTCTCTACACATTCCCCTGGCCCTTTGCCTACCCACCCACCCACGCAGAGCCAGGCATGCTGTTTGGGTACCTTGCATCAACTTTACTTTGGGTACCGAGTACCCTCGTGGCACTGGAGCAATGAAACGTGCTGGCAGGACGCACCGGAGCACCCAGGCAGGCAGCTGCCCATGAGCCCACAACCGCTGGCCCTGAGCACCTCTCATGGGTGAAGGTGCTCCATCCCACCTGGAGTAGCTGCTTTTCAGTGCGTTGTGCCGGCTGCCCGCTCCCCTGCTGTCGGCAGTGGTCCAGCAAACACAGAAGCAGTTGTTGGTGCACAACCCCAAACCCTGCATGCACACACATCTGCCAGGAGCACCTCGCTGGGCCGCTGCGCCCGCTCCCGGCTGTGGGGCATCCTTCCCTGGCAGCTTTTAAGCAACCAAGCAGTGTTTCACTAAGAGATGCTCCCCCCTCCCCGACCGCTGTGTCAGGGGACCAACAAAGCCGGGGAGAAGAGTCATCTGCTGCCGCCACCGTGACCAGCTCTCGCGTGGCGGGTGCTCTCTCCCACACAGCCGGGCAGTGACACGGGAAGAGGAGGGTGGCCGGGCCAGCCCTCTGGCCCCAGGGTCGGACTGCAGACTACTGATTCCCAACTGGGAGCTGGGAGAGCTTGGCTCAGTCTAGCTGCCTGGGGACAGCGGGGACGCAGCATGGCCCCGCTGGAGCTCACCCCCCCCATCAGCTGCCAGAGCCAGGACAGCTCAGCTCGCACCCTAGGGACACCAACAACTTCCCGACTGTTGCCTTTTTAGAGAATAATTTTGCTGGCTGAGGTCGGAGCAGATGGGATCCAAGCTAGGACGCCTTTTGAACGAGACCCGTCCCCTCGCCACCTCCCCTGCAGGTCCCAGCCAGACCAGAGCTTGTCTTGCAGAAAAGCCCCTTCCCACACCAGGCAGGGAGGCAGTGGCTAGCCCCTGGGATCCTCCCTGGGTCCCGACTCCATCACCTCACACCTACAAATCCAGGGCTTCCTGCAGCCAGCACAGGGAGGCCCCAGGTGTCTCTCCCCATGGGAATCCTGTGGCAGCAAGTCCCATGGGTTAACCGCACCTTGTGTGGGATAATGCTACCTTCCGATAGCTTTGAAATACATGCTTCTCCGCTTTCATCCCCTGAAACAACCTGAGGAACACGCTGCGGACAGCCTCTTTCTGCGGGCCAGGTGTGCTGAACACCTCCTTGGTCCTCCTGCCCTCCAAAGCAAATGGCCCCAGCAATTTTTACTTAACGAGAAAGACACTAACGAGCTTTTCCAGCCTGGCAACACGGGGGAATGGCTGACTTGGGCTGTTTCGCTGCCCACCAAAAGGGTGTGTGGTTTTATAGCAAAGCTGAGAACCAACACACACTGAGACACCAGTGAAGATCGCGTAGCCTCCCCAGGCTGCGTTAAAGGCTCCGTGGCAGCCATCTTCTCCACCCTGGGGGACAAGGGGATGCTGCCCTGTCCTTCCCCACCCTTAGGGCAGCTTCTCCCCGGCCCGGGCACCAGGGGATCCTGGTTGCTGCGCCCCAGCACTGCCCCGCTCGTTGCATACGTCTCCCCGCTCCCCGAACCGCTTCCCACCCGGCCCAAAGGCCTCGGGACGGCGTCGGGACCGGCCCCGAGGGCGTCGCGGGCTCCGAGGACACCGGGCGCGGGGGGGGGCAGCGCCGCCAAGCCGGTCCCGGCCGGGGCAGGAGGTCGCGGCTGGGAGAGCGGCGGTCCCGCGTGGGTCGGGGGCTCTTCCCGGGGCTGGAAAGGGGCGAGCCCACGGCGGGTCCCCGGTCCCCCCCTCCCCTTGCCGCAGCCCCGCGTCCCCCCGCCGCTGTCCCCTTACTTGGAGGCGGCAGCGCGGTGCCATCGGCGGGGCCGGCCAGGTCGTTCCGGCGGCGGCGGCTCCGGGGACTGCCGGTTCCCGGCCTGGCTGGGCAGCCCGGCAGCTCCCCGCTCCCTCGGCGAGGCGGAGCCGGGGTGGGGGGGATGCGAGCGGGCCCGGCCGCGCCGCTCCGCTCCGCCTGTCTCCGCCGGCACCGGCGGGCGGCCGGGAGGCGGAGGGGAAGGAGGAGGAGGGAAGAGCCCGGCGGCCCCGACCGCGCCCCCGCCCCTCCCCGGGCCCGGGGCAGCGCCGGGAAGCGCCGTGGCGGGGAGCAGCCGACCTGCGGGTAGGACCGGGAGCCGCCTTTCCATCACAAAACTCCTTTATTATGAATTCCCACCACCACCCCCAGCGGCAGGACTTTCCCCATCTCCCACCTGCCCCGCCGCTCCCCATCCCTGTCCCCACAGAATCATTTAGGTTGGAAAAGGCCCTTGAGATCATTCCTGTCCCCCTCCCCATCCTCGTCTCCATCCCCATCCTCATTCCCATCCCCATCCCGCTGTCTTCCCTGGGGCTTTTTACCCCCCTGCACTTCGGGGTCTCCTGCTTTTGGGCGGTTTCACCGACAGCAAAGGTTGCTCTTTCCTAAGGAACGGAACAAACTGCCAAAAACAAACAAACAAAAAAATGCCAAAACAGAGAAAAAGCATTTTTATTTTCTTTCCATGACGCGTATGCTTGCCTGCTCGGGGGTGACACTATTTCAGGCATGTCTATTATTTATGTTTCACTATATTTATATTAATTAGAGATGCCATCCATGTACGTAGTTCTCCAACTTCAAAAAAAGCAGGAGAAGGGGACTGACAGCTGAGACTGAACTTTCTCAAGAGAAACAGGCAGAGAGAAGCAGAATACTCAGCTATATCTGCACTCTGTGTGCTGGTCCTGTACGACATTCCTGCTCTACACCTGGGATCTCTCCAGTCCCAGCCCCACTTTCCTTCCCTCCCTCCTGGCAGGGACCCCAGAGAGATGGGTCGGGGCTCCTGGCTGGAATGCTGAGGATGACGGAGTCTCCAGAGACATGCCAGTTTTAGGGGAGATGGCAGCACTCATGTCCTCTGTGCCCAGGCAAGAGGAGCACCCACTGGCCCTTGGTGATGGGCTGTGGTGAAGCATGGAGGAGTCTCACCTTGCAGAGCAGTGGAAAGAGGGCCCTGAGCTCCCCAGCTCCCGTCCATGCCGACATCTTCCTCGGGAGTTGTAACCTGTGTCAACACCTAGGCAAAGTGGGTGACCTCCCCTCTGCCCTGACATGAGCGTCCCAGCCCTGTCCTCATCCCGTCCAATGGCTCTGGGCCACTTCTCCATCCTAGGGAGGCCTCTCCACAGGGAGGCAGCCGTTTGCCAAAAATGTGGGTGAGAGGAGGAGGAGGAGAATGGGGAAGGCTCTTGGCTGTATACCCACTATTGCCTTTGCCCAGGGTACCAGGGCACATCAGCTCTGGGCTGAGCAGGCAGAGACCCGACCAGAGCTGGTGAAACACCTGGTGCTGGCAGACACAAAATCCTTTTCCCAGTAAGAAGCCTTGCACCAGATGAAACCTTGCCCAGCTCAGGGCTGACCCTGGCCCTTGTGGGAGTGATGCACTTGGGACGTGCTGCTACCTCCAGCAATGCTCTCTGGCTGGCAGTGGCCCCCCAGGGCTTTCCAGGTGGCTGGGAGATCCCACAGCTTTTGCCAGGGGCTGGAAATGGCCCTGCATGAGTGGTGCATGAATAGTTTTTTCATGCAGGGAGTCCAGCTCGACCACGAGAAGCCGATGGTCCAGCCGAGATGCTGTACTCCCCTACTCTGCATTGGGTTTGCGAATGCTCTGCCCAGGCTATTGGTGAAACACTCCCAGCACACCCAGATGAGAAAGTTTCATTCTTTCCCCGCATCCAAGTAGGTATTCCTTCCAGGGATTAATTAGTAAATTAAAATGGTAGAATGACAAAATTATTATGATTAAGCACAAGCCTTGGTGACGATGGCTCTCTCTTGCAGGTCTGTGTGCTGTGTCCCAGCACATTCCCCCCTCCCTTGAAGGGCTGCGGGCAGTGGATTCACCCCCTGGATTGATTCTCTTAGTAGGAAAGACACTGGGATCAGGGTTTGGGTGGTTAAGAACTACCTACAGGTGCATTAAACATTGATCCCCAGGCCTGAAAGCTCTGACCATGCAGCCAGCAGTGCTCTCCACCCACAAGAGAAGGAGGGTCCCTTTGCTGGGGTGGCAGCGACCGTGGTCTGGGGGTGCTGGCAGCAGCTGTGAAGCCTCCAAGCGCTGCCTCTGCACGTGCTGGAGGAGGAAAAGCCCAGTCTGGAGAAGTGTGAAGGACAATGTGCCGGCGTGGGGACACTGCCCTGTTTCATAACCCACCCCCTCCAGGGTTTCGTAACTTCTCCCTGGTCCCCATCAGTTTACCAATACTCTCCTTGCTGTGCCGATGGGTCCCTGGCTGTGGATCACCGATGACCCACCACCCGCCGGAGACCCCGCAGCTGCGGCTGCCCGTGCTTCCTCGGCAAAGTGCTCCTGCCAAGCCCTGCGTCTCAAGGCCGGGGCTGGCCGAGCCTCGCTTTCCAGATTAACGCAAGTGATGCGCTGAAAGCTGGATTGATTAGAGCTGCAGCCCTGTTTTCTAGTCCCGTCCAAAAAAGCCATCACATTTTGCCTGGGAAAAATTGTCCTTCTTAAACCTGAGTCACTTACGATTCCCTGTTCTGATGCGCAGTAATTTCTTTTTTCTCACTGGTTCCCCCTGGGAGGGCCCAAACCCCAGAGATGATCAGCAGGCAAAAGGATGGGCAAAGCCATAGGCAGAAAGTGCAGCTCCCTGTGGTTTTGGGGGCTGAAATCCCTTCGCTGCCCGCTCTGCCCAGCACCCATGGGACTTGGGCACCCAGGCTCCCAAGGAGATGGTTGCTCTGCAAAGCCATCGCCCTCCAGTCTGGGCACTGACGGGCAGCCCCCGCTGCTCCCTGAGGCGCGGGCAGAGACACAGAAGCAGTACAAGCATTATTTTGGGGCCACCCAAAGGGAAGAGGATGCTTTTGTCAGTGCGACAAGCAAAGGAGAAGTTAAAAGTGTCTTTTCACCATCTGGGCAGATTTGGGGGATTTTTATCAGCTCTCTTCTTGCTTTAACTCTGGTTAATTTACTCTTGAAATGTTGACCCAAGGCAACGCCATGGTTTGCTGCTAACTCAGTTGCAGTGACGCTTCCCCTGCCTGGGCTCTGTTACGTAGGGGAGAAGGAATCCCTAGCAATTATAACTTGATTATTTTACTGAATGTGTGATTACAAATGGGAACCGCAGAGCCCGTTAGGACTCTGAGTAATGAGCACCACAGTCGAGATATAATTAAAATGAGCCCAGGCTCCCCCAGCCCCAGCTCTTGCTCTGAAGACAAGCAGGCTGCTCGGAAAGCCATTCGCCTGCCCTTCACCCTTGCCAGTTATTTCTCAGTGACTGGAGAAAGACAGTAAATTTCAAAGGGGGGGAAAAAAACAAAAAAACACTTGAAAAATTTCCAGGCTGATTTTTTCTTTTACAGCTTTCATTCTGCTCAGCGGTGGTTCCCCAGGGATGGGCAGGGACAAGGACAAGCTCTCCCGCTCCTGCCCGCAGGTGGTCACCAGCATTATATTAAGTTGCGGTGAGCCTGGAGAGTGGCAGATTAGGCTGGAAATTAGAAAACGCGGCAGGGATGGGATGTCGCCCGAGAGGGACTCAGCCGCAGAGCTGGGAGACTCCAGTGCAGCCGAAGTGGCCCCTTCCCAGCCGCTGGTCATGGTGATGCGGGGTGCCCCGGGGCATCAGCCATTTGGCCACTTTTATTACCTGTTTTTTCCCAAAGACTCTGGTGTCACCCTAGCAGGCTTTTCCCAGCCTCCTGCCTGGGGGCGCTGCATGTCAGGGGGAAACAACAGCATCTCCACTGCTGGCTGCCAGCTGACTCCATCCCTGCCTCCAGCGCCTTGAGACCAAACTGCCCAGCTCTCCTCCAGAGCATGATTTTTAGGCAGGATTCTGGAGGGTGAAATATTTCTGATTTTGGAATCTCTGGGGCTGGCATATCGCATGGGGAAGCATTGGCAGGCAGCAAGCGAGAGCTGCAGCGATGCAGTCCGAGGGAAGGTGCACAGCAGTGCCAACAGCAGCTGTCCAAGGCTGCGCAGCTCTTGCCCAAGCCCAGCCCATGCGCGGAGCCAGCCTGCTGTCGGGGAAAGATGGTGCAAGTGAGTCAGGGATTTGGATGAAGCAGTGTTCTCCCCAAGGCAGGAGGAGGACCCCATGCCGAGTCGGCAACTGGTGGCACAGAGCCTGAGAGCCACCGGCTCCCTCTGAGCCCGGGAGTTCAGCACAAGCAGGGGAAGCCCAGGTGGGAGGAAGCTGGGCAACCGAGAGCAGTGCTATGGGCCAAGTCAGAGCACCCATCAGCCCTTCCCCTGTTTCCTCTTGAGTGACCTTGAGTCTGCAGAAGATGATGACTGCAGTGACAATGCAACGGCTCGGAAAGGGACAGCATCATAGCATCATGGCATCAGAAGCTGTCAGCAGAGAGCCCCAGGGACGGCCGCACACCTGAAATGCAGGGTGCAACATTGCACCTTCTCATCCATGTCCCAACCACGTTGCTCCTCAAAATTACATCTTGGCAGTGTAAATGCAAAGACATGAGGGATGCTTCAGCACAGCCATGCAGGAAGTGCCCTGTCTGTGCCCGCTAATGTTGGTGTGATATTGTGTTATTAAAACATGTAGAAAATTGTTCTGTAGACTGCCGTATCTGTGCTCCCAGCAGTTATTTTAACTCAAATAAGTAGCATAGTGGAAAAATCACACATTTAACCAAATATATGGAAAAACTCTCTTGTACAGAAGTATCAATGTATCATCTGCAACCTCAGGTGCCTGATGCTGTGGGTGACAGTTCACTGCACACACCTGGGTGCAGCTAGGTGCCTCCAGTAGGAAAAGGGAGGTGGGAGGAGGAAGGCAGGTGAGGAGCACGAAGCAAATCTGGGGTGCAGGAGCCCATGCCGAGGCAGAGCCCTGGCTCCATGCTCTCGGGGAAGGTGTGGGAACAGCGGGCTCCTACCTCCCCTTGGCTCTCAGCTCAGGCTGCTGCCTTGCTCAGAGCGTGCGGAGCAGAGCAGGGAAGGGAGTCAAAGAGCTGTCAGGTGTTGTTAGCAGTGTGACATCTCTTAATAAGGCCCATCTGGTTGGAAGGCACTGGATCCGGCAGGATTTCTGCAGACCTGATGGTGAATGCTTTTGCCAAGGTTTTACAATCAGCATTAATAAACACGCCGGGGCGGCATTTGGCACTGTGAGCTCAAACTTCCCAGTCTGAGACTAGAAAAAACAGAATTACAGAAAAAAATCCTCGTTGCACAGCAGAGCTCCTGGGCAACTCATTCCACCTTCTGGGATGTGTGGATCCTGCACGGCCTGCAAACACCTACCTGGCTGTGGGTCACTTCCGGTGGGGTAGCTGGTTCCCACAGACATCCCGTCTCTCTGGGAGTGTGTGTGCGGATCCTGCATTCTTAATCAAAGGGCTGGCTGGGCTCTCCAGGTTTTCTACCAGCCTTTCATCCCCGAAGAGCCACCAGACCTTTATCTGAATCTCCATCCTTCTCGTCCTGCATCACTGCACCACAAGGGACACAAGCGGCTGCATGGGGCAATAACCATGGCATGGAAACCCCTGTCCTCCGGGAAGAGGGATTGCAGCAACACTGCGGGGACCAAACCCGCTGTGACAAGCCTGCGTCTCCCCTAAAGGCAACACGCACCATGCAGGCAGCGGGCACTTTTAAAGCAGGGTGGCACTGTATAGAAAGTGTCTGGGCGGGAACAGCTGGACCCGTAGGTTTGTAATAGCAGCAGAAAAAGCCCATGTGATTTAGGGAAATGCCACATTCAGGGACGATGAAAGGGTAGAGCTGAACCGAGTGGCTGTCGATGAATCACAGGGCTTTAGGGAACATGCTAACGGGTGTTTAAACTACTCTGTAAAGCTTGGCACAGTTCCGGCAGACATTTGGGCATTGCAGGAGTGGGTTCTGCTCCCCATTCCCCGCTTCTCCCCCCAGAACCAGGGAAATGGCGTGGTGCAGAGAGGGGAACTGAATGCTCTGGTGCCTGTGGGGACCCCTGCATGCTGCCGATCCCGAGGCAGGGGAAGGGGCCAGCAGATGGGTGCCTCGGGCTGCAGCACCAGAGCACGTGGTCCCAGCACAGTGTGCTGGTGTGAGCCGAGCTTTGCCAGGACAGCCCTGCTCCGGGGGCCTTGGAGCTGATGGGGAAGCATGGAGGAGATGGCTGCTGCTGCATGGGGTCAGATGGAGCTGGTGGATCTTCATTTGCGCTCATTAATATAGGCTGCCATCTTTTCTGCTTCCGGCTATGCCCACCGGACCTCCAGCCCTGACATGCTGCGGCAGTGCTTACAGCATGAGGAAGGCAAGGAGCAGTGAGACTGGGGTGGTGCGAGACACCAGCACCTGCAAGGCACCCTGGCACCCCCAAGGCACCCCTCTGCTCCTGCCCACACCTGGCCGGGGGCTGCAGGCTTGGCCAACTCCAGTTCTTGGGCCTTGCAGAGCCCTGAAGGGTTCCTTGGGTGCTTTGGACTCTCTTAAGTGAGCAGGATTAAATTAGCCTCGTTAGAAACCCTATCAGGCTGAGCAGTCTGGAGTGCCAGGCTGCAGGGGACACCAAGTCTCTCTGTGGCAGGCTTCACAGGGCCGCCAGTGGGGACAGGGGTGTCCCCAAATCAAATCGCCTCAAAGGCGTTGATCCTGAACACCCCTGCAGATGCCCTTGGCGTTATTCCCACAGTTGGTCCAGACTATGTCCCCTCTGTGGCTGCTCTTCCCCAGGGTCGTGGTGCTGGGTTGTAGGTCTCTCCCCAAAGCTTGTCCCATTATCCCCGAGGGCTGGCTGGAGCGGTCCTAACCATGAGTGGTAAGAAGAATCTCTTTAAGTATATACTTCCTTAAATCCCTTGAACTCTTGAATTAAAATAAGGATGTGGGATTTAACTTGGAAGGTTTTGAAGCAGATATTTTTGTTATACATCATCATGCATGTCACAAGTCTAAAATATTTGGAAGGGCTGTACAAATAGCCGTTTGATCACCTTTTCTCAGCTGGCTCCTGCTTCCCTCTATCTCACAGCTGCCACGGAGCAGGAAAACGCACGTGGCACTTGGAAACCTGTAGTTTTACTTTTGGTTACTTTCAGTGTTTCTAAGAGAGATGCTGTTATAAGACTTGTTTCATCCAAAATATATGTGGAGAGGAGAGGAGAGGAGAGGAGAGGAGAGGAGAGGAGAGGAGAGGAGAGGAGAGGAGAGGAGAGGAGAGGAGAGGAGAGGAGAGGAGAGGAGAGGAGAGGAGAGGAGAGGAGAGGAGAGGAGAGGAGAGGAGAGGAGAGGAGAGGAGAGGAGAGGAGAGAAGAGGACCAGGGCACCTGAGGATGCTGCTTCCCTGAGCATCACTCAGACACCCACAGACTGTCAGGACAAAATTGTTGGCACTGAAACGCTGTCACATAACTGGGAATTACACCGTTCTCCAGGCAATCATTGTGTTGTGTCAACCCCAGAACTCCCAGCATGTGAAATGGGAGTTTTCATGACATTTTCAGTGGAAAGAGGGGCAAAATAAGCCAGAAGCTCTTTCCCACCTTGACAGCTGGACCAACTGGGGAGGCCTGGGTGTATGGTTCAGGGTGCCCCACATCTTCCTCCCCATCGCCCTGCTCCCAGGCATCACCCCAGGCCAGCGGCTGGTAGGGATGTCCTGAGGTCTGCACCCCAAAAACGCCCACCAGGCACTGGGGGCCGGGGGCAGGTCTGATGCTCCCAGGGTTTTGTTTTTCTAAAGCTACATCAAGAAGATGTTGCTATTAAAAGACCTTCTGGATCTAAGATGTGAATCCACAACCGCAGCCAGCCAGCTTGTCTCGGTTTCAGCTTAAAACCCTCTGCTGCCGGGCTGCCGGAGCCAGTGCCGCAGTCACCAGGAGATGAGAAACATTTGCCATATGCTGAGGGATTACTGTATAAAACTGAGATGCTTGGCTGCACGCCAAGACACAAGGTTTCCAAATAGAGTCTGAATCCTGGACAGAAAAGTTCCAACTAAATATAGCCATGACAGCCTCAGAGTTGACTTCTTTTTTTTGGGGGGTTGAGTTCACTTAAAACAGCCTGTTTTTTTTTTTTTTGTGCCCTGCCGAGAGGGCAGGTAGAGGCGTGTTTACAAACAGAGGTAAAAACCCAAGGAGATGGTGGGAGGGGGAAATCTCGCCCTTCCTCCCACCCGCCCTGGGATGCTCCCAAGGGATGGAGGGGATGTGGTTGCGGAGCTCCTGGGCTGCCTCCAGCTGATGAGGAGGAGCAGGAACCAGAGGAGGCACCTCTGGCCTCTTCTTCTTCATGCCCTGCCCAGGAAAGGGCTATCTGTCTAAAAACCATTGCAGGGAACCAAAAAACCTGGGGGGACCCATGACAACACGGAGGATGAGACAAGTGGACAGCCCTGGAGAAAGGCTGGTGCCTGTGGAGGCTCGCTTGCATGCTGATCAGCAAGAAGGAACTTTGCTGGATGGCTTCAGCAGAGCCAGTCGTGCTGCTGGGAGCCAGGAGTGATGGGAGGCTGAGAAAAACTCAGCGAGATGATGGTGCTTTCACTTGGAAAAGGTGATTTAGATTTTCTGGGCTGCCAGCCCTGCTAACACCTTTCTGAGAAGTGGGCTGAATTACTCAGCCATAGACGCACTGGCAAATGCAGAAACAAAATCAAAGCCCAGCACCAGGACAGAGAAAGGGGCTGGGATTTCAGCAGCGCTGCAAGCTGGCTGAGCCAGCTCTCAGCTTTGGGACGGAGCAGCTCTGGGAAATGCTTTTGCAAAACCCCATAGAAAAAGAAACAAAGCCTAAATATCTGGGATGGGAAAGCAGGTGTTGGATGCACTCCTCACGCCGAGCACAGCGCGCTGGGAGGAAGCATTGGAGAGAAAGCAGAGTGAACTCATCCTCCACAACACAACCAGCATCGCTCCTGCTCACGAGCCGACCACGTGCGCTACAGGCAGCAGGGTGCTGAAACTTCTTTAAAGGGTTGGGGGAGAAAAATCCCAGAAAGCCATAAGTCATTGGCAATATAATAGAATAGAAATATATAATATATATAATATCATAATAATATATAATATATATAATATCATAAGATATTGTTCATAAACTTGATGAGAAAAAGGAGGCGAGACAAGCACCTACATGTGCATTGGCTTGCACAGTATCCTCAAGAGCTTTCCAACACCTTTGCACTGCAGGCAGTATTTTATTTAAGGGTTCACAGCTCCTAGGACAGCTGATAGGGATAAAAATTAAGCAGATGCCTGAGACAGGCCTTAAGTGAGGGCAGCCCTAGAAAACACAGGATGTCTGAGATGATGGGCAAGTTTCGAATCATCAGAAGTTGTCCAAAAGAAAAAAAAAATCAGGTTTGTAAATTCTTATAAAAAGGCACGAAAGCTGCCTGGGGTGTGATCCCACCTCAGCAGGGTAGCTGTTGGGAGGGAGAAATCTGGCTCCGCAAAATTTGTGTTCCTAAACAATGGCATTGGGGAGGTCAGTGACATGGGGGAGGTACAGCTAATAATAACAAATACCACCAGAGTTATACCTTACATAGATAAAACTGCCGCTGGAACCAGCTTTCTGAGAGCCCAGTGAAAAGCTTTTGTTTAATTTATGGGGCTCAGGCTATATTTAGCCGGCAGATCCTTGGGGTTTTATCTGGGATCGCTGCTCTGAGCCAGCAGCTGGAACATTTTAATTGTTTGTTCTGGGTTTGTTTTATTTTTTTTCCCAAAGGGAGAAAAAGGAAAGCAGGTGCCGGAGTCTGACCCTGCCGGCTTCCCAACAACCTCGGCAGCACCTCCCGGGGCAGGAAGGGCAAACGGGCCTTGGGGTGGCTCTCTGCCTCCTGGGAGACTTTCTGGGGTGGTGCTGGGGGGTTCACAAGGTGAGCCCCTGTCCTCCAGCCCGGCCGGCTGGCGGGGGCTGCACCTGCTGGGACCCCACGTTCATCCCTAGCTGCTGTCAAAAAGCAGCAACCAGCAGGCGAGAGCACAGGGGGACTTCACCATGCCGTGTCTCCCCATCCTCTGGCTGCTACGGTGATTTAAAAATAGCCTGGGTGGCCCAGTGAGGCGAGAGCTTCCCCTTCTTCCAGGAAAGTGAGAAGCGCTGCTCCAGGCCTGGGAACGTGCCTGCGTTCCGTGGGGTTTTTATTTGTTAGGAAAGCCCTTTGGTATTTGCCTGGAGCGTGGATGTGAGAGGAGCCATCTGCTCAGGGGACAGGCGGTGTTTACACCTCTGTGCCAGCCTGGGCAGAGATGGGCTCTGCAGACGCCTCATCCCCAGCTCCTGTCACGCCACCGGCACCTCCGCCCTGCTTGGCCCTGATGATGAATGCAGCCATCTCTGTTTAGGAAAACACCTGCTCTGCTGCGCCGGGATCTCCCACGGCAGCTCGGAAATCCCCCCCGTCCGGTGCTGTCAGGAGCTGGCACGGTGGGGTGGCAGCAGGGACAGCCATGTCCCTCCTGTGTGGGGCACCGGGCACGCCAGCAGCCCCTCTTTGGAGATGTGCCCCAGTGCTGAGCACGGTGTGGCCAGAGGAGCCTGGGCGGGCAGAGGGCTGGAGGGGTCCGATGGGCTGGGGCCCCCGGCAGAGCCACGGCCCCCAGAGGCAGCCCTGGTTTGGGGGACGCCGCAGCACAGAGGGTGTTTCAGGAGGTCCTGCTCCACCGCTGACACTCAGGGCTGCAGGCAGGCACCTCTCCCCAGGCTCAAGTGAAGGTGTTGGTGAGTTGATGAGACAGAAAAGAGGTAATTAAAGGCAAAATTAAGCACCTTGGCAATGCACATGGTCCCAGGAGAGGCTGGCTCAGGCTCAGTCGTCTTTGGCCCAGCACCAAGGGTACTCCAGGATCCCTGTCTGCTGGTGCTGACCAGAGGGGAGGTGGGATTGGGACTAAAGGGAAAACTTTGAAGAAGGACAAGAAAAAGTGACTGCTTGCGACCTTCCTTTCCCCCCCCCCCCCCTTTTTTTTTTCTTTTTCTCCCTGCAAAGTAAATCTTTTTCATTTGGACCCCACTGACACAAACAAGCCCAGGTTTTGCACCGAAATGCTGGCAATTGCCCCTTTCCATTGCCGGCTGGCGTGGTGAGCTAATTTTATCCTCCCCGGCCCCACACCATCTCCTGGAGATTGTCCTGTTGCAGCCAGGGAGTGCTAGAAAATAGCACATCGCCCACTCATCCAGCCTCCTTCAAGGGAAATATTTATATTATGCCAAAGAGAGGGTTTCCATGGCAGTGATGACTTTAGCACCGTCGCCTTGGAAACCACTTGAGGCCATCTTGAAGGGTTCGAAAATACCCTTCAGAGACAAATAAGGAAAGGGAGAGGAAAGGCCAGCAGGATTAGAGCAGCGTTTCGGTCTCCCCCGGCTTGCCTGTTGGCACCTTGCCCGCTCTCACTGCCCGCGTGCCTGTCCGTGGGTTCTCACTCCGAGTCCCTGCCTGTGCCACCAGGATGCTCCGTAGCCCAAGTGTTGGTTCATGAATGAACCCAGGACAAACCAACAAGGCACTCTGCAAACAGAAATGGTTCAGTGAACGCTTCCTCTGGCCTCCCAAGCCAGCCGGCAGCGGCTCTGGTGTCAGGGCATTGCTCAACAAGTGTGAAAGAGCTGCCTCCAGCCCAGGAGGTGGCTTCGGGGAGACTTCCCTGGGCCTGCTAATGCCAGAGTGATGACAGTGCCTGCCCATCCTCAAGCACCAGCTGCTCTTAGAGGAACAAACACACAGGTCCCATGTCTTTTGGCAGCCCCTGAGTCCCCACTACATGCAAAGAGCCCCGTGTTTCACCCGAGGAGCTGCCAAAATCTGAACCACCTGCAAGAGGAAGCTGCTGGTATCAGAGCGCTTGCCTGCCGTGGCAAAATCAAGAGAGGCCCGTTCCCTCCTCTGCATCATGCATCTCCTATGGCTCAGCCCCCACATCCCACAGTTTGGCAGACCTAACGCTATCGGCCGTTTACTCTCCCAGCCTGCAGGATCTCTGTCACCAGTGGCCAGCCCATCTGGCTCTCAAGGACACCAGGAACACGGCAGGCAGAGCGAAGCTTTCAGAGCAGACAGACGATGAGCTCCACAATGAAACTGGCGGTGGATGCTGCCTGCTCAAGCTACAGGATTGCTTTCTTCAGGTTTCATTCTCCCTTTTGCTGATAAAGATTAGTCGTCTTCTTAATTTAGTTTAGGACAATCCAAAATACATTTCTATTCCTTCTCCCCAAGCTGCCTCCATGCTGGGGAGTGAGTTATTCACCAAGCCAGAGCTCTGCCCTCGGCACCCACGCTCAGCTCTGCAGTGCATCTCCAGTGCTGCCTCCTGCCTCCCACCCATGGGATCCCTCATGCTGCCCCACGCCTGCCCCACAGCCAAAATCAGTCAGCCACAAACAACTCTCTCCCACAGAGAAACAGCTGTGCCATGCTTGGTCCCTCCATGGGATCCCAAGGGTGCACCCAGCCGCGGTGCCAGTGTGGCGGTAGCTTGTGTCTCCCCGTCCCGCTGCCTGTGCCAGGCTGCCTGCTCCTGCCTGCACCTCAAGGGGCAAGGTGCGTTTCAGGGGCATTGATGGTGTTGGGGGATTTGCAGCCATGTGTCTGCCTGAAAAAGCTTGGTCTTGTTCTGAATCAGCCTGGTGTGAGCATGCCTTTGTGCTGGAGCCCGATGCCCACCCAGCTTCAAGGGATGGTGGCTTCAGCCATTGCTGCAGAGCAGGGAAGCAGTGGCCGGTGGGGATACAGCACCCTGCGGTACCTATGGGGGCCTGGGCACAGGATTGCAAGCTGGGACGGGTCCACTCATAGGAACAGTGGTTTTGCCCTGCTGCTGCCAAGAAGGCCACGTGCATGTAGTGATACTCCGTTCCCAAGGGATTTGGGGTAAAACCAGGTCCCAGAGCAGCCCCATGAAGGCAGCATTGCAACCCTCCTCACAGCGACCGTTGGAAACCCATTTCTTTTGGGCTCTCTGCATCGCTGGGCATGAATCAAGCAGTGCGGAGCTCTTTGGCTCCAGCACAGGAAAGCAGTCAGCTGTATTCTTGACCTACAGCATCTGAAAATCCCCATTTATATCGATGCAGCTTCTCACGTCTCAGATGTTGAACACGCGGGCTTGAGGCCAGCGGGCTTCTTGCTTTGCCCAGGAGGGAGACCCCAGCACCCCATGTGTCATGAAAATTCGCACCCGGCCCATGCTGACCGAGGCAAGAGGCTACGATGCAAAGCATAGAATTACAAGGGTAAACGTTTATTCATGGGCATGAGGTGTCCCAGCCAAATTGAGGCACCCGAATGTGGTTTTACATGGGGTTCTTATACCCTTCAAACAATCAGGTACAACACGACTTGACTAATCACTAACACCCACACTACCAATTACTAATCACAGTAAAACTTTGCAAAGCCACTTTATTTCTGCAGCATTCTTGCTGCTTCTCTATTGATCCAGGCATCCCTGGAGTCAGTCTTGCTTGAGTTACTGATCTGTGATGCCAGACTATGCTGGGAGGGTTTCAAAGATATGTTGGAGGGGCTGGGATGCCGGAGTTATCGTGATTGTCCCAGAGTATCCTTTATCTGGGCCCAAAGAGTTGTGGTGAATGGAGTTAAATCCAGCTGGCGGCCAGTCACAAGTGGTGTTCCCCAGGGCTCAGTATTGGGGCCAGTTCTGTTTAATACCTTTATCAATGATCTGGATGAGGGGATCGAGGGCACCCTCAGTAACTTTGCAGATGACACCAAGTTGGGTGGGAGTGTTGATCTGCCTGAAGGCAGGAAGGCTCTACAGAGGGATCTGGACAGGCTGGATCAATGGGCCAAGGCCAATTGTATGAGGTTCAACAAGGCTCAGTGCCGTGTCCTGCTCTTGGGTCACAACAACCCCATGCAATGCTACAGGCTTGGGGAGGAGTGGCTGGAGGGCTGCCTGGTGGAAAAGGACCTGGGGGTGTTGGTTGACAGCTGGCTGAACATGAGCCAGCAGTGTGCCCAGGCGGCCAAGAAGGCCAATAGCACCCTGGCTTGTAACAGAAATAGTGTGGCCAGCAGGACTGGGGAAGGGATCGTCCCCCTGTACTCGGCACTGGTGAGGCCGCACCTCGAGTGCTGTGTTCAGTTTTGGGCCCCTCACTACAAGAAGGACATGGAGGTGCTGGAGCGTGTCCAGAGAAGGGCAATGAAGTTGGTGAAGGGTCTGGAGCACAAGTCTTAGGAGGAGCAGCTGAGGGAGCTGGGGTTGTTTAGCCTGGAGAAGAGGAGGCTGAGGGGAGACCTTATTGCTCTCTACAACTACCTGAAAGGAGGTTGTAGTGAGGTGGGGGTCAGCCTCTTCTCCCAAGTAACAAGCGATAGAACAAGAGGAAATGGCCTCAAGCTGCGCCAGGGGAGGTTTAGGTTGGATATTAGGAAAAATTTCCTCACTGAAAGGGTAGTCAGGAACTGGAACAGGCTGCCCAGGGAAGTGGTTGAGTCCCCATCCCTGGAGGTATTTAAAAGACGGGTAGATGTGGTGCTTAGGGACATGGTTTAGTGGTGGACTTGGCAGTGCTGGGTGAACAGTTGGACTTGACGATCTTAGAGGTCTTTTCCAACCTAAACGATTCTATCATTCCATGGTTCTATGATCCTTCATGGACAGCTCTAAGCTTCCCAGAAGCAAAGTCCTTCTTTGCAGGGCTGGGCTGTTCTTTCATTTGTTTTACTTAAGCATGAACAACACCAGAGTCTCCAGTAAAATTCCACTACCGGACTACATCGCAGTGCATCATGTGAACTAATATATATATTAACAAAGTTAACGCACTTTCATGCTATAAAGACCGGTGTAACGGCTAGGGGAGGGGACCTGGGGACCCTTTGGGACAGCAGAAGGCGCTCCGCTTCGGGCTGGCACTGCCCGAGCCCGGCGGGTTTTGCGAGGGGGCAGCTGCCTCCGCCGCCCGCTCCTCCTCCCGCGGGGCTCTGGCCCCCTCCCGCGGCCGGGCCCGGGGCTGCGCGGGGGGCGGTCCGCCCGGGGGGCTCCGGCGGCCCCGCGGGTCTCTCCGCCCGCTTTGCGGGGAGGGGTGACCGCCGGAGCGGCTCCTCCGGCCGCCGCACCGGCCCGCCTCCGGCCCCACGGCTCTTCCTTCTCCGGCCGGCTCCTCGGTCGCCGCCGGCTCCGTGCCGTTCCTCCCCCGGGCCCCGTCAGGGCCGGGGCCACCCCCGGCCCGCCCCCGCGCTGGGCCCTAGAGAACCGGCGGCGCCCGCCCCGCCCGGCTCCGGCCGCCCCGCTCGGCTCCGGCCGCCCCGCTCGGCTCCGCCATGGCCCCGCCGCTCCGGCTCTGCGCCGCCCTGGCCCTCGCCCTGGCCCTGCTGCCCGCCGCCGCCGCGCAGGTCGTGGCGGGAGGTAAGCGCGGCCCCGGGGCTCGGCGCTGGCGGAGTCCCGGCCCGGCTCCGCCGGTCCCAGCGGGGTGGGTGCCCGTCCCGGCACCGTGACACCCCCCGGCGCTCCCTGCCCGTGGGGATCGGGGGCTCTGAGCCCTGAGATCGGCTGAGCTCGGCGGTCCCGGCCCCGCTGGCTGCTTCCCCCTGCGCCGCAGGGGATGGGGATAGAGGCCTGGCAGCAAGGGCTCCTCGCAGAGCACCCAAAAATCATGGCTTTGCAGTTAGTTACTTTGGACCCCATTTTTGCGGGATGTCTGGTGCATGTTGCTCCATGGACTGCGCTCCAGGCATGCACTGGGCACAGGGTGGCTGCTGGCTAGGGTCCTGTGGCCACTCAGGATGGGGTCAGGCAGTGGGAGCTGGGAGGGGAGGTCCCATCCTTGCTGGGAGCTCTGCGGGGTGCGATCCTGCACAGCACAGGGCACCAATGTGTCCCTCTGAGGTCTGGAAGATGTGGTTCTGGAAGAGAGGCTTTCCTTGCCTCTTTTCCAGCTGCCACTGCAATGTAACTGTGTGTTTAGTGACACTAACGGCTCAGCCAGGTCTCAGGTGGGAGTTGGGTACCTGTCCTGGGCAGGGGGGACTCTTTGGGCAGCCAGGCCCCCACCAATGGCCCTTCAGGACAGGGGAGACTGGCTGGGGGAGTCTCAGGCTGAGAGCTTCAGACCAGGAAGAAGATGGGTGCCATCAGATCCAGGTGAGGGTGAGGAGCAGTGGGTGGCCGACTGCTTCTCCTTGGTGGGTGGAGGATGTAGCATAGCCCTGTGGATGCCGTGCCAGGTAGAGGAAAATCTCTGGCAAAGGGTGGGGACAGCCCCCTTCAGGGGTGTCCCAAAAAGTCTGCCCACTCTTCTGAGCGAGGAACTGTTCTCCATGTGATGACCAGCTCTCTAACAGCTGCATGGTGGCTCTGGCTGGGAGGAGAGTGAGGACCAGCATGTGTTTTGCAGTCTTCCTTCCGCCCCAAGCCATTCACTTCTCTTGTAGCCAAGTGGCAAAAGCATTATCCAGGAGGCTTCTAGCACAGCAAGAGCTGCTCTCCCACCTCTGACCCCAAGGACTGTGGTGCTTCCCATGCCATCCTGTGCAAGTGGGCTGGTCCCCTGAGACTGGGCATTTGGACAAAACCCCAATCCTGAAGGGCTGCAAGGTCCTGGAAACAGCCTGTTCCCATACAGCTGTACGAGGGTGGCTTTGACTTAATGGCTCAGAGGATGAACCCCAGCTAAGAGTGCCAGGAGAGGGGACACCCTGGGCAAAAGCAGACCATCAGTAGGAAGCCCGATTAAAACCGCAGGCTCTCCTTTTGCCTGCCGATGGCCTCCTGCGGTGCGAGGGCTGTTTCATGACTCCTTGTAAGCAAACAGTCTCAGGGGCAGCACAGGCGCTGTGATGCTTTTCCGGCCTCGGTTGGAGAAACAGGGAAGACGCAGCTTCCTAGAGTGTTTAAAATCTGCAATCTCAGCCTCTCCAGACGGCATGTAAACCACCCTTATCTGAGCTATGTTAATAAATTGCCCAGTTGTTTGGAGGGCTGCGCAGAGCATGTGACTGTTGACAGTGGGTCACAGCTGAGGGTTTCTGCCAGCTGGAGAGAGAAAATACAGCTTTGCTGCTTGTGAGTGTGGAAAACAAGCACCTCTGGGACTGATTTTTTCGTGATTAAAGTGCTGTGAAGCAGTGATCCTTCTTCCACCAATTACTGAGTAGTCAGGCAAATTGGTTTGTAGGTTTGGGCTTTTTTTAAACCACAATCAAACAGGCTGAGGCTTAGACTCTTTAGGCATGGGTGAGGTTTAAATGGCTGATCCTCAAGGGCTGGCAAACTACCCTTCCTGAGGATCTGGGGGACCATACCAGTGAAATGGCAGGCGAGTATCCTGTAGGAAGACTTTCCCAAAGAGCTAGTGCTGCTGGGAGCTGCAGGCAAGCCCAGGAAAGCCGCTGGACTGGGCCATCTTGTCCTGTGTTCAGACCTGATCCGTTCCCTGTGCCTGGCTGACCTGCGTCCCCTGGGGATGCCATCATCCATGGTGGCACTGGTGCTGAGAGCCGCCTGTGTCTATAGAGCAGGGGTCTTTCTCTGACAAGTGAGGGTGGAAACAGGTTCTGAACATGGGCGCAGATTTCAGCTGTGGTGCTGCACCCATCACCTGGAGCGTTTCCTGCTGAAAGAGGGTTTGGATGAATTGGCTGGGGCAGGGTATGGCCCTCATGTGCAGCGGGAGGGTACGGGCTGCTGTGGGGACCATAGCTGCATGTCCTTCCTTGTGCTCCTCTGCTGCTGTTTTTCCTGGTAGTATCTTCCTTGCCTGGAGCTTGTTTGCTTGAGCTGCTCCGTCATCCGGTGATATGGGACTGCACTGCCTGCCCAATGCTTGTCCTTGCCGGGTCCCTCCAGACCAACCCCAGCTGTGTCCCCCAGTGGTCCGGCTGCCTGCTGGCCACAGCAGATGCTCAGGCTTTTAGGTAAATAAGACCCAAGGAGAGGAACGCACAGCTCAGGGCTTTGGGTCAGCAAGGGCAAGGCAGATGACTTCCGTTTGTATTAGGGCCTCCCACTGTAACAGCAAGTGTGTTTTGAAGCTGGCAGCTCTTGCAGCAGCATTAAGCTGCATTGCCCCTGGTCCAACGGGAGTGACCACCTCCTGGAGTGGGCAAATCAGCAGGCAGGAGCAGGGTCTGAGGAGCATGGAGTTTTAAACCACTGAGAAGCTCTTCAAAGTACTTGAGGTGTCTTTTTTCCTTCCTGTAGATTGTCACCAGTATACAAACAGGAGCTGTGAGGAGTGTCTGAAAAATGTCACCGTAAGTAGCAGCAGTAAAACTCCCAACCTCTCATGATGCCTGAAAACGTAGCGTGGGCTTTGCAGGGCTGTTATGGAGCAGTTTAGCTCCTGGAACTGGGGCTGCTCCCCTGCTCTTGTCCTGAACACGCTGCAAATGCCACCCACCCATGACGGTGAGAGGGCAAACACCCCTCGGCGCTCTGGGAAGAGGCTGCTAGAAACTGCTTGGGTTTTGTTGTATGCTTTTTGAGTCAAGCAATGGAGCTTCTCCTCACAGATGGGAGACGCTGTCAGAGGGACGCACATTGTGAAGGAGCTGAGAGGGCTGGACTGGCTGGTCAAGTTCTCCCTTCACCAGTCTGTGGGTGCTGTGGCACTGTGTGGATGCAGGATGCGTACCTGGGTCCTGCTAACCTCCACTGCCTTATCTCTGGTATCAGCAAACTCAAACTTGAGTCAGATCTCACAGCTGACTTAGCCCGAACCAGTTTGACCAGACCCAGCCGAATGCTGGCGTTGGGGGTTGGAGCCACCAGGAGAGGAGGGTGCAAAGCTGCTGCAGGTAGTCTGGCTGGGAAAGACTAGTGAGGGCACACACAAACCTCTCCTGCTTATCAGCTCTGTGTCGAGTGGCTTGTCTCAAAGGCTTTCTTCTTGTCCCAAAAATGCTGCACAGAATAAACAGGAAGGATTTGGTGATCACTGCCATCATCCAAGCCAGGAGAAGGATTGTCAGCATCTTTACTTGCTCTAGAAACCTGCACTCCCCTCGCCTGCCTCTCCTTGTGCAGGCAAGCCTGATATAGCCCGTGCTGACCAAACACAACTGTTACTCCCGAGCATCCCGTTGCTGCTGGGTGGTACCTGGTCCTTGGGAGCAGGCGTTGGTGGCCCTGTTGCTGCGGCTAACTGGCAGTGCTGCCATGCATCAGTAACACTGTGCTGCTTGGTTCCTGTGTCCCAGTGCCTGTGGTGTGCCAGCAGTGGGAGGTGCGTGGAGTACCCTGTCCGAAGAGTCCTCCCCCCAGCCGACCTCTGTGAGCTCCGCTCTGCACGCTGGGGAGTCTGCTGGGGTAAGTGGATCCCACTCAAGTGATGACTGCATTTAGCACTTGCTGCTAAATGGCACTGACTGCCGCTTGCGGTAGTGGTAATGGGAGGTTTCCCTTGCCTCCCTTTCTCACTGCTGGTGTAGCAATGACATGCTGAAGTCAATCAGGGTTCTCCAAACTTCCTGAAGCATGGATGAGAAAGCGGAGTGTACGCAGTCCCTGCCTTCTGGCAAGAAGGACCCACAGGGCTTTAGCTACTCTAAATACATTCCTCATGCTTTGGTGTGATGGAGGCTTCCACATGTGGCCAGCACCTAGGAACAAGAGTCGAAGGTGCTCTGTGGGCAGCTGCCCATGCAAACCTTCCCGGTGCTCAGTGTGCACACCAGTGTCTGACTCTTCAGCAGCTCTTTCCTCTGCACCCTGTGTGTCGTTCCTTGCATGGCTTCTGGCTCTTCATCTTTAGTGGTGTGGCTGCTGTCCCAGGCAGGCTCTTAAAATTCAGGGGCGCTCTTGGAACCAGAGATGAGGTGACTTCTCTGGAGCCCTGCATGGGCTTCTAGTGCTGAGTGTGCCACAGTCCTGCTCAGCTCTTACCCACCTGAGAAAATACCCTCTTCCAAAATGAGCCCTGCAACCAGGTCACCTCCAGGAGCTTTTTCTGGCTGACACTTGACTGTTGGCTGCCTTTCCTCCTTGGTGTTCTGTTTCCTGGTGGGTTTCTGGAGAAATTAGTGTCTTCTTCAGACCAAGCTTGGTGCATGCTCATGCTCAGACAGGACCCATCTCTGGGGGGCTTGGGCAGCTAGGAAGCAAGCTGGGGCTTGATTTCTCTCACTTGTGCCCTTGATGGGGAACTTGGAGTTGAATTGTGGTTGCCTGACATCTATTGTGCTTGAGGCTTGGCTCTCTTTACCCACAAGTGTTACAACTGCTCCCATTCCTTGTGGAGGAAGAATCTCCTCTTTGTGAGCACTACAGTATGCTTTTCTGAAACTTGTGTAAGACCTTGAAATACTAGTTTGTATGTGAGTAGCTTCACAAAAGGCTTCATTATAGAAGAACACATTCCTTAGCTTGTAAAACTCGCTTTAGAGGAGATTAGTCCTGTGGGAGATTAGCTCTTAAATGAGTCTGCATTTTTGGTGTGTGTGACTTAAGCCTTTATCATCAGGTGGAGGAGTGCCTGGTGCTCTGCCACAGACCTCTCTCTGTGGGAAGGGGTGATCTGAACCCAAGGCTCACCCTGAAAGCCAAGGTTTCAGAAGCACCAATACAGACGTGTTGGTGGAGAAATTCCCTTTTGAGCTGAGGAGCCTGTTTGGGTTTGTCTCACCCCCACTGGGCTGACTTCCGATGCTTGGCTTTTGAGCTGTCCCCTACATGACCCTGTGGGTCGCACGTGACTCGCAGCCAGCAAAAGCTTCACATTGCTCTGAGGCAAGACAGTGCCGTGGACAGTCAGGTCTCAAATACCATCTTTCTCAAAGCCTTACTGGGAACACGGACCTGCAGACCTCCCTGCTGCTGGGTGAGTGCTGGAGAGGCTGCACAAGTCCACCTGTGGGGACAAACACAAGTGTCTGCAAGCTGGTGGTCTGCTGACTCTTGGTCTCACTGGTGACCTGCTAGGCCATGGCAGCTGTCTGTGGTTGGTATCTGGAACCACATTCCTTGCGTAGTGCTTGCCACGGTAGCCTGGGTAGGGACACAGTATGATTTGAGAGTCTGATGGCACAGTTGTTGGCAGCGATGAAGTTCTCCACTGGGAGCAGGAGCTGGAGGCTTTGAAAGCAACTTCAGTGGGGGAGCCAGCTCAGCCTGGAGCACCCCAATAAGCCTGCTACTGCTGAGTCCCTGTGGTGAGGGGACAGGCAGGTATCTTCTGAAATGCCCTGAAATGCACCACATGCAGTGCTCAGGCTTTCCACTGGGCTCATGGTCTGAGCTGCATGCAGAAGAGGGGATCAGAAGTGGTCTGAGAAGGCTCAGGTGCATTAGGATTTCTGTAACTTGGCTGCTGTGTGCGAAGTGGGTCCTAAACAAATATTTCCATAGGCCCAAGTCTCTGAAGAGTCTGAATCATACTTGGAAGAAACCCCTCTTTGGGGCAAAGGATTTTAGGTGATGTCTAGATATGTCCGTTTTGGCTGGTGTTTCTACTGTTATTACTGCAGGAGTAGAGTAGGATGACTGCCTCGCTGGGGCCAGGGCTCAAGGCCGCTGCTTCACCACCGCATCCCAACGGGTTTTGCGCTGTGCATGGGCAAGCAGATCCCCCAAGCCCTGGGGAGACGTGGTGGTGGAGTGAATGAAGCAGCCCTCTGCCTTCAGCTGCTTCAGCAGCACTGCTGGCCCCAAGCTGATAAATCCCAATGGATCTTGTCCCGCTTTGTGTCTTGCCCAAGGACTCCAGACACCCATAAGTGCCTCCAGTCCACTGTCATCTCATCTTAGATGGCTTCTGAGGCTCGGTCCTGTGGGCAGTAACTCCAGTGTCAGCTGTGGCCTCTCTGTTGGAGGTTGCTCCTCAGCACTGAAGCCTCCATTTTTTTTTTTTCCCTTGATGGGTTACTGTTCGCCTGGATTAGTGATTAAGACTGCTTTGCTTCTGTTTCTGCAGGAGGAGTTTGACCTGAGTACATTTGTTCTTGCCTTTCTTCATAGCCAGTACCTGAATGCTGTAGTTAGCAGCTACATATACTCTGTTGGTGTGTACGTCCTGGTGCCAACACTTGGTATACCTATAGATAACAATGTCCATCTTGCTTTCCCAGGCTGTTACGCATGTCTCCAGCCCAGTGACAGAAGCTGCTGGTGACAGTAGCTGTATGCTGTAAATGTAGTTACTCCAGGCAGCCATGTATTTGTGTGCTAAATGTGTTTTGTCGAATCCTTTAGTGAACTTCGAAGCCCTCATCATTGCGATGTCTGTGGTGGGAGGAACGATCCTTATCATGGTGGGGGTCTGCTGCTGCTGCTGCTGTTGTAAGAAAAAGAGCAAAAAGCAAGTATCGGAAGGGTTCCTTGTTTTCTCGGAGTAGCTCAGATGCAACCACTTGCTGTTGCAGAAATGAGTGCCGAGTGCCACTAATGGGCTCTTCTGTTTGTCAGGCCAGACAAGGATGACGAGAGAGCGGCCAGGGAGCGGGAGAAGAGGCGGGTGCGACAGGAGGAGAGGTGAGGTTGCCCCGCAGCCACTGCTCCTGTGTCAGTGAGCCACACTGCCTCAGGCTGCAGAACGGTTTGGCTCCTGTCTGTACAGTCAAACATGATGCCAGGAAGCATGTGGGGCTTGACACATGCAGCCAGTGGCTGCTTCAAGCTCAGAATGAACATAAACCTCACAAGCAATGTCTTTCTGGGGTGACTCGTGGATGCAGCATCACAACGGTGTTGTGTGCCTGACTCCTCAAGGGCTGCTGATGTGTGTGGGTTCTGGTGGTCCCCGGTGCCTCTAGGAGGTGGGGAGGTGGGCGGCAGGGGCTGAGCAAACCTGGCAGCCTGGAGTTCCCTGGGTTGGGAAGAAGCAAGGAGCTGGAGCTCCTCTTGTTTGGTTTTGTATCGCCAGTCACTGATTTGTGGTTTCTGTTTGCTTCTTGCAGGAGAGCAGAGATGAAATCACGGCATGATGAAATCCGAAGAAAATATGGTACAGTGCTGACGCAAGTGATTCAAACTAAGCTTTAGATCGAGCAGCCTCAGTAACTGTGTTCCTTGCTATGGTTACAGCTGCAGAGGAGACCTGGCCAGCAGGGAAAACAGTCTCCGCTTCCCCTGTCTCAGTGAATTGCTCTCTTGCCGTCTGGGAGCAAGAGTAGAGATGCTCTGGTCATGTCGTGTGACCCCACACAAGTGCTGCTCCTCTTGGGCAGGGAAGAGGTAGTGTTTAACACTTCCTGGGACCTTTGTCCTCTGAACTCACCACATGTGAGAAGCTGCTGGAGCTTGACTGGAGGGGAGGTCACCAAGTAGCCAGCAGCCCAAGGTCAGGGGCCAGGTGGGAGCCCGGATGCCCACAGCGCAGGAGCACAGAGCAGGCACCAGCTCAACCATGGAGCCGATCCTCTGTGCTGGCCATGGTTCCTGGAGAGGTAGCTCAGTCCCCTGGGTTCTGGGAGTGCACAGCCTCCCTCCTGGGGCTGGACTGTCCTGCAGGTGAGTCCCATGGCCCCAGGGCAGGTGGGGACCTGCCTGAAGGGGACAGCAGCCTGGAAAGAAGCAGGGAGCAGCCAGTTGCTCAGAGGTGGTGGAGGGGTCTCTCCTGCCTGGCTGTCAGGGCTGCTGGGGACTCTCCAAGGGAGGCTGCAGAGCAGGGAGCAGTTGGGCTCATGCACACCAAGCATAGTGGTCTCTGGCTCTGGGGGGGGCGGGGGAGGCTGCAGGGAAAGCTGGAGACCTTTCCTCTGCCAGCAGCTGCTGCCTGCTGCAGTTCCAGGTTGGGCAGGAGATCTGGGGGTCTCTGGCTGAGCTGGCTCCTCTGGGGGAGGAAGAGTAGGCAAAGCTGTGCCAGAAGTAACACTTGGTGGGGAAGGCATCTTGTGGAAGAGCCATGCTCCAGGATTATCTTGCCAAGCCAGGGGTCTGCTTTGCTGCAGTCTGACCAGAGAGTTTGCAATCTTGTCGTTTCTGGCTGTTCCTCCCCAGAAGTGTTGGGCTGGGGCTGAGAAAGCAGCCAACAGAGTGGCACGGGGTCTTGTCACTGGCCCAGAAGTCAGCCCTGTATCCTTGCCCTGCTGTCTCTCAGTCTGTGGATGTAGGATTCGGGAGCAGGTCTAAGAATGGCTTGAATTTAATTCGGGGCGCTCTGCTTCTGCGTCCAGTCCAAGAGAAGGAGCATGCAGAAGGGGTGCTCTGGAAGATCAGTCATGCTGCTTTACTGGGACTTTTTATGGAGTGTCTGGGAGAGGAGTTTGCCATCATGTCGAACTTCTTAATGGATCTCTCCTCCTGTGCAGAGGAGGAGAGTGAAATAGGGCTGACAGCATGTATGGCTCGAGTAAGAGCAGGTCTTTTGGAAGGACTGCAGGACAGGAGGCTGGATGAAGCACGAATGACAGAGTTGTAACCAAGAACTAGATTTCTTGCTGGCTGTGACTGGCGTGGCTGCTGCTGTCTGAATGAATTTCTCTTCTCTTCTAGGCCTGTTCAAGGAAGAGAACCCTTATGCAAAATTTGAGAATTAGCACCTCTGGACCTGCCCACCCCAGTGAACAGTGCCTTCCCACAGAGCCACAGGACTCCATGCTTCCCCCGCCCCAAGGAGACCACTGTGGTGCCTCTTCCTGCTTCAACTGCCACAGAAGATGAGCCAAATGCTTGGCAACACCGTTGTCCCCACTCCAGATGCTTGGTTTGCTCCAGAGCGTTGCTCTTGCTCTGCTGGTGCAGGAAAACATGGTGGCAATACCGGAGAACAGGTTTCTTCTCACTCACCCCTGGGGTGGTAACAGAATCCAAAGCAAGGCAAATAACAGTCCTTGTCCCTGGCCAAGGGCAAAAGCAACCTTATGCATCTTTCTTACTCCTGCTTCACCGAATACCCTTCACACTCACAGAGCCAGGCTCTTCTGTCCATCTCCTTTCTTTTAAATCTTTTTTCTTTTAGTATAGGCAAAAGCCAGCAAGAGTTTCTTGACTCGTTGGTCAGCAGGAGGCCTTGGCTGTTACTACAGGTGCCTGTACTTGTCCCAGCATGTTAGCATTCCTTTCAAAAAGCACAAGTTTCTGGTTATCTTGGGCCTCCAGGATGAAGGTCCCACGTTCTCACTTGCAACTAATCTGGGGAAATGCCCCAACTCTCCTACCTCTCTGTGCCTTTTTAGAAAGGTGGTCTCTTGGGTTTGATGGCCACAGCTGATAGCAATACTGTAGGATTCGGATGCCTTTACAATGTGTTGACTATATATTAAACTGATTTGATTACTATCCTAATCTGAAAGAGTTTAATTCTGCTTCCACACCAGGTACAGGTTGACAGCGATGGCTAATGGAGTTGTCACTGTTATGTGGCCCTGGCTCGTCAGGCCCTGATGGGGTAGCTGAGGGAGGCAGAAGCAAGGCTACCTTGAACTCTTGCTGGGCTTGAAAGGAGGAGTCTGTCCATGGAAATATTCAGTTGTTAGGAAAAGCTGGGTGGTGGGAGCAATGCTGCTCTCTAAGAAAGGAGCTAGGTCTTTCTGCAAGAGCTTGGCCTGTGTCCTCTAGCACCCCTGAGAGCCCTTGTCTAAGTGGGGTGGCTGAGGGGCTCCTGGCAGCGTTGCATACAGACTAAACCCTGTGCTGTGCTACCTATGTAAGGGATCCAGGGGTGGGGAAAGGAAGATGGGAGCTGACTGCTCGTATGTGGTCCTATACTTGATCAAAATTGGCTTTGCAGTATGAAGGAGCCTTGCATGCAAGCAATACATCTACCTTGATAGGTTTCTCTAAGAGAAGCTGAGTATTGCCTCCTGCCAGGTGGAGTGACTTGGCCAGGCTGCAGATGGTAGCATTTCTGTGGGCTTGCATAAAATGCTCCATTTGCATTGCCAGGCTTATGGCCCTCGGACACAAACTGCTCAAGCTGAACTTCTGAAGCTAAACCAGCTGTGAAACCTTGCTGCTGCTGCCGCCCCTGTGTTGAGGTGATGTCAGTAGTAGTGCCAGGACACTGCGCTGCTGCGTGGATAATGGTCTTGGGGCTTGGAGCTCCTACTTCGGAAAGGGCTGCCTTCTTTAGGAGAGAAAAGGGAAAAGGGAAATGGGAAAAGGGAAAAGGGACAGAGGAGGCCCTTGCTGAACACTGGACACTTAGCTGCTCCCTCCTCCACTTGGCAAGCTGCTGAAGCCCGGGTGCAAGCATCTGCTTGCATGGCTCCTAAGTGGTCCAGCTCCACAGGGCAACCCCAAATTGCCTCTCTTGACGTTCCGTGCAGCACAGACAGACTCACAGCCTGCCCAGGTGGAGGCATGCGGACGATGTCTCCTGTGCAGCCCTCTCGATGGGCGGCAGCGCTCTTCCCTCCTGCCCTGGGGCTGAACCCCTGTGGGTTGCAGGTGCAGGCCGAGGCTCGCAGGCTCCCATCTCCCCCTGTAGCGTGAGCAATGCCTTACTCTGGCACCGTGTGGGGACCTGCAGAGAGCGCGAGCGGTTTTGAAGGCTGCCTTGGGGACGTCGTCCAGCGCAGAGCATCTCCCTGAGCCGCCAGCCAGGAGCCGCTCTTCTGGTGGAGGGATGCTGGCCTGTCTGTGCTGAGGTGATGTCAGTAGTAGTGCCAGGACACTGCGCTGCTGCGTGGATAATGGTCTTGGGGCTTGGAGCTCCTACTTTGGAAAGGGCTGCCTTTCGCTGGTTCGCTCATTGCTGCAGAACTGTGTGTGCGGGAGGGATGTGGCCCTGGGAACTAGGATAGAGGGAAGGATGTTTCTGTGGGAACTTGGGGACAGAGTGGGATATGGCTTAAGAACTGTTAGACCATGAGGAATGTGGATTTTGGGAATGGAGGAGAGGGGTTATTATTTTTTTTTTCCTTGACGCTTTCCTCATCCCTGCAGGGATGCATCCCCACAAGGGAAAGGGGGAGTCCCCTGGGACTCTTCTATGTAGATCCCCTACGGGGCCAGTGTCATCCCTCCTGAAGGCCAGGGCGAGGAGAGGGGCTGAGATGGAAGTTTGGTGGAGACCCTCCTCTCCTGGTCCCCCCCCACACCCTGGCTGCAGACGGCTGTGATCCCACAGGGAGGCTCTCTGGGTTGGGGGAGGCAGCCCTGGCACAGCCACCTTCCCAAGGGCAGCTGTCTGCGCTGCCCACGGGAGAAGCAGCCCCAGCCAGGATGTGCCTTGTAGTTAGGGAGTCTCTTCTTCAGGGAAACCCAGAGCCCTTCCAGCCTTCCTTCCCAGTAGGGTCTCCTCTCTCCAGCAGCGCTAACCTCCTGCCCTCCCAGCTGCTCAGCACCAGGCTGGGCTGGGCAGGGCTGTGCTGGGAGGCTCCTGGACAGGCCCAGAATGAAGACCCCGACCGGTCTGTGCTTTGGGGCTGGAAGGCTTCTGGGCCTTCCCGGGATCCGCCCAGTCCGCCGGCGGCAGCCCGGCCGATGGAACTGCTCGGGGGCCGCCGCGGCTGCTGCCCCGGCGGGCGGCCTGCGGTCAGAGGGAGGCCTGGCCTCCCGCCCCGGCACCGCTCCAAGGCCGGCGCACAGCGCCCCCCTGCGGCTCGGCGGGGAGCCGGCCGCCCTTGGCCCCGCCCCTCTGCCTCCCTCCCCGTGGCCCCGCCCCTCCGCCCGCCACGCCTCCCCGTGACGCACTTTCCCGACCCGCCTGGGGAGGTGCGCGCGGTCGCCTCCCCGCCCCCCGGCCGCCCCTCACGTGACCGGGCCGGGGCGGCCAATGGGCGCGCGCGGCAGCGGGGCGGGGGCGTGGCCGAGGCGCGCGCTCTCGCGGGCGGCAGGCGGCGGCGGGAGCCGAGGGCGCGGGCCGCTCCCTCAGCGCGCGCGCGCGCCGTCCCCTCCTTCCCTCCCTCCCTCCCTCCCTCCCTCCTTCCCTCCCTCCCCGCCCCGTCCCCGCCGCCATGTCGGAGGAGAAGCCCAAGGTGAGGCGCGGCGGGGCCGGGGCAGCCGCGGCGTGGCGAGGACCGCGGCGGGGGGGGAGGGGGGAAGAGGCCTCTCCGCCGGGCCCTGGGGCAGGGCTGCCGGTGGGGCCACGCCCCGCCCCGCCCGGCGGCGTGCGGCCGCCAAGATGGCGGGGTGGGCCGGGCCGGGGCGCGGCGGGAGGAGGCGGCCTGCAGGGTGGTGGCGGCGGCGGGGCCGCTGCCTGCGGGACCGCGGGCTCGCCCCGAGCAGGGCTCGCCTGGCTGGGCTATGAACCCGCTTCTTCCTCCCGCTTTTCATCCAGGAAGGCGTGAAAACGGAGAACGATCACATCAACCTGAAAGTGGCGGGGCAGGACGGCTCCGTGGTGCAGTTCAAGATCAAGCGGCACACCCCGCTGAGCAAGCTGATGAAGGCCTACTGCGAGCGGCAGGTGGGCACGGCTCGGCCGTGGGATGGTGGCAGCTTTGCTGCTTTTCTGTCTGGAACGTTAAAAATACCGGTGGGTCGGGGTGAATATATCCAGGCGTGTCGGAGAGCTAGGGCTCGGCATGCTGTCAGCTCTGAGGTGTCAGAGTTTTTCTCGTCAGTGCACCAGGTGCTCCTACAGCTCCAAAAATTTCCCATGGCAGTGTTACCAAAATTTCTCAAGTTCTGATCCTGCATCTGAGACCAATTCAGTCTGAATTTTTACCCTCGTAACCCTCAGTTCTTCATCTCTAAAAACTTAATCAACTTTATACAGAGAATGTTTCCTGTTTGAAAAATGGCACAAAACAAATTCTCCTATGCCATGAACTTTCCCTGTGGTTTTTTTCTCCTTCCTTCACGTGTCTCTCCTGTTGCCTGCTGCTGTATTCTGCAGGTGGCAGCTGGCTGCTATGTGTCAGAGGCCATTCCTTGGTGCCACCCTGAGCTAAACGGGAGAGGGATTTATCCCCACAGTCCAGTTCCTGAGCCCGCAGCCCTCAGAGCCTGTGCTTCTACACTGGGTTGGGTGGTGCAGAGCAGAGGGCGGGGATGTGAATGGCTTTCCTAAGTGGAGTCACGTTTTATTTGCCAGCATTTCCCCTTGTCTGTTACTTGCGGTATCCTTTCTTCACTTACTTGAACCCTACGCTCTGCCCTGTCCCACGCCTGATGTAGCGTAACGCATCTCGGGTTGGGAATGAGAACTGAATACGTGGGATCTTCAGAGAGGTGCGGGGAGTTTTTGTGTTTGTGGCTCTGTCTATGACTTGAAGTGTGAATCACACAGGAATTTTGAAGGATTTTAGAGGTCAAAACAAAGACCTGGATCCCTGAGGCAGGGAATAAAGACTGCCTCGTGTGATTAAACACTGTCAAAACAGGATTCAGTCATTAATTCAACTCAGGTTTTAAGGGCAACGTTAACTTACTAACGTTAGATCCTAGCATTTTTCTAATAAACCTTGCAAGGGAAAATCTGCATCAAGTCCTGCAAGTTCTTTTTTTCTCAAACAGTCTTCTTCAAGGTTCCTTTTTTCATCAGAAGATAAAGAACTAGAGCTGGGAGCAGATGCTTGGCATGAGTGAAAACTTGTCTTAACTATGGGTAGTCAATGCTGATCGCAAGTTACACAAAAAAGGATTTTTTTCAGATTTTTTTTTAAATGTTCTCCTTTGAGTCAACTTAATCTACCATTACTTCTCTGACTGCATGAGAAACAATTGCTGCTCCTTCCTGACATGTCGTTTGAGGATTTATAGAATGGTGTATTGATTGATCTCTTCTTAAATTACCTTTGTAAATTAACTTTTTATATTTGTGCCTTGCAGAGCAGGATCAGAACCTGGATCAGAACCAGGTGCTAAACCCACACCTGTGGTTCCATATAGAGTCCTTGCTGCAACAGCAGTGCAGCGGGACGTCGCTGAAACAGCTCTGTGTCCTCAATTTATATAGCAAGATAGATGTGCTAAGTTTCGTGTCCGGTTAAATCTTTTGAGTCTTAATTTTGTTAACATTCGTTCTGACAATAAATCTGTAAATGTTTTGTTTGGATTCGGAAACAAAAGCCTGTTTCTCATATTATTTTAAACTTGCAGGGCTTGTCGATGAGGCAGATTAGATTCAGATTTGACGGACAACCAATTAGTGAAACGGACACGCCTGCACAGGTATGAAAAATACTTTTATTGAGAATTGCTATACAAATACTTGGATGTCTGCGTATACATCAAAAGGGTTTGAAATAAAAATGATTCTGAAATACTTGCTGTAAGTTTAGCATGTTCCAAATAACTTGTCTAGGGGGGGATTCCCCCCCCTTGAATGTTTTCACTGTTGTGGGGGTGGAGGAAAATGTGAAAGAGCATCGGTGCTGACCAAGCCGGCACTGAAGTGCTGGTGTGGAAATGAGCCCTGGCAAGTGCTGGCGTTTTCGGGTCTGTCCTGCTTCTGCGTCAGCCTGTTCAGAGCCGGTGCTGAAGCTGCTGCTGTCGGCACCGGCAGTGCTGAGAGTGTGGGGAATTTCTCAGGCTGGCAAGGCCTGAGGCAAGGAGAGGCTTGGCTGGGTGATGTGTTGTGGAAGATGCTAAACTGCCGAGTTCAGTCTGAATGACAAGCGTGCCTCTGAAACCCATTTCGGTGTTGGCAGTGCTCCGATCAGAGAGATGATGGAGTGCCTGCTCTGGAGTGACTGAAGGAAAGTGCTTCATGCATTAACTAATTAAAATTGCACCTTAAGTGCTCTATTACTGGTACTGGTTAGGAGTGGAGAGCTAAGTGCTTTTGTAACCGTGTGTATTTCAAGTCTTGTGTTTTCTGTATTACTCTAACAGCTGGAGATGGAAGATGAAGACACTATCGACGTGTTCCAACAGCAGACAGGTGGAGTGCGTTAAGACATGCTGTCATCTTGAGAAGAGGAGTTTAAGGATCCTCATCACACCTCACTCTCTCATCTGTCCTTGGATTTGCTATTAAATAGTAAACAAATGAACATGCTGATTACATGGGATTCTTCTAAACTTTAGAGGACATTTACCAAAATTGCTTGTTGTCTTTGACGTTCTGCGTGTGCAAGTCAAAACAGTATCTGCAGGGATTAATCTATATCTTAAATTGGGCCAATTTGATTTAAGTTCAGATTAAGTAATATGCGTTGTGTCTCTGCTGTTATCTTTTTTTTTTTTTTTTTTTTTCTCCATAAAACCTGTGGCCTAAATATTCATCCATGTGTTAGGACATGGAGTGTTCATTCCTGGCTCTTGTTGGTCTTGCCCCTCTGTTTAATTCTAATCATGTAAATAATTCAGTATATTTTCATGCCAATTGTGAGCGTAAAAGTTTCCTTTTAAGATATGCCTAAGAGAAGGAAAAGAGATGCTGCTTTTACGTTTTTAGTGCGTGTTGCAAACACAGTTAATTCAGAAGTGTTAAGCCTATGACACAAGGCTGGTACATGCAGATACAACGCTTAGTGTAGAGTCGGAGTTTAAAATATTGCAGATTTACATGTGCTTTGTCATATTATGATAAAGTTGTCTGAAATATACTTTTTTAATGCAGAAATGAGACTTGTCCTGAATTATTGTCAGAAACGGAGTTAGCAGAGCAGCTGGTCCAGAAACAAACGCTTGTGATAGAGCAGCAGTATTTTTTGTTGTGCAAGCTTCATAAAAAGCTTTCATAAAAAGAGAAACCCGTCGCTGCAGCTTCAGCCGTTTGCCAGGTGACGGGCAGAATCTGTCACCTTTCTCCTGCTCCCTATAGTACATCTCTCTGTTTCTCAGTGGGTACTAGAAGTGTACCCACCCAGTGGCCTCAGCTTTCTTTTTAATACTTGTTTTTGGTAGATAAACTTGATAAATGAGGGAAAAAAAGCAGCTTTTAATGTCACCGAGCTGTATGTGCAGAAGAGCTGTCAACCTGGTGAGCAAGGAGAGAGAGAGGGGGAGAGGTGTGTGTCTATGTGTGTTCCAAAAAATAATAATCTGCTCTACTGCCTCCCAAAACTTACTGAAATTTAAATGCGTTTGTGTGATGGGTTTGAGCGCCACACGATGGGTGGAGTCCGTTCCAGATGGATTTTTACAGAGCCCTCCATCGGTTGTCCGCTGCTGCTCCATGGGGTCGTTACCTGCCTCTTGCGTTTACCCGACCCATTTGGCCGCGTTAGATCGCCTCCTGTTTGCTGGGAGTCTTGCTGCAAAGGCCCTTGTTTTCTTTCTCATTTTCTTGTATGGGGGCTGGGGTGGGATGTCCCGTAGATCTCATTGTTTATTCACCGATTTGTACATTTATTTGTTGTCCTTTACTATTGTATACAGTAAATATAGTTTGGTACTCTGTCTCCTGCCTCACGCTTCATACGGCTGCGCTCCCCTCGCCTTGGCTTGCTGGTTGCCTTCCTGGTGGGGAGGTGTACGTGGCTGAGGTGCTTTGGATGTCTGCCTTGGAGACTCTTGAGGGAGCAGACGTACGTGGCAAGGTAGAAATCTCTGGGGTGCGTGCTGCACCCCTCCCTTAGCAGCAAAACCCGGGGGATTTTGCTGCACAACCCAACTTTTTGCACTCTTTTTCTGTCTTCTCCCTTCCCTGCAGAGCAGCTGAAGCTTCTCCCTCAGTGTCTGCAGCCTGTTTCCTAGGGGATCGCCACCAGGACCGGCCATTCCCCGATTTCCTTGCATGTTTTCGCCCCGGGGGTGCTCGGCCCTGCGCACGGCGGCCGCTGCTCTGCGCATGCGCGGCCCCCCTGCCCCGCCCGGCGCTGGGAGGACTGGGCGCGCACCATAGAGGAGGAGCGGCCGGCGGCCGTCCTCTCTAGCCGCCCGCCCGGAAACGGCGGTGGGCGCGGTGGGGCCGCGCCATGGCGGGGACGGCGCTCAAGCGGCTGATGGCCGAGTACAAGCGTGAGTCGGGGGAGCGGCGGGGACGGGCGCTCCTTGGTCTCATTCCCCCGCTGCCTCTCCTGACGGGATCCTTCTTAAAGCCCGGGAGGGCCGCGGGGCGGTGAGGGCGGCGGGGCAGGCCGCGGGCCTCCCTCCCTCCCTCCCTCCCTCCCGGCGTACCTCCCTGTGCCCCGCCGGCCACGGCTTCCCAGCCTCCGCCGGTTGCTCCAGCCTGCAGAGCTCTCCCTGCCTCCCCACAGAGACACCCGGGGCGGGGGGCTAGCGGGGCACCAGGGTCTTTGAGGTGCGGCTGTGGCGGAGGGGAGCCATGGATGGTACCGCTTCCCTCTGCGAGGTTGTTTGCCCTTCGCCGTTGCTATAGGCCTGGGCGGGAAAGCATCCTGCGCACCGAGCCTGGCCGTGGGCCCCGGCTGCTTGGGCCGGGACAGCGAGGGGCGGTTCGTGAGCCGTCGGGCACGTCGGGGGTTCCCTGGCACGGGGAGCTCAGTCACGGGGGAGGCCTGGGAATCCTGGGCAAGTGGCCAATTCTTTTTATTTTTTTTCCCCGTTAAATTTTCCAGGTGGAACAAAATGCAGCCATGGAAGCCTCTGCTGCAGAGCTTTGTTATCTCAAAGATAATTAGAGGTGTTTGTCAAGACCTTAACGGAAGCGCGGCAGTTAGTAACAGTGTTTAAACTCGAATTTAGTGATCAGCAACATAGACTTGTTCGTTTGCTTGTTTAAAAATCTGTGTAAAATGTGACTTGCAGGCAGTGGTGAGCTGTGACCTTTGCCGACCCCGCTGGAGGGAGCAGGGACCTGCTGCTGTGGGCTGGGTCCCTCTGGGACATCTTATTCCTCCCGGGGTGGGTGATCTGCTCCCTGGTGAGCTTGTGAGGTGTCTGAAAGTGCCTCTTTTTGGCAAGAAATACTTTCTTGTTTGTTTGGTTACCTAGTTGCTTTTGGCCTCTGTTCTGGCTTTTATTTAAGGCAAGAAAGTAGAATGGGGAAACAAAGAAGTGTTTGGTAGGTGAAGGATGGCATTAGGCTGTAAGAACTGGCCTCCTGCTCCAGTGAAGGTCATTTACAGAGCTCCTGAGGTTGTCCAGTGATGAGGAGTTGTTTCTTGCTTTACCATCGTTTAGTGGTAGACTCCATCTACAACATAGAGTATTTATAGATGCATGTTTCCTGACAAAATACCGTGTTTATTCTCAGGCTGCTCTGCAGAGCACAGGTATCTAAACTGAACTGTCATGCAGGTGTTTGCGAGGGCCGGGGCTGGCCTGGGGCCCTCCGCCACGCAGGCTGCTGCGGTAGCTGCTTGGGGCGATGAGCAGGCCCCGCTGGTGCCGTTGTGCGGGTAAAGCTTGTGCTGACAGTGAGTCCTAGAAACCTGCATTTTTCTATTGTAATCCAGAAGCACTGACCTGAAAGGCAGCTGCAAAAAGACTTGATTCTGCTTTTATCTGTTCTCTTACATAAATCCCCTTAGTCCCAAAAAGCGTTTTTGATCCTTTGTTGTTGAGAAGCTCTGAGATCTTACTAGAATGTCTTGTATGAATGAATTCTGTAGGAAAAAGTGATATTAAATAGCATCAAAAAGAATTTGACTTAATGCTACAGGCAGACATTACGTGAATCTTCTCCGTATAGTTTCCCAGGGTAACACTTATCATAGAATCATAGAATTGTTTAGATTGGAAAAGACCTGTAAGATCATTAAATCCAACTGTTAACCCAGCATTGCCAAGTCCACCACTAAACCATGTCCCTAAGCACCACATCTACCCATCTTTTAAATACCTCCAGGGATGGGGACTCAACCACTTCCCTGGGCAGCCTGTTCCAATGCTTGACAACCTTTTCAGTGAAGAAGTTTTTCTTAATATCCAACCTAAACCTCCCCTGGCGCAACTTGAGGCCATTTCCTCTCATCCTATCGCTTGTTACTAGTGGGAAGAGACCAACCCCCACCTCACTACAAGGTCCTTTCAGGTAGTTATAGAGAGATAACATCTTGTTTGTGATCTTACTTGATAAATACTTTCCCAACTCTAATAAAACGTAATGTTGTAAAAAAAAAAATGAATGTAATCTACAATGGCTAAATGTACAATGCTTTTATTTCTGGAAACCTGAGTTGCAGAAATAGAGTAAGCCAGACTTTTTGGTTTATGTGGCCACCTGGATTACCCTATGCTGTATGTCCATTTCCAGGGTTGTTACTTTCCTTTAGTGGGTGCGCTCGTCAAACTTTGCTACAAAACTCAGAATCAAGCCTGAATAATAACTCTCCCTAGTGTTCCACAAAAGACTGGGCAGTTAGTTGTAGCCCTTCAGAAGCTGTTTTGCCCTGTAGAAATTTTCAGCAAAAGCTATTTTGAAAAATAAAAATAGTTCCTAGTTACAGGTAGTTCTGCTGCCTCTTTTTGCAGTAAAAGAGAAAGTCCTGTCTTGGGACAGGGCTGTAGTCCGAGGTTCAGCTTTGCGTGAACTTTCAGCTCCCTCCTGACGATGCATGTTCCTGGTTTGCGTTCCCGGTGTGGGCGTAAGCACTGCGTGGCCCTGGGTGAATGGGAATGGGGAGACAACTGTAAATGACCCCTTCCTCCTGGCTGCCCACCTGGGATGAAATTTTGTATATATCTATGAATATATTTGTGCACACATTTTTTTTCCTTTAATTTTCCTCTTTCTTCTCTATCTTTGTCTTTGCTCTTTATTTACTTCTAGTTGTGACAGAGATGTTTGGCAGTCAGTGCTTTGCTGGTGGGTGTATTTTGTTTACCAGATTTCTAATTCTTTCCTTGCTTTTTTTTTTTTTTAGTTTTGTTCTTTGATTTTCTCTGTGTATATGTGTATGGGTGTTTAAATCTTTAAGTAAAGGTTTATTGTTACCTTACGTGAAAAATGCTTGCTGTTGTGAGGAGTTTCTACCTTTTGGAGCCTAAATACATTATTCCATTTTGGGAGAGGCTGTGAAATTGCACTGTTTTCCCTTCCTTGTGGAGAAAGAAGGGAAGGTGGCTGTAGGCAGCCAGATGAGATGGATTTATTTTTTGTCCTCATTTAGATGTTTGTTTGCATGTTTGGAGTGTGATGACTTTTTGCTGTCTCGTATTTATTCAAGTATTTTTCTACTCTGCCAGAACTAACTTAGATAAATCTTTCAAAAAAGAAATCAGATATAAAAAAGGGCATAATTTTTGTTAGAGCATATGTTTGTTATTAATTCTAGATTTAGAATATGTAGTAGTATTAAAGCCTGAAATTAGTCTCTCAATAGCAGCTTATGCTTGTGAAAGTTAAAGGATGGAAATCTTCTTTTTTTACATTTACTGTTTCCTGGCTGCATGATCTTGAAGGTACCACTGGCTGGACTTTTTAAATCTAAAATGGATTATTTTGAAAGTATTAAGTCAAATCTGTAGAGACACAAGTATTGTAGTGCCTAGTTGTATGCACTGTATTTCCTTTCTGGTACAAACAGGTAACAGAGCAGTGGATTGTAATGCCAACAGGTATCATTGGGAGTGCTGTCGGGTTAAAAATATGAGATTTAAGTTAATTCTGAGATCTCAGAATTCACAGAAAAAGTACACCTTCGTCATACAGAACAAAATCTGGCAGCACTTCAGTCAGTGCTTCCTGTCCTCGTTGCTTGGAGAGAGGAAGAAAACTCCTACTGCGGTGGGGCAGGTTGTGATGAGCCGCTCTCTCCAGGGGGGAGGAGAGGGATGAATGTTTGCTGTAGGCCTCTGCCGCCGTCCCTGTTAAACCTGCTTGGAAAAATGTTCTCTCCTAAGCATAACACTTAGGAAATATCTTAGACACACACTGCGCCGTGTGTCTGCATGAGCTCCAGCTGCCTTATGCCAATTGGATGCTACATCAGAGAAGAGAGAAGAAAACAGAATCTCTGGCAGAGTAGAAAGAACAAGATTCCGGTTTCAAGTGTCTTAGTCCAGATGCTGTCAGATACCGAAGTGTGCATGTGCCCTTAATATTTCCTGAGTCTTGTGTGTTTAATCACCTTGGAGATATGCTACATTAATACAGTTTTCAGAAAGCATACTGTTGAACTTCTCTTTTAAGAACATGGTCAGTCTTTTTATTAACTGCTTTAACAAGAAGGTGTGTTTTCAGTTCTCCTCCTTTTGGCAAAGGTGTAATTGGCCTAGAGTGACTTCATAATGAGCAGTGAAATGAAAAGGGAGGCATTGATTGTGTGTGCACCCAAATCTGCCCCAAGTTACTAATGGAAGCATTCACTAGTGTCAGCTCCATTTCATGCAGTCTCAGCTTACAAGCAAAGCTTTAAAGTAAGGTTTAGCTATGGTGCTACAAGCTGGGACTGCATTGTGTTTCGATTTGGAGGCAAATCCCCTGACTGCATGCAGCAAAACTACGCTGCAAACTGAACAGGATGCCTCGTGGAGGATGTGAAGATGGAAACTGCTCCACATGCTCTCCAGTGCTGAAGAGAGACATTGCTCTGAACCAGGTGGTGGGCTGCACCACCATGGGCTCCTCCAACATGCACCCAACACATGTGTCTGAGTAGAGAGCTCCCCACAACCCTCCAGACCCTGGGGCACCCTGAAGTGGTTGTGGTGATGTATAGGTGACCTGGTGCCTATACATCACCACAGCCTTCCCCTCCAGCAACAGCTGCCAGCCTCAGCTTCTCCTCATGACTCTGCCGCTCATTTGTTTTCTGCAGAGACTTTCCTTGGCCTTCTCCTTTACCTCTTTCAAAACTGATTCCTTTTCTGTCTTTCTGTTTTATCCTTTTTTCCACATTGACTGCTTGTCCTTCCGCCTCTCGGAATCCCTTAATAGGATGCTGCTGCTCGTGCATTTGCTTCGTAGGAACCCTGACGGCTTGATTGGCAGCAGGGTACTCCGTGGGCACGTCGGGAGGCTGCTTTATCCCATGGCTCATGCTGATGGCAGCTCTGGTAGTTGGCACTGTGTAGAATACCTGCCCAGGAAGGTGGTGACCTGGCTCTGCCTGACCCAAAGAGGTTACCTGCCTGCTGGTAGCGGGAGGAAGTCGTGATGCTCTGCAGAACAGGGGCTGTGCTACAGCACAGGTATGGGGTCCCTCAGCTCCAGGTGAGGGTGACAGAGCTGCGGCACCAGCGTGACAGGAGGGCCCCTCTGTTTCTGACAGTTCCACTCCTGCCTCGGTTGTTCCATGGATCGCGAGGTTCCACTCAGAGGTTTTTTCCTGGACCCGTGATCACCGGTCAGCCGTGGCAAGGAGCTGCTGCATCAAGGGCTCCTGCAAAGTCTTTCTGCTGATCTTGCCCCCTGGAGAAAGGGGGTCGAGGGAGGTGGCTCTCAGTTTGTGCAAGCTACGTCTCTCAAGTTAGTTGGATCCCTGTTTCCCCTGTCAACGCCTTGTGTTGGATGCTGTCCGTGCTCAGCATGGGCAGCAGGCTCAGCTCCTTGCTTTCGCTGGGAAATACTGCACACAGGAACAGAAATGGTACATCAGTGTTTGAGACAGTCGGGTGATGGTGGCTAGCGTGTGGGTGTGTGCTGGCACGCTGCTGTCATGGGTGGACAGGTGAGAGGACAGTGTGGCAAGGCACTTGCAGAGGGGGAAAGCTTTAAATCATGCACATGGAGGGGTCTTGCAGGCTAGGAGGCCAAACTCAGGCTAGCCAGAAGTTGCCCCAGGCTGGATGCCCTGGAGAGCGGAGGGCGGGTGGACTGTTTCATCTGCTGACGTGCTCGTGTTGTGCCACGCAACTTGCTCGGGAGGACAGCCCCAAAGGGATGGGGTGGCAGAGGAGAGTGGAGTAGGAGACTGTTTGGCCTAGCTGACTTGTCAAAGTTGTTCTGCAGTGAAAGGTTAAAGCAAATGCTCTGATCACATGCTTTTTGCTGCTTGCTTGAAAATAGTTGGAAAAAATCCCCCCTGACATTCCGTTAAAATAACCCTATTTTGGAGGCTCTGGTAAGACTGAAGCAGCTGATGCTGTGTCAGCTACTGGCAATTCATGCTGTGTAGCTACCGAAAGCTGTGCTCCCAATTTCCCTTTCAATGGCTCTAGAGAAATCATGGGGTAGGACATGACCATCCACGTGGAAAAGGGTTTTTTTCTTCTTCAACGATGAGGTATAGTAACAGCCACTCAAAAATCAAAGCTCATGTGCTCCTGCACTGCCCAGTTACTGCTTTGCCTGATCCTTAAGGATGGAAACCTCTTTCGCCTATCTCCAAGGGGAGAGCTGAGCAAGGCGGAGAATTGAACTTCCGTCCTTGTAAAGACCCTTTGCTCTGTAGGGTTTGGCTCTTAATTCCCATTGCCCCGGTTTTCCTTGGGGGTGGAGAGCTGTACGGCACACCTCTGTGTGGCTGCCCGCTGCAGATGCTGCCACTGGGCAGTCGCAAGGGCTGTCTGCCAGCATGGGGTCTGAAATGAAAATGCTCCTGGGGTTTTCAAGGGCTATCATGGGAAATATCAGAGGGATTTTCTTCTTGGAGAGAGCCACAAGATGGAGCAAAATGATTCCAGGAGGGTTTGACATCTCCCTCTTTCTGTCTAAAAACATCAACAAGAAAAGCTGTTAGAGACCCACTATCAAGCTGGAAAAACCTGCTCCTTAACATCAGGACATCGTGGGAAACCATAACACTGAGTTTCAGTCTGCTGCTGTGCTTTTGAACTTCAATCAGAGAGGGCTGTGCCAAAGTTAATGGCAATCTGAGTGAACTGAAGAGTATTGCTATCTGTCCTGTCGGCATATTTCATCACCGTTTTGAATCCAACAGTAACTTAGCTGTTTTAACACAAAAATCTGTGCGCTGTTTTGTGCAGTGCTACCCACAATTTTCACTTATAGCTTAACAGAAATTAGGTCAAGTGTCTTGTTTATTGGTTTGTGACTTCCCGTCTTCCCCAGGTCCACATTCATGCTTGTTTTCATGTGTGGGAATGCGCGTGGCATCTCCTGTGACTGCATTTGTGTCACTGCATTTGCAGGTCACCAGTAGTCCACAGGCCATCAGTTAGGAAACACTGTTCTAGATAAGCAGCTCACAGCCCTTACTTAAGTTGGCCTAATTCCTGTCACCTTCTCCAGTCTGACACAGAGCGTCACCTCTTGCTGCTGGTCCTGCTGGCTGCCCTGCATCTCATTCAGAGCTGTGGGGCTGGTGTTCAGCCCCCCAGGGACTGCAGGTCCGATGGTTGCCTGTGCATGGTTGAGCTTTGCCTTGCCAGCTGCTACCAGCCTGCAGGACTTCGGAAACTGGAAGTTGATGGTCATTGCACTAGATAGTAGAAGAACTGGTTATTATTTTATCAGCACACAGAGTGCAGGGCTTCAGCAGGCTTGAAATGAGGTACTGATGCTGAAGGTCATTGTACAAATTGGGAATTGTACCAGTTTCTTACAGAAAGTGAGAGTTGATGGATCTAAACTTGCCGTGTGCAGCCATGGCTGCTTTATTGCCGCTGCTTTTTTTTTACTTGCATTTTCCATGCAATGCAAGGAGAGTTGGATTGAATTCAAGGAACAGAGCCGCTTGTAAAATCTCTCTTGCTTCTGCTTCTCCAACTTTTTGCATCGTTTTGGGTTTTGTGTTGAGATGCTGTCAAGTCTGAATTGGTGCAGGGGTTACAGGAATATAACCTGCTTTCTCTTCAGGCTGTTGAGTTTGCACCTGCAGATACTACAGTGCTCCAAGAGGAGAGTGTTTCCCATGCTTTGTGGATAGAGGTTTTTTCTTCCTTCTCAGTTTTAAATTGTTGCCCCTGGGAAGACTAGTTTTGGGAGCCTGAAAAAGCACAAAATGCCAAATAACTTTGCCTAGAAAACTGTCTTGCATGAAGAAGTTAAATTGTCAGCAGTGAGATACTGGGCCTTCTGAATGTGGAGTTTTGCCCAGTAAAGCATGACCAGAAGACTCCTCCCATGGTGTCCTCAAGCTTTTCTCCAAGGGTGTTTGCGGGTGGAGCCTCTGTGCTAAGCCGTGGCGACGCAAATGCTAGCCAAAATGCTCAGGCTTGCAGGTCATGTTAACCTTCCTTGTGTTTTTGTTTTTGCAGAGCTGACCCTGAACCCACCAGAGGGGATAGTGGCAGGTGAGGAGCTGAGCAGGGTTTGTGCACTGTGAAGTTGTAGCCTTGCATTCAGGTAGCACTAAGCATTGTTTTTTTTCTTAATAGGTCCCATGAATGAAGAAAACTTCTTTGAATGGGAAGCTCTGATTATGTGAGTTAATACTGTTTTGTATCTGAAATCAGTACTTGCACGCTATGATTAGCTTCTAGGAGAACAAGAATGTAAAAAATAATATCAGTTCTGCATAACATCGACCTTGGCCTACCTTTGGCTGGGAACTTCTTTTCTGACCCAAACAAGGAATTGTATTTGGAATTTAAACAATGTGACAGAGGCAGCATTGGGACTTAAGTGATCATTTGTTGTACAGGTATCATCATAATGAGCAACATTCAGCGTAAGTAACTTGCAAATTTGACAGGAATCCTCATTTGGGCTCCCTTGGATATATGTTTATGTACAAATGCTGTAGGAAACAATGAATTGCTTGTAGATCACACAAGCATGTTGGGAACATTACTCAACTGCAAGTACAGGACAGGTTTTTCTCTTGTTTTAAGTGGAGCAAAATACACAGATTATCAGTGACAGGAGAAAAAAATCAATGTCTAAACTTAGTTTACTTACTATTCACATTTTTTCTAGAAAATTGAAAGGGGATTCATCTGAGAAAGTATTAAAATTTAAAAAAAAATAAATCTTTTTAAATTCTTTACGCTTCATGAATCGACTGGTGGTGTGAAGATGTTGGGTGCAGTGGTTCCGTGTAGAAAGCTCTTCTGTTGGTGAATAGCTCTGATTGCTACCTGATGTGTTTTGGGGGGTGACAAGGACTTCTTTACAAAGCTGTGCCCTCCCCCTTCCGCTTCTGAACGGGTGGCTTCTTGCCCAGCATCTTACAAGTTGTCTTCTCTCTTGCTTGTACTGTCTTACTCATGCTGTACCCTTCTTTGGGAACTTTGAGTACATGGTGGTTTTTTTATTACTGGTGGTTTTTACAAAATAAAGTTCTAAAATGGAAGGGGAGAGGTAAAGAGACCTTTGTCCGACAATTTACACAAATGCTACAGAATTAAAAGATGAAGAAGCTCCAAAATGCTAAGTCTGTCTTGAAGCTGATGGTCTGTTGTTAGGGTAGAACCAGGCTCTGTATTTAAAGATACCTTTAGTAGGAGTTGGTGATTTCCTTTCCTTCAGCCAGGGCTGGGGGTCCTGGAGGACACCGGGGGCAGCAGGCGGTGGCTGTGGCCCCGCTCGCAGCATACCTGCTGTGCTCTTGGCAGGTTTTCACTGCAACCACCAGTGCTGACTTATGAGATTCTCAACTAGCGTAGGTGGCAGAATTCTCCTCGCTTGGTTTGCTTGGAGTATGTTGACTAGGGATGAAAAATAAGATTTCTGTCTCGAGATGAGGCATGCAACCGATAGAGAAGCATCCCGAACTATAGCATATCACCTATTCCACACAAGCTGGCTGCATAGGTGATTCTACTTTATGGCAAGCGTGAGCCTCTGGGTTATTTTAGGCCTTGTTAAATGGAGGTTTGGATTACCACTGCTTGTTTGCTGATTGATATGAAGAGTTGGCCTCTGCTTATGTGCAGCAACTTATCCTGTGATGAACGGGTTGTACTTCCTGGTAGCTCAGCCCCCTGAAAATAAACGCTTAACATGGAAATAGGTAATTTGTTGCCCGACACCAAAGATTTTGACTGCAGTGTCTTAACACTTTCTCTTTCTGCAAGTGGGATAGTTATCACTCTTCTGAAACACGCGCTTTGTAATGTACCAAATTTCAGTTCAGACAGCTGTGCATTGCTTGGAGCGTAGAAATCCCAGAGGATTTAATACATTTCTTGGAGTATGGAGGGAAATTCCTGCCTATCGGTACTTTATCATAGCAGAGATTGTGTGGTTGAGTAGAGCTTTTATGGGGGACACACAGAAGTACTTTTGGATTTGATTCATTACCTAGAAAATACTTCTAATGTTTCCCATAACAAATTCTTAAACAACAGAAGAGCTGCTTGCAGACTTGAAAGACCTTTAAAGTGCTGAGTGTTGAGCTTCAGGTCTTTGTCAGCGCAAAATGAGAGGCGGAGGTGCTTTAATTTTGGTTTCTGTATTGTGTGTGTGTCATAATAAAATTATATTTTAAGATCTGCTAAATTCTGAAGCTGTGGTACAATAGAGACATGTTTACCCTAAACGTGTTTGGTTGCTTTCATCTCTTTACAAAACTCTATTAGTAGAAGTGTTTGTGTACATTTGGAAAGCAAGCTAAATGACTTGTTTATATTTGTCTGTGATAATCCTGAATGTTTTGTAATCTCAAATGTGCTGTGAGAGATTCTGGGAGTGAAAGAAGTGCAGATGAGGAAATTAAAGTTGACTTCAAATTTTTAGACAGGTGAAGCGCAAAAGGTAAGTAAGTAGCGTAATAATGAAGAGAACAGAACACTTTTTTTTTTTCCTTCACCCAATTTATATAAAGCTAGAGCACATGTAATGGCAAATAAATAAAAAAAAAAAGAGACCTAAGAGAGAAAAGACTGCCCATTTATAAATTCAGAGATGGGCTGGGTATTGTTATACAGATTGATGTAAGAGCTTGGCTCAGAGATAAAACAATGCCTTTTAAAATAATGATAATAATAATTTGTATTTCTGGTGTTCTTGACTGCAGCAGCAGGGCTGGATAAATGTTAAACATAAATGTTAAACATATAAATGTTAAGGCTGTATTGACATGTCTGAATGATAGAACAGTTCTTATGCTCCCAAAGTGAGCGCAATAGATCCAGAACTGAAAGTACAGTGTGGTAATCTTTCTGAACAGTGGAGGTCTGGAGGCTGGCATAAAATGTACCCTTTTGATAAGACATCAAACAGTAGCTGAATTAGAGTATTTATGAAAGCCAAATCTTTGCAAGAGGGTGACTTAATTGTGGTGATAAATAGCCCCAGCATGTCAAGAGAGTGTACCATAATGCCGCTCAATTCCTTAGCGCTGCGTGAGGTCCTATAGGCTGCATTGTGTTGTGCAAGTTCGTGAATTCAACATTTCAAGACCAAGTTTTGCCCTCTTTGGTTGGCATATACAAGTGTGTGCTGCTGTTGAAGTTTATCCCCAAAAGACACAAAACCACATAATTGTTAAGAATTTTATTAGCTTAAAGATTGCTTGAAAACTAAACAGTATAAATTGAAGTCAGCTTATCAAAAACCTGTCTAGAAAGGTAATTAGATCTATAATTAGGCTTATGACTTTTGTGTAGCATGGAATTCCCCTTTTTGGCATCTGATGACTTTGAGTTTTGGTCTTTTTCCAGCATCTTTTTACAAATAAGAAGCCATTTACAAATGCACATGAAGCTATGATTATAAAATTAATTGTCCTTGTCAATATGCTTTCCCCTCCTATTTTGGCAGGTGCCCACCATCCTTTCCTTCCCCTTGCCTAAGTAACAGACAGTTCATGGAGTTAAGAGATTCTTATTTTCATGCTATGTCTTATGTTAGCAGAGTTTGTAACATCTCTCACACAACTGAACAGTCTGGTTGTCCAGCAAGTCATTTATAATGACTGGAAGATTACTGATGTCCGCTCCTCAGTGCTTTAGGGAAGTCTGTAGAGTAGTGGAAAAAGATGCAGAGACTGCCTGCTTTGCAGGCTGGAAGGAGTCTTAGAAGGAGCAGGTTTAGGACAAGTTTTTTCTGAGAGTTATATGCCTGTGCAGAATGAGTGCCTTCCGTGTGCACACGGTTAGTGATGGCAAGCGCTTTGTCTTTCCTGGGGTATGGGAGCTGCTTAAGGCAACCGGCCTGTTGGCTTGGTGCTCTTTGCTCAGTGGGACGGGTGCCACCACTGCATTGTCTGGGTGTTTCTTGGAGGAACCCTAATCGAGTACTGGGTAGTCTGGACTTCAGCGAGGATAGCAGCTCAGATGAGATCATAGCATAAGGCACAGAGGCTTTGAATGTGGTGTACTTTGAAATCTTTGCAGAGCAGGTGGTGTGATAGCAAAAGGTGCTGTGCTCTTTACCTCTCTGGCCCTGCCAATGTCCTTTTTGAACTGAAAGTGATGCTGTCAACTTTAAATGTTGTGGCCTCCTGAGTGTTTTGTAGTTGCAAATGCTGTCTTGGATTAACTTTAATAATTTCTTTGAAGTTGATCCTGGCAGCAATGAATGGCTAAAACAAAAGCATTTTGCTCACATAATACAGGGCCTGAAATGGAGTGTGTTGGGTTAACATATTTGACAGAAGAGCCCTTAAGGCTGTGTGTTTGCTCTCAGAACATAAGACACCCACCAGCTTTTCAATGTGTGTATGTACATACTCTTAGAAGTTCAACAATAAGCCTTTACAATGCAGCTGGAATGAAAATGTTCATGAAAAAATGCATTCAGTTTACTCTCAGATGTGAATTGAATCCCGGCTAAAGTTAGGGAAAAGGCCAGAAAGGGAACAAAATGGTTGAGCTGGTTTAACTTTCATTCTTGCAGTATGTTGATGCATTTCTCTAATCTTACCTGCCAGTGTCATTATTCAGGTTTAAATCACATAGTTCTTGTGTTTATCTACCAGCCAAGTCTTTTGAATCCCAAAGTTTAAGAGAGTGAGCCTCCTAGGTCTTTAGGTTTTGCTGGTCGCAGTTTTCTTTTTCTGTAGGTTACCAGTTGCAGTCGTAACTGTTAGGAGTTCTTGAACTTTTATGTTCTTTTCTGGCATGGAGAATGTGGACTGGGAGGAGGAGGCATGAATATATTCCTAAACCTTATTTCCCAGACAGTATAACCCTTGTTTGAAGAGCTTTTTACTAAATACATGAGGTTTACTTGGCTAAGATTTTCAGTGATGAAGCTTGTTTCGTGATCTTTCCAGTCAGGGGAAATCATGTTTGTGTTATCACTTCCAGATGGTTCATCAAGTTTGAATAAATCATGTGTAATAAACTTTTTTGCTCACCTTCCAAAATGTTTTATGTAGGGAGGGTAAAATAGTTGTCTTTATATTCTCAACTTGATTGCACTTTGAACTGGATGATGCACACAGTAAGGAAATGTTTCTACAAGAACTCTGATGAAGCCATTTGTTCACCGCATGCAGGCAAACTGAATACCTTAAGTCTGCAAAGAAACATTGTTGTCCTGCATCCCTGTGTTTTTATTTTTACAAAACATTGCTGTGTTTTTTGCATCAGATAGTGATAAGTGGTTATGTGTGATTATGCTTGATACTGGCAGTTTGAATCTCTGTAGGTTTTATAAATTATTTTGAGCTACAGGATTTGACATCTCTGTCTTGTCCAGCATAACAGTATCTTCAAAGGCACAGGAGTCCCACACCTGCCTCTGCTTTCTCTTGACGTGCAGATGCTCAAATCCTGGAACATGCCTTCGAGCCAGATACTCCAATTATATCTAGACACACCCTGCTAATTAAGCAGTGTTTTGACCTTCCTAGTAATTTAGTGTACAAGCTTTGATTTCCCTCTTCCATCCCGAACCCCATATTTGGATTTAAGTTTATGAGGTGTGGGGTAAGAGCGTGTTAACTCTTTATTTTCTGGAGAAGATGATATAAGCCAAACCTCAGATGTCTCATTAGACAAGAATTTGTGTGAAAGAACTACTTAAAACTCGGTGAATAGGTTTTTATCTGTTTCTAGGGGTCCTGAAGACACCTGTTTCGAGTATGGCGTCTTCCCTGCTATTCTGAGCTTTCCACTCGACTACCCATTAAGTCCTCCGAAGATGAGGTTCACGTGCGAGATGTTCCATCCGAACAGTGAGTCTGATGCAGCAGGACGTATGGGGGAGTGGGTTGCTTGTGCACCTTAAAAACAAACTTTTGCAGCAGGGGAGCTGGCATCCTTACGAAGGGTGCTTCTCTCCCTTTCAACCTTGAGTATGCAGTAGGAGTGTTCAGCTGTTCAGCAGTTTTGCTCTGTCTTAGGGTCACTTTCTCTTTATCGCATTATTCCTTATATACCTTTTGGTCATAAACAGTCCAGTAAAGATTCCAACAATTTCACTGCCTTTAAGATCATTCCAGGAATACTTGTAACTATTGTATAAATAGTCTAAAGATAAATCTTCTGTACGTGATGTGAGGTTTAGTGAACTAATATAGACTCTTTCCAGTCTTTCTCTGTGGCTTGTATTTAAGTAGTTTGGTGTTATTTTAATGAGTGGAAATTTGTTCATATTGATCAAAATTTGGATGCAGCTTTATTTGGCAGCATGGCTTCTTCGCCATTAAGTCACGGGTTTGGTAACATTTCTGATGTGATCTTTCTGAAATACAGAGTGCTCTGTTCAAGCAGATGACACATTTGCAGGTGTTTAATATTAAAGACTTGGCTGGCATTTTCTCTGCAATTCTGATGGTGACAATATTATCTTAAGACTCCTCGGGGGAAGTAATTGAAGTAACAACAAGTACAGCTAACAAGTTTGAGCCTTGGACAGGTAAAAACCTTAAAGCCCTCTTTCACAGCCTGGAGCACTACTTTCTAGAGTCAGCCTTGGCATTCTTTATAAAATTGTTGGTGATGACATCTGCTAAATCAACATGGATTGTGTAAAGATTGTTTATCATCACCCGGATTTAATGGGCTGGATCTGTATTGTAGGCTATTAGGTGTCTGCCACTTGAGAGCAATAAAAGGAAAATACTGCCCTCCTGCCTAGTGGTTCTTTCCCAGCTGCCGTTCCTGCACTTGCATAACACAATCTTATTCTCATCTGGGAATCGATTTATTTCATCCTATTCCAAGGAATTTTGCAATTTCTTGAAGATTGTCTGTTCTTCCCTTCTCAAAACACCACTGATGCAGATTCTTGCCCATTTAATCCACAAGCAAACCCATCTTTCTAGTCTCCTATGGAGGACACACCTGCACGTCGCAGTGTAGAACTGTGTGGACAGGCCCAAGGAAGTGTAGCATCACCTCTAAAGCTCTGATGTCTGCAGCAGTGCAGCATTTGGCACCTGGAAGAAGTGTAGCCACATCGACACCTTTCTCCAGCTGAAGTAATTCACCCAGACTTCTTGGCAGAACTGGTCTCCATGAGCAAATCCATGTCCATGCAATACTCTGCAGCTCCAGTTCTGGCCTTGGCTTGATGTTCGCTGCTCTCATCTGCTTTGTGTGCAGCATAGCTAGGAAGAGTAGGGTGCGGAGGAGCACAAGCTGCCTGGCTCTCGTGTGTTACAGAATGGCTGTACATGTGGGCGCTTCCTCAATGGGGTTAACTGGAACATACTGGATGGTTAGCTCAGCTCTTTAAAGTCCTGTGACTCTGGGTCATGTTAATCTAAAGTTGAGATCACCAAAAGGAGACACTTGAATCTTTCTTCTCCGGTGGGATTGTGATGGTCTGGTTATACCCAGAAAGGCTCTAGAAATGGGTGGCCATGCTGTACTTTTTCTGTTCCTTAAGTGCTTACTCTTCCACCTGTAAGGAATTGCAAGGAAAATGTTTTGAAAGTCTGCTGTGTTACCTTATCTTTGCAGTTTGTGTTACTTACAGGGGGAATTGAGACACCACAGAACTATCTTCTCTTAAAATAAAATCATGTTCATGCGTGCTCTGGCAAAGATAACTTCAGAGTAGTGATTAATGGCAAGTCTTGCATTAGCACTTAGTGACAAAGTGGGAAGATGCTTACGTCTTCCTGGAATCAGCCTTTGCTGTCTTGACTGTGCCGCTGTGGTCCACCTGTTTTAAATGAGGCACTACATAAAAACGTTAGAGTAACTTACAAGTGAAATACCTTCTACCAGGGCGTTCCTAACTTGCAAGGAGAAGTGCTGATTCAGCACGTGCTGTTTCCATCTCTTCCAGGTACGGCTAGACCAGCTCCAGTCCCCAGCCTGCGGCTGCAGGAGGGGATGTAAATAAAAGTCTTCCAAAGCACTTACATGTTGCAGGCTTGTGCAGACATTAGCTGGGTGAATGGAAGGAACTGGAAATGAGCACAACTGCTTCCAGCGGTCATTCCCTCTTTTTGTTTTGTCTTGTTTTCCTGGCAATGGCATAGGTTTGGTCACCCGAGGAATAGAAGCACTGAAAGTACTGGGCTAAATTTGTCATTCCTTGGGAGGCTGCAGAATTAGACTGTGTTGCTAAAGCAGTGTTCCGAACTCCATTCTCTTCAACCTTTCTTTGGCCTCGTTATCAAGTCAGTGGAGCCCAGTGTCTGTGAAGATGACTTGTACTGTAGCAGATGCTTTGCTAATGCTAAAGGTGGGAGGGGAAGATGTCTGTATCCTTAATTGATAGGTTACTTTGTTTCCATGTGCTTTAATGCAGCTGAGCTTTAAGCAGAACTAAAAAAAGTAGTGTGAACTCTTCTGGTTGCACCTCAGTAATGTTCAAAATAAGGTCAATTATATTGTTTATAACATACCACTTTCCCCTCCTTGCTGCAGCAGAGCAAGTTTGCTCAACTCTTTTTATGGTCATAGTCCAGTGGAGGACTCCAACGTGCATTCAGTGCTGTGTGACTGTTACCCTTTGATTTAAGTAAGACTGGTTACCTACTTGGAGCTGTGTCTGTGCATAAATACTTGCCTTGTTTCAGCAGTCTGCATCTCTTATTTTTTCCATGGAGCCTGTCACTGGTTATTAAATAACATGAGTGCTCCCAGCAGGCTTCTGTTGGGGAAGGATGACCCAAGTTTGTTAGATTTGCTTAAAGGAAATTTTTGCTAGATTTTTGTCTTTCAGATTTTGTGTCCTCTTGCTTTTGGAAGAGGAAATTTAAAACTGGGTTTAGCTTCAGTTATATGAAGGGCAAGTCCAAACACTCATCTGCGGTAAAGATGTGGAGAGGCCAAGTGTTTCTACTGAGTAACAATCAATCCCCTGTACTTCTTGTGCAGTTTACCCAGATGGGAGAGTTTGCATCTCTATTCTTCATGCTCCAGGGGATGATCCCATGGGATATGAGAGCAGCGCTGAGCGGTGGAGCCCCGTGCAGAGTGTGGAAAAGATCCTCTTGTCGGTTGTTAGCATGCTGGCAGGTAAGGACTGCTGTTTTATTAGCAGTAGCTCAGACAGCAGTTACTGAGTTAGCTAGAGGTGCTTCTTGCTGTTTGATTTGTTAAGGGAGCAAAGGACATTTAAAGCTGCTCAGCAGCAGCCACAGTTCTTAAAACCCTAGTATTTATTTATTTATTTATTAATAAACTAGTTCTCTGAAAATAATTGAAAAAAATAAGACTGAATTAGTAAACGGGTGTTTTCAGCTTTGCGAGCGACAGCACTGCCTTCCTTCCAGGTCAGCAGCAACCGAGCAGATGGTGATGGTCAGGTGGGTCTGGAGGCTCAGCTGGTTCCCTGCTCCTGCACAAAACCTGTGCTCTGTCTTTGTATTCACTATGGTGTCTACTCAGCTCTTGCAGGTCTTAAAGCTATTGATTACAGCCTGTGTTGGATTTGGCTTTAGCCGCTGAAGGGCTACTAGCCAGAACTAACCAGTAGGGTAAACTGGAGTCCATGGCCTCTGTGAGTCACAAGCCAGCACCCTCCATTTCTGTTTGTTCTTTGCCAGCCTGGGAATGTACCTCATTCTGCCATCTCTGGTTCAGAGGAAGGCTGCTTGAGAAGAGGGGTGGGGTGAAAATTTTTTTGTGCAGCCTTTTAAATGGCTTTCCCTAAATCCAGCAAGGGCTGTGAGTCAGCTCTGTTGTGTACAGCTCCCTGAAAGATGGATCCTTTTCCATGTCGTGGACAGAGCCACTGAACTAACTGAAAACGGCAAAGCCATGTCCCTTAGAACCAGTTTTGAATGATAAGAGATTTAGACAGTTTAGAGGGTTTAGAAGCAGTAAAGTTGATCAAAGAGCAAGAAACAGGTTCTTATATGGGACCATTTTAGCTTCAGAATAGTAATCTACTGTTGGGAAGCTGTGCAGACAAACAGTACCTCACTGGGCTTCCCGTGGCCTTCAAGAACTCGGTTTGTGGTGCAGCCTTACCTAGACTGGTTAGTGTGGGAGTCACCTTGTTTCTGTTGTTCTCTGCCTGTGCGTCCTGTTTTCCCATGGCTTTTGGAGGAATTAGTCTAAAACATCAATGGTCAGCTTCTTTCAGGCTGCTGGCAAACTCGGCTCTCGCTCTGCAGATAGCGTAAGCCCAAGCTTACCCAGCTGGGTGACCTGCACATCTACTGGCTTTTAAGGGAGGACCATCAGCATTGTGTTGAAAAAGACATGAGCCCAAGATGTCTGCCATGAACTGGGCTGGGGTGGATTTGGACTAGTGTGTGAAGGAAAGTGGGTAGAGTACATTCTTAGTGACTTGTGTAATCCTGTGACAGTTGTCCTGCTGTATGCTGACCACGAACCTGATATATCCCATGTTTCAGCTTACCTCTGTACAAAATGAAGTGTTGGAGTCATAGGGGTTTAATGTACTTTGTAAAGCGCTCTGAAATCCTCGGATGAAAGATGTTGCAGAAATGAAAGCATTCTATGGGCTTTCTTGGTTTGTTTTGTTGTTTTTTAATAGAACAAGCCATCCCAAAGAGTGACAGAGCCTGTTTGGGTGGCCTGGTCGGGAGGGCTTTGTGTCTGAAGCCACAGAACCAGAAAAAACATTTTGCAGGGAGCAGCGTGCAGTTTTAAAAACCCTTGATGGCACTGGTGGTGCCGCATTGTGTTGTTCCATGCGCATGCCGGGGCTCAACTTTTGAGAGCATAAATGAAAGAAAGTCTTGCTCCTCTGCCACTTGTTTCTTACCTAAGCTCAACCTTGCTGTGATATTCTTTTGCGATCAGTTAAATCAGAACTGTTCGGGAATCTAGCAGCTGTCATTGGATTTTCTTTAGTGGCGTTTCTGTAGTCCCAAGCAGGGGAGGTGTGCCAAAGCCACAGGGAAGTGGCAGTACAGAGGCATTGAAAAAGCGAGAGGGTCTTGCTCCATTGCCTGCCTGCCCACCTATCTTTCAGTCTTTCTCGTTTCAGAGCCAAATGATGAAAGTGGAGCCAATGTAGACGCCTCCAAGATGTGGCGGGAAGACAGAGAACAATTTAACAAAATTGCCAAGCAGATTGTGCAGAAGTCACTTGGACTTTAAGCTCACAAAGAGACTGAAGTGTTTTGTATTTCTCTCCACCTGAAAACGAGCAGTGCTCAGTGCTGGTACCAAAAAGGAAAACTTTGCAAAACTATTGGCCTAGTTCTTCTTATCCTTCGTTATTTATTTACCATCTCTCTTCTTCTTCCACTGCTCCAGAGAAGCCTCTAAACTCACTAAATTGTGTGGAAAAGGGATTTAATACTAGGGAAAAATATGGAGACAATGCTGTTTCAAAGGCTGCTTGTTGCTACCTCACTTCATGGTATGGAAAGCTTGGAGACTTTGCAATCTGCAGCCTGCCTTTGCCAATCTGCTGTTTGAGAACAGAGCTGATTTGGATCACCTGCTGGAAGAACTAGTTGTATGTTTTTATAGGTAGCATTGCATCTGGAGCACCAGTAGACAGGAAATAATCTATCAATTTGATGATACTCGCTAAGTTAAGGACAGAATTTGCAATCAGAACTGATTTGAAGAGTATAGTTAGCAAGAGAGGCTATAAAACAAGGTCATAGTCAGAATGTGTTAGCTAAGAAAGTGATTGTGCAGCATGTAACTTTAAGAGAAGATCTGGGGAGTTGTCAGTGATGGGCTGGGGGTCTAGAATGGGCTCATGTTCCCATGTAACACTGTGAGTTTGTATTGAGCCTTTGAGTCAGTGTTTGCTTGGAAGAAATCGCAAGAGCTGCTTTATTACTCCTTAAAGATACTAAATTGTAAACCTTATGTTCAATTAGAGGTGCAAGATGTAAAGACTGGATTCTTAAACACTTTGGTCAGGTTCACCATGGGCCGGGTAGGTCATTGGCAGCCTGAAGATCCAGTGTCTGCTCCACTGGGCATGTAAAATATCTCTGCAATAATGTCAGCTCCTCTTATGTTGACATTTGGGTGTTGAGAGGATTAGGCACTGCTGGCCTTTGGCATTACAGCCCAGGTCACCCATTTTTCGGGTGAATGAGCAAAGATGAACATGATGAATTTTGTAAAATTAACCATAACACTTATTTATGCTGACTGCTCTTGTGTATTTAAATATGGGTCAGAGAAGACACTGACTGTGTTTTCTAGAGGATGGTACGACGCATGTTTAGAACTGCAGAGTATTGTAGCCAACTGCTGGTGTGGAGGGTGCGGGAAATGGCGGCTGCAATGATCAGTTTGTAAAACTGCTTAGGGGCCACTGGTGACCTGCGTGCTTTGCAAGCGAATCTCTTGTGTAGGTCCAAATCTTCTCCAATTTACTACAAGCAATAACATGCCCATTGATAGCACATGGAATCAAATTTTGTTGGCAGCTTTAACGGGCTAAATTTGAGAAGGGCTTTTTTTTTTCTGTGCAAAGCGTGCGACGTGGAAGGAGTTGCACCGTGGAGAAAGCTTTATGGAGGTGATTGTGTGCATGCGCGTGTGTACAACTCGTCAGTATTTATGTGTTGCTGTCCATGCTGCATATTTACATGCTGCAGATCACAGTATGCTATCATTCTGTACCTCTGAAGAGTTTGTATTGCTACAACTTGCTGATTTTTACCTCCTTGTAGAAGTAATTCTTCTTGCTTTGGTGTAAGGGTGGGAGGGGGACCTGATATAGTTTGGGAGCAGAGATGATGAAATAGTGTTGTACCTAACTAGTATTTCAAGGCGTACAGGAAAATGTAGCACTTATATGCAAACTGGGAGCGTTTTTTGAATTGCAGTAGATGGAGCATTGCTCCTGGAAGTACTGCAGCCGCTTTTGGAAACAACGCTGGAGAGCTATGAGCGCCACGTGGCAAACAATGGATTCAGCAGACATGGCAAAAGTGGGCTTTTTTTAAGTGCGGAGTATTTTGTTCATGTGTGCTCACTCATTATCTTTATTTTACGGTGGGATTTAGTCTGTATACTGAAAATAAAGTGATTATATTTTATCCTTTCATAGATGTATGCAAATGTATTGCAGTGGGTGTTTTATATGGGTAACCAGCTAGTCAAGAGTGTTCAATTCTGACTTGGTCCAGAGGAGTGGAAGGTTTATTCTAACACAGTTAAAACACAGGGGATGCTTTAGAGGGGTGGAAGAGTTGACACAGTTGCTTGGGCTTTCCAGGCAAGTGTTTTGTCTCTAATGATGGCAATGACTTGATGATTCAAAAAAACCTGTAAAAGTCTGACAGCTGGCAGATGGGATGCAGTTTGCTTCTTGTTATGATCCGTGTATCTGGCCTAGGAAGGTCTTGTTATGGCAACAGGTGCATTGTGAGTTTTAATATATCATTCAAAATCTGCGGATAATTAGCTCTTGGATTTGAGAAGGACAGTTAGATGTCCAATTCCTACTGAGAATTTCCATAGTCCCCAAATCTCTTTGCTTAGAAATAAAACCATTTCTTTTTAAGTGACTGGCATGCAGCAGGCTTGCTAACTTGGGCGTTTTAAGCCACACAGTGAACATATATACCAGGCAGTCTTGCAGGTGACAAAATGTAAGCAGAAGTCCACCTCGGAGGACTAAAACTTGCCTTCTTGAGGTGAGAACTGTCCTGAATGATGGCTGTTTGCTTAGCTGAAACCAGCGGTGAGCATTTGTGTTCATTGAAAGGCTTAAACATGGCACCGCAGTCAGTGTGTTAGATTCCCCGTTTGTTTTACTCACAGGAAAGAAATAAAACTTCATCATCCTTATTCCATAATAAACTGAATCCTTGCACACAGCACGAGGGTTCATCTTGCACAGCTACACGCCTGTGCGAAGGTGGGCAGGCTTGCCCTGAGAGGATTTCACTGCACAGGCAGCTTATTACAACTGGGGAACACCTGAGAGCTAAAGCTCGTAAAGTTGCCACGTTGATCCCATGGCAGACTTCCCTAAAAGGCTTAATCCTCTGCCTTCATGAAAGAACACTCATGTTGGCAGCATGTGTAATACTAGCCAGTAGCAATGATTTTCTGAGCAGTTGCCTTTTTTTCAGTCTGAAACAGTTACTAGAAAACGTGTTCCTTGGGGAGTATCGGAGCTCTACAGCTGTTACACATGCAGGTAAAGTATTAGAGATGAAAAAAAAAAAAAAACAACCTTTCTCCAGATTACATTTGCTTTAGGCTTTTATATTTAAAAACGAAACAAAACAAAACCCTTCAACAAAGATGTAGAAATGCAAGCACTGTCCTCTTTAAAGCCTTTGTATATACATACATCCACACCCACGCACTTTTTTTTTTCTTGGCAAATGGGGCTGTGTAAGAACACACACAGTGGGATGGGAGACATTCATTAATTGTGTTTTGTGCGCCTGTGTGCATGCAAGCGGTTCTTTGAAAGTGCGAGGGGCTGGGTGAGAGGTGTTAGAGCCACATGAAACGGCTGCAGCTTCGGGGCAGAGCCAGCCTCAGGCTTCTTTCCAGTTTTGTTTTTTTTTTTTTGCTCAAGCTGTATCATGAGTGGAAGGTGGTGTGCTGCCTTCAAGATGAAATGGTGAAAGCTCTGCGTCTCTGGAAGATCCTTGCTTTTCTCCTGAAGTTGCATCTTGGTGAGGATGCTGTGTATGTTTTACCCCTGAGAATCGAAAGGAGAAACACCCTCTCTGTCAGCACAGACCCGAAATGTCTGTCTCCAGTGCCAGCCGTGCTGCTGATACTGGGATTGTCTCAGATGTGGGATCGGTGCAGCTTTTGGGAGGTAGCTCCAGAAAGTGGCTCGAAGCAGCAGCCTTCCCTGCCCCGTGGCGTGGGGTGAGGGCTGCGCGTGCTGGCTGAGCAGCGTTGGGCCGGGGGCAGCAACAGGACATGCAGGTATGGGCGTGGGAGGTCCCTGTGCTGCCCAGGCAAGAAGTGGCACTGGTTACCTGCCCCATGTTGTGTCTCTCTTAAATTTCCCTGACTCGGTGGAAGAAGAAAATTACTCTGCCTTTCAGCAAGCTCAGGGGCTGGGAGGAGTGCGAGGTGAGGGATGCTGAGGGTCTAGCTGCCAGTTGGTGGGATGGTTGGTGGTGGCATGGCGAGGGGGAAGGTGTGGTGATCTGGAGAATTCCTCCAGCCTCTGAAGGTCTGGTTGGGATGAGCTACCCTCCCCATGTGCTGCCTCAACAGCAAGGTGGCCGAGCCCCTGCACCAGCCCCGCTGAGGGCTGTGGTGTCGTCTCTCGTGCAGCCGGGTCCCACCCATGTCACAAGCACCAAAAGCACCGTCAGGGTCACGCAGGCAGCTACAGCCGTGCAAGGCTGCCTGGTGCTGTAGGGATGAAACGCAGCGCTGGGGAGGAGGGAATTGCTGGAGCCACTTAATGCTTGGTGGTCCTGCATAATGTGCTTGTTGCTCTCGTGGTCCCCCAGGAGCACGGGGTGGCTGGGAGACCAGTGCCTTCTCCAGTGATCTTCCTGCCTGTCCCAGCCCTGCCAGATCCTAGTCCTGCCTTGGCTGCCAACCCCTCTCCCAGGGCGGGTGCTGTAAGAGCCAGAGGAGAACCAGCCAGGTGGCTTTTGAAAGCAGCTCGCACCTCCTGAGATGTGACCTAGCAGCAGTTAAGATTATGGGGTATGTTAATATATAATTAATGGTAATGATACGGACAGTGGGTTATTACAGGGTAGCTGCCGGTGTTAACAGCGTGTGCATGAGCTCTTGGGGAGCGATTTGCAAGCGAGTCTGTCTAGTCATGTCATTCCTGAAGGGCGTGGGGGAAGATGAGCCAAGTCCTAGACTGAGTCCCCTTCCTCCATGTGTGGGGCACCAGCTGGCCTCGGATCACCAGGGCAGGGCTCTCCGGGGGCACTTCGATGTGTTTAACCAGGGGATGCGGGAAGAAGTCAGGCCTGTGCAGCGGAGGTAGCGGCTGTGACTCTGCGCTGCTGTCACGGCTCTGAAAGGAGCAGGGTCACCCTGGCCGGAGGGGCTGCAGGGGACGGCCGGGAGGGCGGGTTCACAGGGCTGTGGAGTGAAGGTGAATGTACCCGCTGTGGCCGCCCATCTGGGTGCCACAGGGAGGTGGGTTCAAAGCAGCAAAGATGCAGGATGCAACATGCCAGGGGGGCGGGGGGCACCCGTGCGCTTAGATGCTGGGCCCAGCACAGGGAGGCTCTCCGCCCACAGCTGGGCTGGGAGTTTTGCCCCCAGACAGTTTTTCCCACACCAAAACGGTTTGGCAAATTGAACCCAAATTGGGGCTGGCGTGACAATGTAGGTGAATTGGGGTTTCTTTGCTGAGTCTGTCTGGGGCGGGTTCGCGCAGGCTCCTCTCCTGGTGTTCTGCTTCGCCAGGATCCCTGTCTTCCTCTACCAGACCAGTCAACACATCGATCCCCCCGAGCTTGGTCAAGGGCAGCCATTAGGTGGGGGCGGGATCTCGCTCTTTGGGCAGGTGTGTTTGAAGGGCAAGAGAGATGCCCTCCGAGCTGACAGTGAACTGCAGAGCTGATCACCAGGGTTTTACGTCTTGCACGGCTTCCCCTCGCCATTTATCCCTTCGGGAGCTAGGAAATGGTGGAACATGGGGCAGCGACCAAGCTGGGGGAGTTTGCTCTGATGCAATGTTTGAGGGCCTCATTAAGGTCTTAGGGCTCTATATGAAACTTGATTTTATGAAAACATCAGTATTGTTGCTGAAGCCACTTGCCCAAACTGTCCCTGTGCAGTCTTGCTTTTAGCATTTGATGCTCTGCAGCATCCGTCCTTTTAACACTCAGTCAGTAACCAGGGGGCATCTGATTTCCCCTCCCACGGAGGGGCCCCTGCTGCCACCCTTGCCTGTCCCCTCCTGACTCTAATCCCTCCCCGCTCTTGCAAAGTACAATTAGGAGCAGCCTTGCAGTGGTTTCTGAAAGCCCAGGCTTCAAAGGTAGCGATCGCTGGGTGCTGTGGTGCTGGGCTGGGAGAGGATGGGCTGTAATCAGAGCCCTGCTCAGGGGGCAATCAAGGGGATGCTCGTCCTGCTCGTGCATGGTCCTGCTGTGTTACCTCCCGCTCCCTGGCATGAGGCCCTGCTGCCAGCAAAGGCTGCTCTCCTCGCCACGTGGACTGCACGGGACCGGCAAAGGGAAGGGCAAGCCAGGTTCCCTGGGGCAGCCTGCTCCATTCTTCCCTACCACTTTGAGCCGTGAGCTGGGATCGCCTCTTCCCCGCCATGGGGATTGTGCCTTGGTGGGTTATGGGAAGCTGGATGTCCCTGTGCCTGAGCATCTTAGGGATGCCTGACGGTGCTGGGGAGTGGGACAGGAGCTGTGGTGCATGGGGTAACCCTGCCGAGGATGCCGGCTCCACCTCTGTGCTAGCAGGGACCAGGCTCTAATGGTTGAGTGACAGGGGCCTGGGGACGGGGGCCATGTCCCCACCAGCATCTGCACAGCTCTGAGCGCAATGGGGCCACTGTGCCGCAGCCAGAGTGGCTGGGCAGCAGCACCGCACTGGAGGAACTGGCCCGAAGAAAGTCTTGGAAAACAATAGCAATTGTTCTCTGTCTTTGTTCCCTTCCCTCCCCGGATGTCAGAGGAGATGGAGCTGCGCTCGGCTGCCAGCGGGTGGGCAGAGCTAGCGTGACTGCCTGCGCTCCTGCCTTGGCACCCGGGGAGCCCGCCTCACGCGCCGCCTGCTCTGCCACCCACCAGCCTCCCTGCCAGCTCCTCCAGAGCCTAAGTCATCACTAATATAATAATAAAAGCTCTACATTGTCATATGGGTGAGCAATAAAATTGGCCTGTGATTCTCTTTGTCATGGGGCAAGAGGTTTTCTTATGGCTGCAGAGCAAAGTAGTGCTAAAGCTGCTGTTCTTTGGTGTAGGGCACTCGGCCTGCTGGTGATCCAGGCAGCACAGCCTGGCAGGAGGGAGGACCTGGCCCCAGCCCTGTATGCAGGCAGGGGATTTGCTGCCTGTGCTGGGGGAGCTGTGCTGGTGGAGGGGCTTGCAATGCCCACACCTTTTCCTATTGCCCTGGGGCAGTCCGAGATGGGCTTCAGCTGGGAGAGAGGGTGCTGGCCAGGTCCTAACTGGGGATCCATGGGATCATTTCTGGTCCAAGCAGTGCCGTGCATCCCCTTTTCTATCCCTGCTGGTCCTTGACGGGCCCAGGCGTGTGGGGGCAAGTCCCCAGGCTTCCATGCCATGGGTCTTTCTGCTGTTTACCACCATCTGCCTGCTGCAAGCTGGAGCTTGCGGTCACTGCCTGGATCAAAGGGCTACAAGGCAAAGGTGGAGGGTTTCCCACAGGGCTGCCAAGGGAGATTTGTCTCCACCTGGGGAGTGGCTGTCCCCATCCCAGGGCCAGCCCCGGGGCTCAGGTGTTACCCCAAGGCAGCCTTCTGAGAGATGTGGCACTTGGCACCGGGTTTGCACAGCCAAACCCTCCTACTTACAGTTCCCCATGCAGAGCCGTCAGGTTTGCATATTCAGCCTGGTGAACAAAACCCTACCCTTTCTGCTCTCTCTGCTTGCAGGCATGTGCTCTGCAAAACCCCAGGGTCTTTGGGCAAGTACCATTGCTGAAGAAGTGTAGAGCTGGGAGCAGGCTGGGGTGGGCATGGGGGCCTGGGGGCTTTCTAGCAGTAAGCATGAAATGGGAACATTGCCTCCTTCCTCTTGGCCTTAGCACCTCTATTTATTCCCTTTGCAGAGAGATCTTAGCTGAGCACAAAGGGAAGCAGGGCTTTCACATTGCAGATGGAGCAGAGAGTCCAGGTCGAGCTTCTGGGTCTCCTGCACTGCCTCCGGGTGACACGTTAGCCCCCCTGCTACTCTTTTGCCTTCGTGTATACGTAAGACCTACAGAAAGTACCCAGAGCACCATTTCCATAGTTTGCATGCTCATGGTTGCTTGGGTTTGATGCCCTCCATCCATATGGAGCCAGCTTGCTGGAAAGTGGTGATTGCAGAGAAAGGCTGGGAATCCTGTGGCTGCGGGGAGGTGGCTCAGCCCCTTGCAAGAGGTTTGGGTGCACTGGGAAGAGGTGGCAAAAAGAAAAAAGCCATTGTCACCGAGGGACAGGCAGCAGTGAAGGGCTGTGTGTCACGTGCAGGGGAGATGCGGCTGCTGGGCACTGCCTAGCCCCATCCTGAGCAGCTCTGGTGCAGAAGCATGGTCTTAAAGCCCGTCTCTTTGCTTGTACTGGCGAAAGTTAAGTGACTGCTTTTTGGAGCCCTTTCAAAGCCTGCCAGCTTGGCTGCCATGTGTCCTCCAAATGCGGGGCAGGATGCTTGGCTCACTCCCAGCTGCCTGGGAAGGGACCTGGGTTGCAGGTTGCCAGCCCTGCCTGCTGCCCGTGGCCAAAGCCAGGGGAGCCCTGCCAGGACGGCAGCTCCCGGCTCCTTCATTCCCTGGGGCCGTGGGGCTGGCAGCGCCGGGGAGGCGTGTGGGTGTGTAGACACGGAGGGCTCTGGGATGTGAGCAATGCTGGTGGTTCACCGCCACCCGGCAGGGATTGCTTCCGAAGGCAGCTCTGTGCCTGGGAAGCTGGCAGCAGGGCTTGCAGTGTTGGGGAGGCTTTGTGCTTTTTTGGTGGCTTTCCTAAAAATGGTGCCTTTTGCAATCCTCCCAGTCCTTCAACAAAACTTTTCCTGGCAGAACCCCTCCAAAACTTCTTGGAATTAAGTTTTCGAAAGGGTTAAAGACATTTACACTTCTTGTATGACACTGACAGGTTTCCTGCTGTGGAGATTTCTTGCGGGAACTCCACTTCATGTCGGTGGGTTGGGCTCGGGGGGCTGAATTGCCTCCAGGAAACACAGGGAAGATTTTCAGCCTAGAAGAAAGGGCAGAGGTGATGAGGGAGGAACCTCGGAAACTGCTGGGGATGGAGACCCCATCCCTTCCATCCCACCATCCCAGGGAAGGCATTGTTCCCAGTGCCCAACCTGAACTGTCTGTCTGCCATCTGGGGTGTTGCTTTGAGAATGATGTTCCCCCATCCCCTTTGTGACTGACCCCAAAGGGCTGATCCTCATGGGGCTGCTCACACAGGTGAGACCGGCTCTGTGTGCTCATCGTTCACCTCCAGCTCCATACCCGTGGATGTGTGTGTGGCCACACCTGCATGGTGGTCAGCTGGGCTTGGCTGGCTCCCCTGGCCCTGCTGGCACAGGCAGGAGGATGGACACGGTGCCGCCCGCTGCCGGCCAGAGCCCGTGCTGGGGACACACACGAGATGGGCAGTGCTGCATTTGTCTGTGCGTTATGCACAGGGTCCCTCAAAGCTTTTCCATGGCCGGTGTCTGTATGCACGCTGCGTTTTATGGTAGAAAGCTCTTGCAGATGTCAGGAATAAAGACTGAAATGAATAGGGCATAACAAGCCCTGAAACATGACTTTTTGTCTGCAAATAATAAGGAATGAGTTACAGTCTTGGAAGAGCAGGAACATTACTCTGTGTGCAGGGTCCAGCCTGTCCCTGGTGTTGATTAGGTGCCCTCCTCGCACTGTCCTTTGCATGGAAGCTCTGCTTGAAATGTATTGTCTACAGATGGGTTTCTCAACCTTTTCTAACGCAGGGATGGCCAAACCTTTTTGGTGGAAATCCAAGGATCATTTTGTTCAGAGCCGCCACATGGTTTTATTTACGACCCATGCGAATTAGGCAAACGTCTCACTGTTTGTCTCTTTTATTTCATCCTCTCGCGCTTGCTTGTGCACATAGGAATGTGCGCGTGTGTGTTTAGGAACAATTTTGCAGACCGCTTCCTACTGTTGTTGGGACATGGAGCAGGTCCTGGACCCAGTGCAACAGCGGACAGCGATGGGCCCCTGTCCTTATTTCACATCACAGCTCAGTTCACTGGGCAGGTCCTCCTGGGGAGGCAGAAAGGCACCAGGCACTGCCCAAGCCATTCCACCATCTTCTGCCATGCCAGGGTCCCCAGCCCAAGGATGGAGAAAATCCTTGAGGATCATCAACGTCCCTGCCCTCACCAGGAGACCAGCTTCAGCCTTGGGCTTCAGGGCCATCCTCGTTCATTAACAGCATGTGGCTGAAAAGCAGCCTGAGCCCATGGTGCTGGGCTAAGTACTGCCTGGTGCATCCTTTGTGCTCATCGACAAGGGCTTTGGTTCCTCAGCTGCCTGCCTGGAAGTCCCTGGATCCCCCTGCTTCTGGAGGGGACACCCACGGCTCTGTCCTTGGGTCTGGAGATATACCCACCGACTGGCTTTTTGGCCGAGGAAGCGCTCAAAAGCGACTGCATCCCCTTTGGAAAAACCAGCCGCTCTGGGGTCCCCAGTAGGACTTTTTCTCCCTCCCTGGGAGGAGCCGCATGGGCTGCCCGGACCCTCGCAGAGCCAGGGCTGGTGTCGGCAGGAGACTTCCCAAAATCCATCCGCTTGTGTGAGTCCCCCACTTAGGGTGATGGGGCGGCGCTGCCAGCTCCCAAAGCCACGCTTAACTTGACACATGTGTGCAGCCCTGGGAAATGTGATGGCTCTGATTCTCATTTGTGCCGCCTTACCCTGTGCCAACCTGCCGGGAGGCAGGGCCCTGCCAGCAGCCGCGCTCCGCTCCGTGCCAGCCTCCCTTCCAACACACCGACCTCTCTGCCGGACGGGCCCGGGACGCCAGTCCCCACTCCTCCTGCCAGCAGACGTGGCGTGGGGTCCCAGTGAGATGGCTGCTCCCAGCCCGGGCGCTGCCGGGGAGCAGCACGAGGGGCCAAGCCTGTCAGGCGTGATGGGACGGTTTGCACCTCCTGCATCCCTTGCAGTCGCTGCCGGTGGCTGCCATTCGGGATCCCCGGGTTTGGGTGGTGGCTGTGCCGCTGGGCACCGTCCCCAGCACAGGGATGAGGAGGGATGGGGAGCCAGGGGTGCCTCACCTCTGCAGCTCTTTCTGGAGAGAGGTTAAGTTCTGCTTAAGCTCTGCTTAAGCATGATCCCGGTAGAGCCCTAATTTGGGGGATGCCCAAAGAGTGGCTTTATGGGGAGGGGGAGCTCCGCACAGCCCTACTTGGTGCAGAGCATCCCCAGGCATGTGCGCAGCTGCCCTCTGGGCTGTTTGACTTGGAGACGGAGTCACCAACAGCATTCGGGTGTCTCTGGGCTCCAGTAGCAGCTTGTCTCAGGATTTGGGACTGAGGTGCAGGGTGCTCCGCTCCACCACGTGCCCGTACCCCATGGGCTTTACCCTCCTGGTCCCGGCATGGTGGGTTTCAGGCTGTCGAGGGGTGTGGACAGACTGGCAGCGAGGCACATCCCTGGGTCCGGGTCCGGCTGTTCCTTGCTGACGAAACCCCCGGTTTGCGACACAATTTTTTGGTGTTTCGTCCTGGCCATTCGCTTTCTGTTCCGGCGCTTGCCTTGCGGGAAGGCTTTGGGGATGGGGGGGTGGGAGCTCATTTCAATTGTTCGGGGAATGGAAGTAACTTGTTTTGCAGCTGCAGAAACCCAGCGGAGCTTGGTGCGTGCAGGGAGTTTTTCCACTGCTGTCTCTCCCGTTTGAACAGTGTAACCTCGAGGGTTTCCGAACCAACGCGCGGCACGCTGCCACCCTCCTCGCAGCAGGGCCGGGTCTGGTGGCTGGCCTTTGGGCTGGAGCCTTGCCCGGGGTACTGGCTGTGCATCCCCTGCCCAAGGCCATTTGGGGGGAGAAATATGCACCTTCTGGGTTCTGTGGGTTTTTTGGTCAGGGTGGAGTGGACCTGAGGGGACAGAGGATCCCCCCAGTACAGGCTGGGATTGTGCTGCCAAAAGCCCAAGGCTTTGAGGGGTAGGAAGGTTCCCACCTTGGTCCCTCTGGGCAGAGGCGAATCTCCCACCTATTCCCACGTGACCCTGCAAAAATGAATCACCAAAAATGAAAGGAAGCAAAGAAAAAAAAAAATTAAAAAATCCCTCCCCAAAGCCGCCTTCCAGAGGGTTGGGCAAAAGATAAAAGCCTCCAAGGAGCTGGGACTCCTCCTCTCCCACCACCGACTCCTCATTTAAATGTCTGCGCGCAGGCTGCAGCCGGCACTGCCTCCGCAGCCGCCCCAGGGGAGCCCCCGCCGGCCCCCCACCCACCACCCCTGCCGTGCCCCCGGGGGCGATGCCCACGCAAGGGGACGGTAGAGCTGGGGCTTAGCACCCCAGAAGCAGCTCGGCGTGGCACGTCCCAGAGGAGGACAGACCCACGGCAGGGTGCTCCGGGTGGTCGCACTGGCAGACTATGCAAGAGCCCCCAGGGGGGCTGAGCCAAGCGGCGCCTGCCCAAGTGCAGAGGAGTGGACAGCAGGGGGGTCCCAGTGGATGGACTCCCTGAGGCCAGCCCCCCGATGTCGGCTCCACTGCTGCTCTGGGTCATCCTCCTCCACTGGGCCACCAGCAGGGGCTTCGTCCGGGGGGGCAGGACCTGGCAGCACTGCACAGGTAGGAGCAAGGCCTGGCGGGTGGGCTGCGCCAGGAGGGAGGTGTCAAGACAGGTGTTGGCCATGCTGGGAAACGTGCTGGGACCCGTGTGATGTTTCCCGTGCTGCCAGGGCAGACCCCAGAAAGCGTGCTCTGTTCTGGGGGGGCACGTGGCCGCTGCAGGGTGCCTTGCATGGGGCAGCCTCTCCCTGGCAGCCCAGACCCAGGGTTTCGGTGCCTGGGTGCCAGTGGACCGAGTGTCGGGGTGACAGCATGGCGTGATGCCTCGGGTGCTGCAGCTGCCAGCACCCCACCTGCACCCATGGGCAGCGGGTAGTGGGGTCATCCCTGTGCCTGCAGCCCCTGGCATGGCACAGGACCGGGGAGCAACCAGCCCTTGTCGGTACCGTGGGGAGAGCTGTGTGCCCATCCCTGCGGCACGAACATTGTCCCAAGGTCTGCTGACCCTGGGGACCAACGTGTGGGGAGGGGAAGGGCTGGAAGGAGAAGTAGAGGAGAGCCATGAAGTCCCCCTGGAAAGTCCCTCCAGCCCCAGAATCTCCAGGCCTCCCTGTGCTCTGCCAGGCACAACCCACGCCCTCCCACCGGCAAAGCCTCCCGGAAAGTTTCCGTCCCGCTGCCCCCAGCCAAGGAGCTGGCAGCTCCGACAGCATTTCCCACAGGGAAGTGCCGAGAGCAGCCTGAGCGAAAGAGGGTCCCCGTCCCCTGGCTCTGCCTTCCTGTCCCCGTGCCACATGGTCCCTGCATGGGCAGGGAAACTTCAGCCCAGTTTTAGGGGCTGCTTGGGCCCAGGCTCCATGTGTTTGGGACTTGTCTCGGTTTGATGGCGCCTGTATTTACATTTTATTACAGCCTGTCTGGCAGTGAGAAGGAAAGCTGGGAGAGATTGGAGAGTTTCTGCCCACCATCTCCTCCTCCAGGTCCTCCAGTCTCTCTGGGGATGTCCCCGCTGTCCCCAAGCAGCCTCGGCTGGACAGGTCCTGGTGGTGTCGAGGCCCCAGCATCAGCACATTTAACTGCCCCCATGTTCTTCCCGCCAGCGCCTGGCCCCAGCTCCCGGCGCAGCCCTGATGCCGTCCAGCTGCGGGCAGCCACCCTGCTGAGCAGGCCACTGCCGGGCATGTGTGCTGCCCGACCTGGGCTGAAACAGCCCGGCTGCTCTCCCAGCCATTAACCACTGGCTCCGCTCTGATTGTTAGCGGCGACTGATGTGGGAGGCAAATTGGCATGCACATCTTCGGGTGTAGGGATCTGGTTTTGGTTTTAGGACTTGGTCCCTTCCTGGCCCACAGCCTCGGGCACAGCCTCCGGCCCCAGCTGAGCTGTGCCCTGGCTCATCCCAGCTGCCCTCGGGGCAGTCGGCTTCTAAACCCCTCTGCAAATACAAACCTGACTTCAGCTTGTGCTTTTTGCTGAGAAAAACAGGAACTGGTCATTCCCCAAGTCGTGCATTTCTGAAATAAGTCATTTCAGTTAAACTTCCCCCACCAAGGCTTTGCTTTAGGAGCAGCTTAAACCAGCAGAGGGGTGGGCAGGGGCGATGCAGAGGTGGCAGCATGGGAAGGATCTCGCCGGTCTCCCTGCTCCGGGCTGGATGGAGCCACATGAGCAGATTCCTCTTTGCTCTGTCCATCTGGGTTTAGGCTGGCTGGGGGTGCCCAGGGGGAAACACTTCCCCTCTCCAGCTGGTTTGGATTCAGACACATGCCAGTCCAGCCTTGCTCACAGCTCCCTCCCTCCTAGCTCTCCCGCTGTGCCACAGCAGCCGAGGTTTATTAGTACAAATAGGAACTAAAAGCCTGATCTCACTGGGGATGGGACAGAGCGAGGGATTTTTTAGTCTAGCCAAGTGCTGCTTCATCCTCTGCGCATCATCACCAAGTGCCTCTGCCCTTTGCTACAGACGCCACAATCCTGCCAGGGAAGCATTCAAAAATAAAAGCGGTGAGGGTGCCATGGCAAGGAAGGTCAGAGAAGCACCCACCACAGGTACAGCCCTTCCCGCAACTGCTGGCACAGGGCTTGCCGAGACATTGGACCAACAGCGTCAGGGGCACTGTTACACGGGGATGGCTTTGCAGTGCCAGTGCGCAGTGCTGTTCACCTGGGCAATGCCCTGGGGCTGAGCATGTTGTTTTCTCCTCTGGGGAGAGGATAATTATTTAATGAGCAATTTTGGTGCCTGCCAGGGGAGTATGTGCATGTGTGCAATTAGGGCTGGGTTGGGAGAGCCTGGACCAGGACTGGAGCAGGGAGCACCGTGGCCCACCGCCCTGGGGACGGGGATGGGTGGCCACCCTGAGAGCGAGCCTGCGGGCGCCGGACCCCTGTCTGCCCACCTGTCTCTGGTTGCGGTTGCTGGTGCCAGTGGATCCCGAGGAAGCTGGTGGCAGCCTGCGGCTGCTTGGCCAGCAGGTCCTGGTCCCCGGTCAGCATTTGGAGCTGCATCATTGGGACAGGTGAGCCTGCACACTTGGTATTCCTACTGTGGGGATGGAGATGTCAGCTTTGGTGCCTGGAGGGCAAACCTTCCCTGTGTCCCTGAAGCAGGGGATCGGCACAGAACCCAGGCAGAGGACAGCAGGCTACTGGGGCACGCTGGGCCCCCCTGCTGCCGTGGAGCACTCCGGCCAGCACTGGAGATGGGCTGGTTGCCTTGAGCAAGCCAGGCAGCAGAGCACCCCACAGCGAGGCGGGGACCCCATCCCACAGCAGGACAGGGTGGGATGGCTACCACCGCCATGACGTGCTCTGCTATCTCTCGGCACAGACCTGCGCCCACTGGACATCCTCTCGGAGGTGGTCCCCGCCGACAGGCTGGCCCGTGGCATGAGGGTGTTTCAAGTGCAGGGGGTGCGCGGCTTCCAGCTCGCCGCCTCGCGGCCCCGTGCCCTGGGCTTCCCTGCCTCCCGGCTCTTCATCCACTGCGACCGCTTCCCTGAGGAGTTCTCCATCATTGTCACGCTGAGGGTCCTCAGCGTCCCCGCCAAGGTAAGTGCTGCCGGCCGGGCATGGAGCGGGCACAGCCTGGCCGTGCAGCTTGCGGCATGCAGATTGGAGTCCGTGCCCTCCTGCAGAGAAACGAGTATGTCTTCACGCTGATGGCAGAGGAGAGCCCCAGCGTGCTGGTGGGGCTGCGCTATGCCCCCGACAAGCTCCACTTCCTCTTCTGGAGCCAAGAGCACACCGGCGGCTGGCAGACCCGCGTCACCTTCCCCAACGTCTCCCTCTCTGACAACCAGTGGCACACGCTCGTCCTGGCCGTCTCCGGCCAGTCCTTCTCCTTGACGGTAGACTGCAGCATCCCCAAGGACGTGTAGGTTGGGGGCGGTGGTGTGGCACTCAGGAGGGCTGCACAGAGGCGCCAGTTCCCTGGAAGGGTGACGCTCCTCCACAAGCATCTCCTCCAACTCCTGCCTCTTCTCTGTCCATCTGCAGGGTGGTGGAGACGCCATTTCCAGCCTCTCTGTCGGTGAAGAGAGCCAGCTTCTACCTGGGCAACAGGAGGAGAAGAAAAGGCCTGTTCACGGTAGGTGTCCCACGGTGTGGGACTGCTCAGGGGTGCTCGTGGCTGGCCGTGGAGCGACCTGCAGCCCCCTCTCAGCCCCCTACGCTGGCAGGGCTTGGGCCATGGTGCAGGCAGCAGAAGTGGCCATGGGTCCTGCTGCTGGACTCATCCACATCCGTCTGTGGGCTTGCAAGGGGCAGTGCTGCAACTGGCACTTTGTGGGACAAATGTGTTTTTAAGAGGATGTCAGCGGTGCTGTGGCAGAAAGACAGTTGATGGCACAGTCTTGTTGATATAAAAGTTAGGGCAGTGCCTGATCCTGACCAGTAGTGAAAAGCGGAGGCAGTGAAAGCCATCTGCAGCTAATGGGCCCTTTGCCAATGCTCCCAATGCTCCAGCTGTTAAATTGCCCGGGATGGAGATTTTGGCAGGCTGGGCATGTAACGAGGATCTGATAAATGTGTGTGAATCCCGTGGAGGCTTCCATAGACTGGGAGGGAGGGCAATGAACAAGAGTTGGGAGGGAAATGCAGACCATGAATCACCTGCAATTTCCAGGTCTTGCTGGACTTGCTCTCCATCCTACTGCTCCTGCTTTCCCAGGGCTTGCTGAGACAGCTTGTCCTGCTGCCAGGAGCCGATGCCACCCCTCGGATATGCACCACCATGAACTTTAAAGTAGCGACACTCTCTGTCCCTGCTGTCCTCCAAGATCTCCCTGTGAAGCCAGCGAGCAACGAGGTGCTAAAATACCCCTACGGTTAGTAACTCCCCACAGCACAGGCTCAGTTGGCTGCCTTCTGTGTTTGTTGAGGAAGGCTTTTTGCATGGGGCTGGGCACAGAGCAGGAGCAGAGGGGAAGAGGGTGTCCCCAGCACCCTTTGTTTCTCAGCGTGTGTGGGGTGGGATCCCTGTCCAAAACCCCCAGGAGAGCCAGGGTGCCTCTGCCTGGGTCCCTTGGCAGCACTGGGCTCATGCCAGTAGCCCCACGGGTGCTAGCCCCCAGGGTTTTCTCAGCTGGTGGCTTCCCAGCTCGGTGCCAGGATGCCGTTTCCCCCATACCCTGGTGCCCGTCATCAGGATTGGACCGGGACATCCAGCCCTCCCTGTGTGCACGGGGATGAGACTCACTGCTACTCCGTCATGTGCGCTAAGAGGCACCTGCCTTGCTCCTTTCCGTGCCCAGAGACCGACACGAAGGTGACCCTGGGGTCCCGTCCACCCTGCACCAAGCAGGAGAAGGCGCAGTTCTGGTTCAACGCCTCCCAGCGAGGGCTGTACCTCTGCAATGGCAGCGCCTGGATTTCCATGCTGGAAGGTACTGGTGTGCAATGTGCTCTCGGGGATGGAGGGAAGATCTTGCAGCAGAGGAGGAACAGACATTTGCCCCTGACAGCACTCTGGAGTGAGAACCAAGTCAGGCAACACTGGAATGAGGGGTCTGGGGTGTCCCCCTGCCTCTTCTCTGCTTGGCTGGGCTTTGCTTTGTTCTTGGTGCCCACATCGACATTTCCAGTGCAACTCTGGATTCAAGCACCCCTGTGAGCCAGCTCCCTGATCATTCACACAGTGCCTTTGTTGTCCATCCACCTTATCCATGTTGTCTGTCCCTCCTGGGGCTTCTCTGGTTAGGCACAAGCTCCTGGTCTGTCTGAGCGGAACAGCTCACCCCAAGGAGAGCCATGCCTGGGGTGCTGGCATGCTCCCTGTGCGGGATCCCAACGGCGCAGGTGCTCCCAGTGCCAAAGCGCTTGCGAGGTGGACAAGAAGGAGCAGAAAGGCTCATCAGCTGCCAGAGATACCCGAGGGAGCGATGGGAGGGTGGCAGAGGCAGGTTCCCATGTCGTCCCAGCTCTGGTGGCCTTTGTGCAGAAAATAGTGGGGCAACATTGGAGCAACAAACTGGCAAAGCAACCAGAGCCTGAAGGGATGGATGTTATTCAATAATGAAATGGATGTCGTCCACTGGCACTCTCCCGCTCGCTCCAGGCAGTCTGCCCAGGATCCCTGGTGAGAACATGGAGGATGAGGCATGCCCACAACCAAGCCGTCCTTCCCACCTCTCCTGGGGCTTTTCTTATGCTGGTGCCCATGTGGTGTGTTTGGATGAGCCATTTGCTCCCCACAGGAGCTGGCAGTGGCTGGACTCCTCATCCTTCCCTGCCTCTGGAAGACATGAGGATTGGCACCATCTCCTTGTTTTCCCAAGGAGACCTCATGCTGGGATCTTGCTGACCTGTGCCCCTTGGTGCCACGAACACTAGTCCTTCTTGTAGCCCTTCTCCTGCCATTTGTCCCTTCCAGTGCCCACCCATTTGCCATTGGGACCAGTCTTAGCCCTTCTGTTCTAATTTCTGGCATTAATTCTGTCTAAGTCTTCTCTAGCTTCTTCCAGAGCTCATGCTGACTCCAGCCAGAGAAAACATCTGGTGCAGGGCTGCTGCAGGTGGGTACGGGTTAACCCGGCTGGTCTCAGCAGCCCAGGCCCTTTCGCTGTAGGTCTCCTTCTCTCCTCTTCATTCTCTTTAGGATAAATAAATCAACCCACTTCATTAGAAGCAATCAAATTCCATGTCATGTCATTCTTCCCCCCCCTCCCAGAGGAGACTGCCCGTCAGAGCATTTTGCAGCCCTGCCCTCTGCCGGAGAAGAGCAGGGGTGGATGGGACTGGATTTGCTGCCCAACGAGATGGAGTCAGGCCTTTTACCACCCCCTCGGGTTTTGGCCCTTCACTACCAGCAACACCACAACCTTCATTTTTCCCCCATAAAGCTCCATACAGCAGCAAGCACCACTGAGCCAGCTCTGCTATGCAATGTGGGGCACCTCTCCAGGCAGAGTAGTCTCGTTTTAACCTCACCCCTCTTTTTTTGTGGTCTCCTAGTCAAACAAAGGCTGGACTATGTGGAGGAGTACCAGAACCTGGTGACCAACTCTGAGACGATGGGAGTTGAGGTCTTCACCATCCCAAAGGTGGGACTGTTCGCAGCCACTGCCAACCGGTACACCCCCCCGGGATCAGCCATCTATAAGTGGACTGATGGGAAGTTTGTGCCCTACCAGAACATCCCCACCTACCAAGCTCAGTCCTGGAAGTATTTCACCATAGGAAAGAAGGTAAGTCTGCCTGGAAGGTTATTTCAGTGCCTTCATATTTCAGTATATTAAACTGCAATTTCCCAACACTGGCTTCTCCTCTGAAGCCCTGAGTCTCTGGCATGGTTTAGGGGGTGAATCTTTCTCTCTTCTGTTTTTGATGGGGTCACATAGTTACATGTATTCAGCCAGTAAGGGTCTGTCCTAGGGACTGTCAGCTGATCTGTGCACTACCCTCTGTGTTTTACTATTTTTGCCAAGACACCAGTACATCCGCCCAGGCCATTTTCCGCAACTGATGCTCACAGCGTAGGTAATTGAGTGTTGGGAGCACTCAGATCTCTTCCCCAGGGATCTCCAGGGTGTCTGCAAAGTCAGCCTCCAAAGCCAGCTGTTGGAGCTGGATCCTCCCATGTGCTGGGGTTAATTTCTAGCAGGCTCTGCCTGTCCCTGCCTCAGATGTAGTGAGTGCTGGTGTCAAAATGTCCTTCACGTGTGGATGTGCATCGTGCAGAGCTGCGGTCCAGCCTGGTCTGGGTGTGCTCATATTGCAACCTCCACCCTGGCACAAAGGCTGACCCCCCTAGGAAGCGGGTTTTGCTGCGGTTCCCATCTGACACTGTGAAGCGAGGCAGGGGTCACCCCAGGCGGTGGCTGTGGCATTGCTCTCGGGGACACACAGCTCCTGACATGGGAGCACAGAGAGCAAAGCCTTCTCTGAGCTCTGACTGTGGCAGGTGTCCTGCCATGCATAAGGTCCCGCTCTGGTCTCAGAGATCTGCCACAGTCTTAGAGAGCCATCAGAGCCCATGGCTCCCTCCCGAGACCCACTGAGTCCAACCTTCTGCATTTTTAAGCCCTCTTGCTTTTAAATCATTCCAGGACTTTGGAGCCATCTCTCCTCTCCTAGGCAATCTGCCATGGGACTTCTGCAGAGTATCTGCCTGGTTCCTCTCCCTGGGGAGCTCCACTTTGCGAGGAGCCCTGGGCAAGCCAAACAAACATCTGCTGGGAGACAGCTCTGTGCAGAGCTCCCAGGGGAACTGGGATCGTTCCCCCTCTGGCATGACCCGTTCTGTCTTTGTCACCAGACGGCGTGCAGGGTGGCTGCATCGCGAGCCACATGCTCCAAGGTACAGAGGGATGGGCAGAAGTCCTGCCTCCAGGCTTGGTGGCACCAGCAGCCCTGCTGTTTGGATAGAAATGGGCCACGTCCCCCGTTACCTGCCTGACTGTGGAGTTCTGCAGAAAACCTGGTCAGGCCCTGAGAATGCAGCTGTGTTGCAAAGCTGACTTTGGGCTCAGAACATGCCTGCCATCCCCAGTGCAGCACCTGCTCTGCAAAGCTCCAGCTGCACCCTCACAAGCAGGAGACAGGAGCATCCTTGGCTGGGTTTATCTGCTGATGGGAACCACCTTGAGACTCCCCAGTGTTAGTCTGGACCCACAACACCCCCTTGCAGCGATGGCTGTGGGGGCAGAGAAGACCACCAGGCTGAGGCGTCCGAAGTCCCTGTGGTTCCCGCACAGCAAAGCACCCATGTTGGTGCTCACCAAGGCTCATATGCTCTGGGTTTGCCTTCGGGTCTTCATTGAGAAAAACTTACTCAGGCTTCCTAGGCAGGGCGGCCTCTCCTGCACACCTTGGGGCAGGTTTTCTAGTTGGGGCTAGCCTTGGTGCTCCAGAACGGCTGGGGACAGAGGCAGGCACCCTGCGTGCAACTGCGCCTGCTTGGCGCATTTCTGTGTGGAGATGATGACCAGATCAGTGTTGCACCAGCAGCAGTACAGATCTCTCCAGTTAGCCCAGGTTCCTCTCACACACTGCAGGTGGGATGCACGTCTGTAGGTGTCAGCACCTCATTACTGCACCAGGACCTGCTGATGCTCTACTGGGATGGGGTGAAGAGCTCCAGACAGCAGCGTTGGGGTGTCCTGGTGGCTCCTGTCAATGGAGAGCAAGGGACTGCGGGCTCCTGAGTTGAGGGGTTGGATCCAGGCCTTTCTCTTCCCTCTGAAGCTGTGTTTCTGGAGATGGCTGAAGGGACTCCTTGGACTGGGGCTCACAGGGAAAGCTGCCCAACACTGGGGATGCACCTTTGCTGGAGGGATGTGTGGACCCACCACAGGCTGCCGCTGAGGGGGAGAAGTCTCCATCCTTGGGGCTGGCTGAGCCTCGGCTGGACAAAGCCCCAGGCTGGTGCTGGCAGGGTCCTGTCCTGGGCAGGAGGCAGAAGACCACCCCCACTGACTGTTTTCTGCTTGTGGGCTGTGTCCCTGTGCTGCTTTGTGGCCCAAACTGGGCCATAACCTCTGCTGCTCCATACAAAACACACGAGTGGTGGAGCTGGCAAGCCACACCGCGTGCTCCTGTGAGCCTGGAGACGCTCCCAGCCCTGCACAAGGTCATCTCTGCTGCTGCACACTTGTCCCCAACCCTTGCAGGGGGGTTTTCTTGGTCAGGAAAATGTTTTGTCTCAGGGAATCATTATCATCATTATTGTTATATCTGCGATTTTTCTTCTGAACAACCTTTCCTTACGGGGAAGGTTTGGTAGCTTGGGCCCCCCTCCCTCCCCAGCCTGTTTTTCCAGCACAGCCGTGCTCCCCGTCCCCAGGGCTGGTGAGGCGCGAGCAGCCGTGGCATGGCTCTCCCTCCGCTTCCTCCGAGGCTGTGTCTGTGAGTCTCATCACTGCCCTGGCTCTGTGGGCAGTGGGCGCTGCTGCTGCCGTGCACAAAGACGCCCACGAGCCACCGGGTCCCCGTCCCTGCTTCGGGTGTGTTGTGCTGCTTGGGGGCTGCTTGGGGACCCCTGCCAGCCAGGGTTGCCATGCCCCACACCGGCCCCACATCCCATGGACGCCTGCCCTCACTTGTCCCATCTTCACCCTGCCCGTGCTTGTCCATGCTTCTTTGAGAGGAGAAAACCAAGATGTCCTTGCTTGTTATTTTTCAGATCTTCCTCGCAGTGGCTAATTTTGAGCAGAATGACAGCGGTCAGGAGTTCTCTGTAATATACAAGTGGAGTCGCAGGAAAAAGAAATTCATCACATACCAGAGGATCACCACGCACAGCGCTAGGGACTGGGAGGCATTTGTCATTGAGGGGGAGGCTTTCCTCGCAGTGGTCAACCACAGAGAAGGTATCCAGCCCTTATATTCCCTACCAGCCCGGCTCAGGCGGATCAGACAGCCCTGGGGTGATGCCGGGGACCATGGCACCCCACCGCAGGCACCCTGCTTGAGAGCATCCTCCCGTTGCCGTGGAAACACTGCAGCTCCCTGAGCATCCTCTGCCAGCGCGCAGGGCAAAGCTGGGGAGTCAGTGCACGCAGTTCAGAGCGCGGTGTCCCTCAGGAAGCCCGAACCCTTGCAGACCCTCTCATTTTAGGAGAGAAAAGCACTCAGGAAAGTGGCTGACATGGTTCCCCTCTAGGTTTTTGACTGTGGAGGACAAGGACAGGAGTGGGGATGGTGTCTTTGCTGAATCTCTCTGCTTCTTTTCATTTGTTTCCCCAATACAACATAACATGGTGGGGTGGTGAGGGCAGCTGCATGGGTTTGCAGGGGCTGAGCCTTTTGAGAAGCCAAAGCTTTGGCCTTGTGGGCACACAGGAAAACCAAGGGAAGCCGAGTAAGAGCCTGCTGACATCCCTCCCTCCCTGGGCACCCTGTAGACGTGATCCAGCCTTGTTCCCCTCACAGGCCATGAGTTGTTCTGGGTTGGGGCATGCACCCCTCAGCACAGGAGATTAATGGGTCGATACCACAGCCCTGTCTCTCCTGGATGCTCCCAGCCAGGTTTGGACACCAGGCCAGTGGGCTCCTTCCCTGCCGTCAGGGCTGGCCCCTGGGGCATCGGCTCCTCTGGCACCAGGCTCAAAGCTGGTGGCAGGTTGCTTGGGAACCAGCTGCCTGTGAGCTGGGCTAGAAACTCCAGATGTCACCTGTTGGATCCCACCACGGCAGTTTAGATGAGACCTACTCCCATGGCAGTGGCAGCAGAAAGGTCCCTTTAGCAGCCATGCAAGGGTTAAGACCATCATGACCAAGCCAAACTGGGAATGTTCCCCTTAGTGGGTGGTAGAGGATCAGTCCCAGAGGAGCTGCCACTTACCCGTGTGGCCATTTCCCACACACCCTATTCTCCCTGCATCCATTCTTGCCAAAGTCTCTTCCGTTGCAATGAGGATTGCCCGTAAACCCATTAACTCATGGTTCTGCTGCTGCTCAGCCACCAGAAACACCAGCAGGGCCAAGCCAAGTACAGCAATGCTTAGCGCAGGGTGGAAAGGAGCTGGTGGTGCTCCCCCCCCTGCCCCGTCCTGATGAAGAATGGCTCTGGCTGGAGGGGATGTGCCAGGCTGAAGGTGCAGAAAGGTTTTTAGCTTTAAAGCCAGCTGTGTCCCATATGGACATGACGTCAAGATGCTTGACTAGAGCCCAGGAGCTGGATGGAGTATGTGCTTTGGTGCTGGTGGGCTCAGCCCAAGTGCTCAGTGTGGGGCAGGCTGCGGGCTGTGGCATTTCCCTCGCTCTTTCTGGAGTTTGTGCCATCAGGGGGTTCGGCACATGGAGGTCCCTGGCCAGCTCCAGCGCTCAGAAGCTGAGCAGGGGGACTTAGCAAAGGAGCGCTGAAAAACATCAGTGCAGTGCTGTTCCAGCTGTGGCACCCTCCCAGATGTGCAAGCTTGTGTGCGAAGGGTGACGGCAGCCCGTGGTGTCGGCAGCTTAGGGACTCAGCTGGGACTGGCCCCACTACACATGGCTGCCCTGTGGGACAGCCAGCAGAGCTTGGCTGCCCCGGGACACTGGCATGGTACCTCTGGTGGGCTGCTCGTGTGGGGAGACAGCACCTTCCCATTCCTCCTCTGCCAGGGGCTGCTGCAAAGCTGCCACTGCACACTCAGGAACAAGCTGCCAGCATGTTTGATGGGGATGGAGGCTCTAGGTAGGGATGGAGGCTCTAGAGTCTCTTTGGCTACTTCTTGGAGAGCAATAGGTCACTAGCAAACAATCTTGCAGTCTGCTGGCAAATATTTGCATAGCTGAACCTGTTTTTGGGTCTTGTTTCTTACTCGAGCCAGGTATTCCTTTTCCTCACAGTGCATGTCTATCTGTCTCCCCCAGGGAATAACCACAACATAGACAGCGTGATATACAGGTGGAACCCCAGGACAGGGTTGTTTGAAACCAACCAGACCATCCCTACCTCTGGAGCCTATGACTGGGAGTTCTTCACCATCGGGCCATATTCCTTCCTGGCTGTGGCTAACACATTCAATGGTACATCCACTAAGATCTACTCGCACATCTACATCTGGCTCAGTGGCTCTTTCCAGCTCTTCCAGTCTATCCTGGTAAGGCTTGGCCACTGATCAAACTCAGTGCCCCCTCTGGGTTTAGACAAGCCAGGGAATAATTACAGAGGTAGATGCTCTTCAGTCCTCTGGAAAGGTAGTGATAGTTTCCCACTGATTCTCCCATAGGGACTGATGGAGCGAGGTTTATTTTTTTCTTTGGAGGGTTTTAGGAGTAGGTAACTTCCCTGCTGCCCCTCCAGCACGTCCCCCTACACCTTGCAGCATCCTTGGCTTTCAAAGACTTGTCCACATCCAGCTTCTTTTGTGTCTTCCTTCTCCACAGACCTTTGGTGCTGCTGATTGGGAGGTCTTTCGTATTGGGGACAGAGTCTTCCTGGCTGTTGCAAACAGCCACAGCTATGAGAGCGGGATGCCAGCACCCTCTAACTTCTACGCCATTAACTCCTCCATCTATGAGCTGAACATCACTGCCCAGATGTTTATCAAATTCCAGGACCTCCTCACCTACAGGTACCTATGCAAAGAGTCAGGGTGCTCCTCAGACCACGTCCTTCCCCTGAGCAACCTGGAAGTCTCCTGATGGGATCATGCATGCTGCATGCTGCCAGGGGCCAAGACTGGTGGGGAGGGCAATGGGTGACAGGTCCTTGGCACCAAATCCCCGTGGGAGCTAGGAGAAGGCCCTGGATTTGGGAACAAGGGCAGATTTCCTTTCAGGAACAGCCTGGGAAGAGCAGGGTTTTCTATGTATCATCAGGGTGGCAGAGACTGGTGTGGGGTGGGCTCAGCCCTGCAGACATGCAGCCCCTTCCTCAGCTGGCCACAGAGGGACCACCTCACCTGTCCCTCTGCTTGCTTCATCCCCAGTGCCCTGGACTGGGAGTTCTTCTCTGTGGGAGACGACTCTTTTCTGGTGGTAGCAAACTCCTTCGATGGCTTCACCTTCTCCGTTAACAGTATCATCTACAGGTACTGCTGTGGGAGGATGGCAGGGTTGGGTGGTTGTTCCCAGCAGGGACAACCCTGCCGGGAGCCCAGCACAGGGGCAACCTCTGCGGGTGCTGGTGCATCTGCCCAGGGAGGACAGATAGGACTGCTCCCTGTTTCTGGAGAGGTTTCTGGGTAGGAATGAGAAGTCCCAGTGAGGGACATCCCGCCCTGAACCACAGCGTGGCGGGGGGGAGATGCCAGCCCCACGGCTCAGTTTTCCTGCCCCCTTTCAGGTGCCCAGCTTGTGCACCAAGAGCTAACTGCCCTCCCCGTGCAGGTGGCAAGGCTATGAAGGCTTCGTAGCGGCTCACCACCTCCCCACTGTTGGCTGTAGAGACTGGGAGGCATTTCACACCACCGAGGGCTCCTACCTCCTCTACTCTAGTGCCAAGGAGCCACTTTCAAAGGTGCTCAAGCTGAAAACCACCTGAGGTGGCTGAGACACGCTCAGCTCATTGCCAGGATTGGGGCGAGCTGGGCATCAAGGTGAAGATGGACCACAGAGCCCAGGAACGGCTGCAGCATCGGCCCTGCAGCTGGCTGGTTGTGTGCTCTGCAGGAGGGGGAGGAGGAGGAGGGGAGCTCCAGGGCTCCCTGCAGCCTTGTCCAGGGGCTGGCAAAGGGGCTATGACCCTGCTTTGGTGCTGTTTCTTCTGGGCAAGCTCTCCTGCCACGTTCCAGAGCCACATCCTACCCAGGGTGCCTGGCGCCCAGGTGCTTCCCCGGGCTCGCTGGGACCCCGGCACTTGGCAGTCTCCAGCCAGGAGAGACCCAGAGCTGCCACAGGTTGCAGCCAGAGCTCACACAAAGCCAGGGAAGAGACTGAGCAGAGCACGCACTGCCGGGGCGGATACGCAGCAGTGGGGGAGGAAACAGCATGTGAGAAATTGGGGAAAAAGGTGGCTTCGGGCTTGGGTCTGACCGCCCAGCGCTGGGGTCTGCAATGCTGAAGACCCATCTGGTTCAACATTGCACGCCAAGCTTAGTGTCCATCTTCAGTGGCCTCGCCACCCCATCCCACTGCTGCAGGTGCCTGCCCACCCTCCCATTCCACTGTGGCCGGTTTTGATCGTCCTCGCCAAGTGACGTGTATATTGTACAAATCCATAGATATGTACAAGGACCGATGCTAGTCCTTGCACCCATATGCATGAGGTTAGCAACTCCAGAGCAAACCTGCTGTGCATTGGGACCAATCCAGCTACCATGGGCATGGGAAAGACCCCAAACTACTCCAGGTGAAACTGTGGCCTCTTTTCTTTTCCTTGCCTTTGTCTGGGGAACTCTTGTGCTTAACCAGAGCTCTAATAAACTGTGTGCACCCAGCCTTCATCCCACATGCAAGCTGCGGGTACCCGAGCTGCTCTGCCCATGGCAGGGGCTTCCCTCTATTCAACAAGCCATCCCCAAGTGAGATGGGGCCATGTCCGTGGCCCATGAGGACAAGGTGGCCCTGAGCACAGCGGGGTGCTGGGGTGAGGATGCCTCTCCACCTCCCCCCGCCCGGGACCCTCTGCCTTTCCCAACTGGCCCAGAGCATCACTCAGCCTTCCCCAGCCCTGGGTTTCCCGCTGGGGCTGGGCGACCCACCCTGGTGCTGGGGAGCCCACAGGAGGTGCCAGCCCCCAAGAAGGGGCTGGGGGGGACATGGCCTGTGCCACCCTGGGGTCCAGGCCCAGGAGAGCCGCCGCAGGCAGCCCCTGCAGACCTCCCTCCTCTTCCACCCCAGTCGCAGCTGCAGCTGGCTCTGCCAGGAAGGACCATTTCTTGCTTATGAAACAAGGCAGAACTCAGTTTGCTTCCATCATGCTGAGCCATAAGCAGCATCTCTAATTTGGCCCCGAGGAAAGGCAAGATAAGGCGAGATGTACCAGACGAGATGCAGAGGCACCATTTGGCCAGCTGGCCCCTGCTCGAGGCAGGCTGGGGTGAGGGTAGAGGGGATGCAACCTAATGGGAGTCACACTGATACATTGAATTTAGGCTTGTCTGCTTTGGGAGAGAATGAATTAGGACAAGCGCAACCCCCTTGAGCACCACCGCCCTCCCTGGATGCCCGGCTCCCAGTGCGGTGCAAACCCTGAGGGCTTTTCCTATGTGCGGGGCTTTATTGAGAAATCAAAGATTTGGGAAATCACCCCCAGGTTGCTGGTTGGCAGGCAGAGGCTGCTGAGATGCCGCACGGGGGCTGGGGCCAATGTCCTGCTCTCTGCGATGCCGGTCCCTCACTGGAACCAGGACAGGGTGACCCCACTGCAGAGTGACCCATCCTTCTGCACCCCTGTCTCCAGCAACCTCCGGACCCCACAAGAGCCCCCACCCTCATCTGTCTCCCCCCAGGGGCTTGTTCTCTCCAAACCACGTGGACCGTGAGCATGTGGCTGGGGCTGCTTTCCCTGTGAGCCCAGCTCTAGCAGGGGAGAAGGGGTCTGCATCGGGGGGTTCCTTCCCAGGAACCTGCACTCCATAGACGGGTCTGTGTGGGGTATCCCTGGCGTCCCTCCCCCATGTCGTTTGCTCACACTCAGTCCAGTATCACTGGGGAGGGCAAAGTCAGTGGCACTCATTTGCAGGACCGGAGCAAGCACTGGAAAAAATCCCATAAAGAAGCTTTGAAGCCCACCAGGTTGCCACTGGTTCCCTGCAAAGAAGCTGGGAACAGGGCGCCCCAATCCCGCGCTACAGGGCAGTGCTGGTGGTCTCTGCATGGTTCTGGGTGCTTGGCAGTGACTTCAGGTACTCCACGTGCTTGCAGGTGTCCTCTTGATTGTGCCGGACATAGCAGATCACGTAGACAATGACCATGGCGAACCAGCCAAACATGGTGATGAACATGGCCACGTCCGTGGTCCTCTGACGCACACTGCAAAAGTTGACACCAGCATCCAGGACCTGGAGCAGTGGCTTGCCCACGTACTCCTCACGCGGGGCCGTGTGGCAGGTGATGTCCTGGACGGAGTCGGGGTCCAGCTGTGCCTCCCACAACACCTCCTGCAAGGCACACTCACAGTGCCAGGGGTTGTTGGCCAGCCGGAGCTTGGCATTGAGCGCCAGCAAGGCCTCCTTGGGGATGCTGCGGATGCGGTTGCTGGAGAGGTCAAGGGTACGCAGCCCGGCAGCCACCCCTTTGAAAGCCGCCCTGTCAATCTTCTCAATGGCATTCCTGGAGAGATCGAGTTCCTCCAGGTGGGAAAGGTGCCTGAAGGCATTGCTGGGGATCTTAGTGATGCTGTTGGCATCCAGCTTGAGGAACACCGCGTCTTTGGGGATGTCCTTGGGGATCTCCTCCAAGTGCCGGGAGCTGCAGAGAACGGCCTTCGCCCCTGCCCGCTCCGTGCACTGGCAGCTTGGGGGGCAGGAGCTGCCCCAGGGGACGCACAGCAGGAGGCAAAAGAAAGCCTGTGCGACGCTGGCTGCTGGCGTGGTCGTGAGGGTCATCTTGCACCCAGCCAGCTCGGCATGGCTGCTGGCGATTCCCCGGTGGCTGCAGCAGCTCCTGGGCAGCAGGGTGGCTCCTCGGCGCTCCTGCAGAGCCTCTCCCATTGCTGGAAGAAAGCAGTGGGTGGAGGGGATATGACACGGCATTATTTCCTGGAATGCCGCTTATGCATAATGTGCCCTGCAAAGCGGTGAGAGGCTGGGCTCAGGAGCCCGGAAAAAAGGGCAGAATGGTGCTGGCTACCATCTTTTCCAGGACAGCTTAATTTGGCTTAAGATTATGCCTTGGACATAGAGCTGCAGAGATTAAAACCCCTCCCACCCCCATGTCTGCACATACCACCCAGGCGGGTAAAGGATGCTGCGGGATGGGGGTGTCGAGACGGGCACGGCCCGGGAGCCTCTGCCCCAGCCTGCTGCCAATTGCCACGTGGGATGCAGTGATTTGCTGCTGGAGAACAGCAGCAGTAAATTCCTATCATCTCACCAACCCCAAGTGTTAAAAAAAAATGATGAGTCAGACTCCCCAGATCATCAGACTGGCTTAATCACCACCAGGTTTTTAAATAACAAGGTATGGAGTTCTTTTGCTTTCCCCATCTGGTCCATGAGCTGGTACAAGTCACGTTTCCAAGGGTTTTGCCAAAGCAGCGGGTTTAGAGGTGACTTCATTTTTTTAAAGTAAACAAAGAGTATGGTTTAACCACCTGACTCTGGGAGCTGGAGCTTAAGAGAGGAGCCACTGACTATCACAGTAAAGAGGGTGATCTGGGAACCCCAAGGGCCACCCCAGCCCTGCTAGGGGTGAGGCAGGAGGTGAAGCAGGTGGGCCGCCTTTCCTCTGCTCTTTGGTGCTACTCATGCCTCCCCTACTGCCTTGGTCAGGCTGGGGGGAAGAGATCCCCATGGAGGGGAAATTTGGGGGGTGGAACCCTGGCAGGGAATGAAACTGACCATGGTGATCTCATTAGGACACCAGCTGGGCACCGAGTCTGGTACCAGCATCCTTCTGATGCATCCCCCTGGTAACAGCATCCTTTAAGCACCAGCATCCCTTAAGCACCAGCATCCCTCAGGTATGAGCATCCTCAGGGTACCACCCGAGGGATGCTCATCCCTGAGGGATGCTGCCAGTGGACCTGCCCACGGACCTGCGCAGGGGTGTGGGACTGTGCAGTGGGACTCTTCCAGGGGAGATTAAGTCACGCTGCCTGGGAATCCCTCTGGCCCTACAAATGCTACCGGCCTCTGCCAGCCCAGTCTCTCCGGGGGAAACAAGGAGGCGCTTTGCAATGCTGGTTCCCCACGGCTTGCCTGACCCTGCTCCCGTCCCTGGAAGGGCTCTGAGGAGCCGCAGCCGCCCCGTCCCGCCACCCCGGCCGGACCCCGGTGTGTGCGGGGGCGATGCCCAGCCCCGACCCGTGCTGGGCCGGGGATCCGGACCTTCCCGGGCGAGGGGCTTGGGCAGCCGGGGTCCCGCCGGGCTCCGCGCAGCGGAACCGATCCCCGCCGGCCCCCGCCCCGCCGCCACGGAGTCCCGGGGGTCCCTTACCGGCTCGGCCGGGGGCGGCTCCGCTTCGGTTCGGCTCCGGCTCCGGCTGCGGCCCCGGCGGCGGCAGCGGGCGAAGCTCCGTCCCCACCTGTTGCTGCGGCTGCTCCCGCCGGGGCCTCCGGGCCGGGCGGTCCCCGCCTCGGTGGCACCGGGCGGCGCAGGGGCGGCGCGGGGGGGCCGGGTCGGGGCCGGGGGGCGAGGGTGCCCTGTGGCAGCGCCGTCGGGCCGGGCACAGGGACCGCCGGACCGGGGCGGTGGGGACACCCGGGCAGCAGAGCCGCGGGTGCTGTGGGCGAGCGGCTGCGCGGAGCCCTTTGGTGCTGTAATTGAGCGATGCGGTTAGGTTTCAGCGGTTCTTCTTAGGATGCAGTTGCTGCTCGCCGGTTCGGGCTGCGAGTCTGGAAGCTTTACCCGCTGCGGTAAGGCACGATCGCCCCTTCCCTCCCCAGCCGTGCCCCCGGCCGGGCCCTCCCCGCGCCTGCGCTGGCGGTCGGCGGAGCACGAGCAGACATGGAGCCGGCCAAGAGCGAAGGGAGACGGTGCTGTGGCAGCGCCTTGGCACACAGCTCGCTTTCCAGCAGCTCCTCGCATTGACTCCAAACGCGTCAAGTCATCTCTGCAGCCAGCACTGGGGGTTGAGCCTGCAACCAAAGTGAGTTTGTGCAACAAGATTGGGGGTGGGAACATTCAAACTGGGCTCATCCTGGAAGTGCGCTCCAAGCATTGCCTCCAGGAATGGCCCCTGGGTAAACAGCCGTAACAGACCACCAGCCTTCAGTTATTTAATACATGGTTTATTGAGCTGGGTTGACTACATTGCCAGTCTGACACCTGCCCCCCCGCCAAGCCCCAGTGCATCACTGGTGAAACTGCAGTTGTGCTGTGGTCGCCACCAGTGCGGGAAGAACAGCCCTGGCTGGCCAGTGTCTGATCCACTGGGAGAGGGTGGGGGAACAGAAATCCCTCCCTGACCAGTCCCAGGCGTAATATGCCACTGTGGGGCTCTTCTGTGCTATCGAGAAATGTCTCCACCGTGCCTTGTTCTCCCCATGGCAAGCAACAGAAAAGGTGAGTGAAGGACCTCTTAAGAGCAGAGATGTCTGGGATGGATGCACTGATGTCCTCTCTCCTGTCCCTACCTGCCCAAGGGACCACAGAGCATGGATCATCTGGGTCCCAGCAAGCTGCCCCTTTCCGTCCCTGTGCACAAGGGGATGGGGGCAGGCAGGTGACATTTAGCTGGTGCCTTGGCTCAGACAGAGGGAAGGAGTTCAGCTACAAGATGGTGCTCAGCATACACACGCAGGATCACGTAACAGTATGGGACATGGCAGGTGGACCTGTGCAGAGCTATGAAACCTTAGGTATATAAGCCAAGAGCTGCTCACACTGTCAGAAGTGCTGGATCACAGCTCAGGACCATGTTGTTGGGTCTGAGGCAACCAGAGATAAGGGGACAGCTGCCACAGGAGTGACTTGCAGGGCAGTCAGGAGCTTTAGGTGCAAAAGACCCCAAGCCTTCTCCAGAGTAACCCTCTGGGAGCTGTGGCAGTGGAGCTGCCAGGGCTCAGAGCAGGAGCTGTGGAGCAGAGGTGCCCAATGGATATCCTGGGTGGAGGGGCAGCTGGGGCTGACAAGTCCCCACTGCCCACACTAAAGCAAAGAGCAAGTGGGAGCTGAGAGAAGGAACACCTTGCAGGAACAGCCCTGTGGTTCTGCGTGGCCCAAGCCCTGGGCTAGTGCTGTGGCTGATGTGGAAGCACCGAGAGACAAGCTGGGGCTGAGCTTGGTGGCTCAGGTGACCAGGATGCTGCGTAGGCACTGCCCAGGCAGCCCCTGGCCCCGGCTGCTGGGGTGGGGACAGTTTTCCTCCCAGAGACCTGCAATGTACATCCACAGAGGCAGCCAAAGTACCTAGTCTCCAGTAGCTGCCCATGGTCTCACAGGTGAGCTGTGGTGGAGCTGCAGGTCCCAACCAGACCCTGGTCTGGGACAGCAGGAGCCCTGGCTCCTTGAGGACTCACTCAGTAGTAGGCGCCGAGGAGGGTTGAGACCTTGTGCAGGAGCTCCTTGTGGTTGGCATGCAAAGGCATCCTCTTGTCCAGCACCTGCCAGCGGATGCACAGCTCTGGATCACAGCCCTGGAGGAACTGGAAAGGGACCAGAGACATCATGTATATGCTGCTGGCAAGGGGCCGCGCCAGCCATGCTCAACAGCACCTCCAGTCCCCAGCCTCCTGCCCTTTCTTTTTGGGGCCCCTGGTGCAGTGCCACCCCATGTTCATCCCCATGTTCTTTCTCCATTGCATGCAGCTGTAGAAGCCCACTCCCAATGAGGGCGAGATCTGGGTCTGGAGATCTGGCTCCCCTGCCCCATGCCTGCTGAGATCCAGGTCAGGGAGCTGCGGAAGTGAGGGGCCCATACCGAATTCAGCCGCTTCATCTCCACATCGTTCTGGTTGTCGAAGTGCACACTGATGGCAACTGTCTCGACCCAGGCGTTATCTGTGTTGCGGGGGTCGTCGAGGTACCCCTTGTGTATCTGTGCAGGTGAAGGAGCGACACATTAGCCTACCTCTCTGAGGGCACCGAGAGGCCCCGGACGTGGCAGGGCATCACCCCACAGCTCCTTTGCCCTGCTGGAGACCAGCACCCTGTTCCCACTGCAGCTGGAGCCATGGAGAATGATCACAGCAGGCACAGACAGCTGTATGTGCAGCTCACCCCTGGGGTCCCTGGGCTGCCTCCCAGGCCCCTGCATGGTGTGAGGCCATTACAGCGTGTCTCCACCTCCCCCAGACATTCCTCCCCGGTGGGAGCAGTGGCCAAGGGGTGACGCACCCTGCCCCTGTACCCTGGGGACACCCACATGCCCCTGTGCCACCATGATGTCTACATGTCCCTGTACTGTGGTGATGCCCCCATGTGCCTGTACCACCATGACACCTGTGTGCCCCTGTACCAGGGTGATGCCTGCATGCTGCCATACCACTGTAACACCCACGTGCCCCTGTACTGCTGGGACACCTGCGTGCCCCCCACCTCAGTGCCTTGTTTCAGCAAGTTCTGGAACTGGGGCCAGAACTCTCGGCGCAGGATCCACTTGAGCTTCAGTGGCAGCGTCTCACCCGGCTCCAGTGACCCCTGTGCCAAAGCAGATGTCAGCCGTGGGCCCTGCCATCAGCCCAGCCTCCCTCACTGCCACCAGCTTGGCCATTGGGCAGTTGCCACCACTGCAGAAGATGCCACAAGCTCTACTGGGAGGAACAAGCAGTGGTGGTGCCTCCCTCCCTCCCTCCCTCCCTCTCCTGCCAGAAGTCCTCAACTGTGCCCAAGCACGTGTCTGAGTTTGCCTGATTCAATGTCTGGACCTCTCTGTCAAAGAACATGATGTCAATGGCTTATGTCATGAAGGACATGTGAGAACTGAAGCCATGGAGGAGGAGGAGGGAGAAGGAGGAGACAGGGGGTCAGGGTGGCTGGGGATATGTAACCTCACCACTGCTCCCCCAGCACTCTTGGCAGCACAGCACCACACTCAGATGCTCTGCAGGAAGGGGCAGAGGTACATCCTTGGACAAGGCTGTGACACCCATCTGTGTTTCTCCTTTTTCCACGGGGCATCCAGTCATTGGGCTGGGCCAGCCCCGTCTCCCCAGACCCTTCTGCGCCAGCTGGTTTCCATCAGCTCTTACCCCAGGCAGAGCCCAGACATCTGACAGCGGGTACTGGGCTACCAGGACTTCCAGCATCTTCTTCAGGCTCTTCCTTATAATGGACCCATCCAAATTCCTCCTCCAGCTGTGAGAGAGGCCCCTGTTACGCTGCAGCTGGACTCAGCTCCCCCCTGCCCAGCAGTGGTTGAATGGGCAGCGGTGGGTTTTGCCAGGTCCTAGTCTCTCTGACATGGCTTTGTGCCCCCTTTTCCATTCCACCTCCCCAGCCCCGTCCTGGAGCAAGGACACCTCTCTGTCCCCACACACTCACCGGGTCACAACAGGGTGCAGGGCATGGTTGGGCCCAAAGCAGTGCAGCCTCCCGCGGCCTCGCAGCCCTGTTCTGCCCATGGGGTTCCTGGCAGGGAGAGAGCAAGCAGGCTGGGACAGCACCAGGGTCCCTCTGCGCACCTTGTCACGCTGATCAAAATCTTATACTGCTTCCCCAAATCTTCCACCACTGCATTGCACCTCTTCTGGGGTGCTGGGTTGTGGGTTTTTTTTGGGGGGGGAAGCCCTGAGGACTATGCATGTCATTATCCCTGCCCCACCATTAGCCATAGGGAAGTGGGAAGGGGATGGATGCACCCAGGCCCCCCTGGATTCTCCATCTCCCTAGTGTTTTGCCTACAGCCAGGCACCCCAGCTCCCACCAAGCCCATCTGTCCCCATGGTGGATGCACTCACAGCGGCAGCCCGTCCTGCACGGCATAGAGGCCGTGGAAACTCTGCCGGTCGATCAGCCCGTCCATGGTGTTGTAGTTGATCTTCAGGAGAGACTCCAAGGAGCTGGGGGGCGGGAGGCAGCCCGGCAGGGAGGGCTGGCTGTGCCACCCAGGGGAAGGGGCAGAGGAGTGGGGATCCACAGAGGGACACTCACGGGCTGAATGGGTCCTGCACAGCCATGTCCTTGTGGTCGGCTGAGTAGGTGGGAGGGTCGTAGAGTGGGAAGTCCACCTGCAGAGCATGTGGCCATGTCAGGCCTCCCTTGCATCCCTGCTCTGGTGGCAGGCAGGGACTGGACCCCCAGGGACACTTTCATGCCCCCATGGAAGCCAGTGCCAGATCCTGTCCCTGACCCTGAGCAAGCCCTGATTCAGGAAATGTGGAAATGGGTGTTTGTCCCCTCTGTCTCCGAACGGAGCATCCCCAGGCATCCCTAGCACTGCAGATCCCAGCAGGAACGATGCCCGGTCACCTCTCCTTGCCCCTGGGAGGGCCTCGGAGGAGCTGCTCCAGGAAGCCACTTGTCCTAGGGCTGGGAAAAACAGGAGCTCCCAAGTGTGACACGGGTGTGATGATGGGCCTGTTCCCCTTCCCACTGCTGTTGTGATCTGCCCCACGCCCCCAGCCCCACTGCCCAGGGTCACAGCTCCTACCTCCCAGGGCACCTTCTCATCTGGCACAGGGAAGCGGAGGGCGTGAGACCCTGGGTACAAGAGGTTTCGGGCAAGCACGTGGTACAGGGGCTGGCTCTCCTCTGGTTTCCCCTCCAGGTCAACCTCCTTTGTCTCCGAGGCTTTGCTGGAGCCTGCGAGGCAGATGCAGACAGAGAGGCCCCGCAAAGCAGGGTGCTGAGTCTGGTGCTGTGGACCGTGGGTCTGCTGAGGGGGCTGGCTGGGTCTCTCCATGGGGATGCTGATGTCCTCTGGGGGCCTTCCAGCAGGCCCCAGAGGAACTCCCCCAGGGATGCTGCAGTGGAAAGCCTCAGCCATGGGCTCCAGGGAGGGCTCTGGAGTGGATGGTGGGAATGGCTGCAGGAGGGGCTGGACAGCCTCACAGAGCCCCCAGACCTCTCTGGGCCAAAGAAGCCTCTGCCTTGCTGCTTAAAATGGAGGGGTGTGAGGGGCTGCTCAGCCCTGGTCTGCAGCCCCACAGGTGCCAACGCAGCGGTCGGGGTTTCCCCGGTGCTGCTGGGGTGGAGAAGGGCTCCACTTACCCACAGGTGGCATGTCCTCGCCTGAGCCAAAGCCATTGCCCTGCAGCGCCTGCATTATCCACCTCAGGGCCTGGGCACTCTGATGTACCTGCGTGGGACAGGAGAGGGTTAGCCCTCCTGGACCCTAGCTGCCCCCTAGGCTTCCTTGCTCGAGTACTGCAGGATACAGCCCTGGCAGGAGGCACTGCTGCCCTTGGCTCCTGGCTGCTCATCCCCCAGGGCAGTAGTGATCCTTGCTGTGCCCTGATGCTTGGCTTGGAACATCACCTCCAGGGAAACATTTTTTTCAAAGCAGGTGGAAATGGAAATGGAAACAGCAGCCGTGCTGTGGCCTCCTCAAAGAGGAGATGCCATTGGGCATCCCAATGCTCATGCAGGGTGTGGAATAGTTTCATGGGGCAGGAACAGAGAGTCCCCTATTTCCAGAAGGTCTGGAGGGTCCTCTCGGGCCAAAGAGAAGAGCTGGGTCAGATCTAACTGCCTGGGTGACCAGTGGAGGCAGGGGCTCATCCCACCACTTCCCACCTTCATCCTGTTCACTTTGGAGTCAAATGGAACATTTTGCATAAACCTTTTCCTCTTGGATGCTATTGTTTTGGCAAGGAAACTCAAACTGTTTGAAGGGGGATTGATTCAGAGGGGTTGTGCTGTGGTTTGGTTGACTCAGTGGAAAACCCCACCTTTCTAGGTAGTTGCTCAGCTTTTGCCTCACCTGGTCTTCCAGAGAGACCAGTCTCTTCTCCACCAGCCCTGTCCTCTTCACCCGGTCCAAGTCCAGCCGCTCTGCCAGTACATCAACCCTGGAGGGACAGTGCAGAGAGGAACCCCCTCAGCATCCACCCCTGCACTAAGCCTAACTCTTCCCTGCCCAGGACACTGGAGGACAGAAGGATGTCCCTGTCTCAGGTGTGCTGGTACCTCTGTGCAATATCTCGGATCTTCTGCTCTGTGTTCTGCTTCTCCTGGCACTGTTGGTGCTGCAGGTAGTTCTCCTTCAGGTACATCTCCCAAGAGAGGAGGGCAGCTTCTTCATTCTTCTCCAGCTTCTCTTCTGCCAGAGGAAGGGGATGGCAGTGCTGTCAGATCCTGGGCATCCCAAATCCCAGTACCACAGCCCAGACGCCAAGCCTGGTGCCTCAGTGCATGGTGCCATGCCTCAGAGAGGGGGCAAAGGGCAGGAGGGGAGATGCTGGTCCTCACTGAGCCGTTTGTGGCATGTGGCCGGCCTGCGGAGCAAGCCTCGACGGATCAGGATCTGCAGGTGGTTGAGAAGGATGAAGGGTGGAGGTGCGGGCGGGCGGCCATGGTACTCCTCGATCAGGTCATGCCGCTGGAACTTCCAGATCTGGTCTGTGTGCTCCTGGACCTGCTGGAAGGTGTAGCTGGGGCAGAGCCCAGGTGTCAGCCGTGCCGTGGGGATGAGGGTATAAATTGTGTCTGTATGATGCCCCGGCTCCTACCCAGCTCCCTGATCAACCCTGGCCTGCACCTGCTACTTCCACCATATCTATAACCCCTCCAAAGCACGGCTGTGCTCTGGTCAGCATGTACCCCAGGACCCTCCGTGTGCTTTCTCAGCATGCAGTGCCCTGGCCATGGCCAAGCCTGCAAGCAAAGCCAGCTCGATTCACTGTCAGGACTATGAGGCCAGGTCAAACTCACTTGAACATGGCGATGAGGAGGTTGAGGAGGAGGATGTTGGTGAAGAGCAGGTACAGGCACAGTAAGATGACCGTCAGCCACTCTGGGAAGATGGGTTTCTTGTTGTCTTCATTTGTCTCTGGGCACTTGGGCTTGTAGGGGTCGGTTCCATTGGGGCTACACTGGTCAATGTTGAAGTTGACCCCTGCAAGAGAGCATGAGTCCACTGCAGTCAAACCTTGCGGTGTCTCAGGGAGCACGTTGTCCTCTCTGAAAGCAGCCAGCATCAAGGGAGCTTAGCACTGGGCAGGGATTTGACCTCGATTTGCATCATCCCAAGTGCTCTGCTCACTGCCACCAGCTTTGCAGCTGTGGCACTGAGCTGGATTGACTCATTCCTGCACCTTTGCTAGTCTGCTCAAAGGTGCTTGGGCAGGTGCAGTCCCTGGGTTTGCATTGGTGGCAAGGTTCCGAACGTGCCAGAACATGCCGGAGCAGGGCTCCATCCCCGCACCCTGTCATTGCTCCCTCCTGGCCTTATGTTCTGCTTGGAGAGGAGCCCTGTGCAGAACTTCCACAGGCCAACATGGCAGGAGCTAGGCAGACTGCAGCATGAGCTTGGTACCCCTCAGCCTTGTTGCAGCCATCCTGCTCATGCCAGGCGCTGTCACAGGCCAGTGTCCCTTACCGTCGATGTAGGAGGGAATCTGCCCAAAGATGGTCAGGTAGGAGTGGTAGACCACGCCACGGAAAAGCCACTCCACACGTTCCTCATTGTGGATCAGGATGGCCTGCTTGGCAACCCCAAAGGATACCACCCACACTGCTAGCAGGAAGAGGAAGAAGAAGACATCCTTCATCTGCAGAGACAGAGGGGAAGCAAAATTGTGTCCTGGAGAAAACCCCACTCCAGGATAGGATAACACGGGTGGCACATCCATCCCATGCAGGCATCCGGCTGCTCTAGCTGATCACCCTGGCAGGATGGAGGGGAGCTCTCACCATGCGCTTCACAATGATGATCTTGGGCCCCAGCGTTTTACTGACTGTGAAAATGTGCATCAGACGCAGGCAGAAAATGATAAAAGCCAGTGACAGTATGATGCGCCCGGGATATAAAGTTGATGGGATCAGCCTGGGCACAGAAGAGAGGAAAGGAAACAGCTCAGTGCCACCAGTGTGGGTTTCTTTCTGATCTCACAGCATTACATTTCTGCAATATCAGTGAGCTTCCCCAGAGTGCTGGGTGAGAGTTGCGGCACGAAAAACGTCTCTCCTAAAAGCAGAGGCAAATTGGTCAGAATTAATCACATGACCACAAAAATCTTCATTGGCCTTTGGAAGAAGAAATTGCAATTAAAGAATCTGCACAATTCTCACACTAGTTTTGTAGCCTACAGCTGCGGCTTGAGCCTGCGCACTGCCAGGCAAGTGGCTCTGCAACTCACCTGCAAGTCAGCCCTGTGATAAAGACTAGGATGGCGCAGATGTCCAACTTATTCCAGAAGTCCTTGAAGTACAGGGAAGCCATTTTCACAACCCCAAACCCATCTGGATCATACAACAGCTGTTGGGAGGAGAAGAGGGGTTGGTATTTCAGTGAAAGTCTTGTAAGATACTCATGTGCTTGTAGAGGAGAGGGACCGCACAGACCTGCTGGCCATCACTGGACCCTCTTGCTTACCCAAAGTTAACCTGAGCCTACAGGGTTTTCTATAAGGGCATGGAAGGAGCATGGGGAATGACACCCGAGACATGGGGCTCTTTAGTTTGGTGAAGAAAGGCACTGAGATGTTGAAGCAAAAGCTGAAAAAAATCAAATGTTAAGCAAAGCCTGGAAATGCTTCTGGGAATAAATGCCCGAGGAAAGAGGTGGTCCCGCCATCTCCTGCTGTTTTCAGCTCAAAACAGCATGTCTTTCTGCAAGTACCCAGGGCCAAGCCAGATGAAGCCAAGGAGATTCTCTGGCCTCAGAGACAGGGTGATCTGGCAGTTCCTTGTGCTGGGACCTCTACGAGTGGATGATGACATGAGAAGCAGCATGTGAACGTGAGCTACACAGGACCTTCCAGAAGCACCTAGAGGGGTGTCTCTCCCTCCTCTCACCTCCTCCCAGCCTCTGCTCTGCCTGCCCCGTACCTGGCGGGTCTCCTCGCACACCAGGGAGAAGAGCCAGAAGTAGATGAGGTACTCCCGCCAGGACGGCAATGGCTGGAAGTCAACCATCAGGACGTAGGCGAAGAGCAGGAGGAAGGTGAAGTAAGAGAGGATGTTCATGTGGAAGATGACAACAGGTGCTGTGAAGAAGGCTCGAAGGCGTGTCAGGCAGCCCACAGGCTGCAGCCTCTTCTCCCTGTGGGGAGCAGGGGTGGAAGCAGGGCTGAGCTGCCCAAGGAGATGCCACTGCAGCTTCTCCCAGCCAGCCTTGGTGCACACATGCCCCAGCTGCAAGAAGTACCTGAAGGTGATGAGGCTGGTGTAGAGAAGTGGGAAGAACAGCATGCACGTGATCACCCGCCAAAGCCCATTGTCCACACACATCTTCCCCCACCAGACTTTGGTTAGAAAGGCCTGTGAGGAGGAGGGAAGAGGAGCACTGGTTACAGAAGCACCCCCTGTCAGAATGGGGCTGCAGGGCAGAGCCCCACCACTGCCAACAAGGAACTCTGGGTCTGGGGCAGGTGCCAAGTGCACTTGGGCACTTTCCTTCCAAGTACCACTGCTGGGAACCTACCTGGACACCCCCATGGGACACAAAATTCATGTTCTTGGCCTCCAACGCCAACTGCAGACAGGTTGTCTTCCCCCAGGCCTCAGAGACACGGATGAGGAGCTTCTGGGCTCTCTCTTCATCCTTGCGGTAGCAGTCTGTGAACACGCCTGGACAGGCAGGGAACAGGGAGAAAAGGCTGAGCTCTGGGGCCAGCTTGGTGCTCAGCAAGGTGCCCGCAGAGTCACCCTTTGCAGCAGGATCTGGACATTGCACCATGCAGTGGCACCCTCTGCGCTCCTACCACCACCCAGGCACAGCCCTTGCAGCACCGTGACTCTGACTGTGATGAGGGGACCCCCTGTTTGGCACCACCTACCCCACCCATCACCCCCAGACACCTCTTGGACAAAGCTAGCCAGCCCTACAGGGCGTGAGAGCAGTTCTGGGTTGCTGGTCCCCTCCTGCTCACCGATAGCCTTGTGCTCGTACTGCTCGGCCAGGGCCAGCATGTCATCAGTGGTGTCGGTGTCTTCCTCCTCCTTGGCGAGCTCCTTCAGGATTTTGCTGCAGGCCAGCGCGGCTGCCATGCAGTCCTGGCTCTGGAGCAGAAGAGGCCAAAGAGAGCATGGGGCTCTGCGCCCTACCCTGCAAGTCCCAGCAGTCCTGCCAAGCACTCCATGGCTCCCACAGGAGGGAAGGAGGGTGTCCCAAGCAGACTGCTGCTCAGGACACCTTGCCGTGACAAGTGTTGTGCTCCCCTCAGGGTGCAGGGGCAGTAAGTAACCCACTGCCATGGGGAATCCGGGGACACCCCTGGTCTCCTAGTGGGAAGCCTTGGGTGATGGGATGGTGTGACTCCACAGCTCTGCACGGCACGCTCACCATGCTGCTGGCCATGCTGCCTCTTGCCCTGGGGATGCTGTTTATGAGTGGAAGCTTTCTCCACTCCAGCTGCCATGCCCCTGTGTCCTGCCTGTGGTGTGCTGAGCCCTCTCTCAGCCTTTGCAAGGGAGAGCACACTTCTGGACCAGCACATCACCTCTGCCTGCAGCATACATTTTGGCTAGGAAAGGAGGGATCTGACATCATGGTGTGTGTCTGGGGATGAACATCAAGTGTCTGCAGGCTCACTAGCTGGCTCCCATTTGGCTGGGGGTCAGGCTTGGGCACTGCCATGGGCCAGCTCGCCTGCTGTCCCAAATGCCAGCAGGTACAATCTTTCCTCTTGGGGCTGAGAGGTTTGGCTCCATCTGAGCCTCTCAGCTGGGACCAACAGCTCTGGGCTGTGATACCTGGGCCCAGATGATTTCTGCCAGCTCCTTGCGGTTCTGGACCACAGCCCAGATAAGCAGGTCGCGGACTGGGTCCATGGTGAAGGTGACTCGGCCGGCAGAGCGCTTGTAGAGGGACCGGAGACTTGACCCCTGAACCTGCAAGGTGTGCGACGGTCAGACCTGTTCCTCTGCCAACAGGCTGCAGAAAGCAGACAACCCCTCAGCACAAAGCCACCCTCGAACCCTGGGTGCCTGCCTCTCCCACCCATGGAAGGGCCTTTGCTGCAGATCTCAAGGTGGCCAGGACTGGACTCATCCTGGAAATGCCACTTTTTCTAGGGCCAGGATCATGTGGGGATGTGCCTGTCCTGTCCAGTGCACCCGCCCCACTGGGTCCTGCCCACCAGAGTCACACAACCATGTGGTGCTACAGGTGTAGGAGGGTGGGTGTCACACCTTGAATGTGGGGCAGATGACTTGGGCAGGGCTTTAAGGGACTTTAAGTAGGATTCTTGAGCAGGCAAGAGGACAGAGACCCAGCTGCAACCTCCAGGACGGTTTCTTGAGCCAGTGTTTCCCTCCCTAATGCAAGCGTGACACCATGTAAACTGGAGATGCGTACATTCAGCTTGATGTGCGGGACGGGGATGGAGAGCCGGGACCGCTCCGTGTGCTTGGGCTTGGGGTAGAGAGGCTGTGTGGAGCAGCCCAGGAGCTCCCGCAGCACCTGGGAGACGTGGTGCAGTTGGATTCTTGGCATTTTGGAGCCAGCTGTGTGCTCTCTGTCCTCCAGCAGGACCTTCTGCAGCTTGCTGTGGAACAGGCAGGATGGTGCCATGTTGTCGTAGAGATAAACCAGGGTGTCCCAGGTGACAAACTCCTTGAGACGCACTCCCTGCTCCAGGAACAGCTTCACAAACTCTGGCTTGTTGGAGATCAGGGCGGCTGCCATCACGGGGTGGAGATCTGTGGGCTGGCAGGCCAGAGGCAGAGGTGAGGGGCTCCATGGCCCCAGAGCAGGGCCCCTCCATGCTCCTCACTCAGATGGGGGAAAGATTTTATCCCTGAGCACACAAGGAGTTTCTGGGTGTGAGAGAGCAGCTGGGAGGTACTGGGACTTGTGGGACATCCCACAGAGATACACTTCCGGGTTAGTATGCCCTCTCTTCTGGCAGTGAAGCCCTCTGCTCCCTTGGCTGCTGGGTGGAGGGATGGGGTAGGGTAGAGGGTAGTCCCTCTTTCCCCAGCTCACAAGGATGCACCATACAAATGAACAGGACTTCACAGGCTTGGCGTCTGTGCACAACTCTTCAGCTGAAGGATCATGTTGCTGCCAGCTGGATCTCAGCCATGGGGAGACTGGCTGCTCCCGATGGTCACCCAGTTCAGCCTATGTGGGGTTTTCCTTTCCAAGGCAATCTTTACATGTGCTCAGAAGTGAAAACAAAGCCTGTGGGTAAGGGGGTGTGTGTCTGTCCTGGCAGGAAGGTACCTGCTGACCTTCTGCCACAGCTTGGTTTCAGCCTCAGCTTTTCATACCAGCGACATTGGTCCAGGGCTGCTTCCTTGTAACAGCCCTGGCCTGCATCGGCTAATCTGAGACCCTGCCTCATCCTCCCTTCCCAACAAAGGTGGCTGTGCATTTTCACACCATCAAATATTTCCTTTTCAGGATCCTGATTCCCAGCAGCCCTTCCCAGTCCCACAAAAGGTATATGAGCTGGGGGAATCCAAACTGTCAAAATAAATAGGAAAAGCCCTTCGAAGTCCCACAGCCCCAGCAGAAAGGACAGAGAACCTGCTCAGCTTCAACTTAACAGCTGGATCAGGCGTGGGATGGCAGAGCTGGCTTGTGCTGCTCCCTGCCCTACTCTGTAGTAAAGTTTGAACAGGGAAGTGCCAGGCTGAGTGAGATGAGTTTAGAGACAAGTTGCCATTTGACAACATGACATGAACAGTGACCACAGGACAGAGCTGGCGAGACGTACTTTTGGCTCTAGGTTGGTGGATTGTCTTTAAAAGACACCAGTTTTGAACAAAATACCAATCATCAATCACCTTTGTAAACAATTATAAGCCAAATAGGACCTTTACAAGCAATGAAATGCAGGGTGTGCTCACCTCTGCTTTGGGTGTTTGGGTTCACTTTTGAAAGACAGGACAGATATTAAGAGCCCTGGCAAGGTGGTGGGAGTTTAGGATCCAAGAGAAATGCCCTCAAAAACTCTCCCTAGGCACAGCTGAGGTGAACAGTGTGCTCAATATCCACAGTCCTCAAGCTGTAAGCCTGGCCAGACAAGCAGAACATGTACTCCCTTACCTTCCACTCATAGTCATCCGTGAAGATCTCACTCCGAGCAATGTCGACCCTGTTCCAGGCCACAGCTAACTTCAGCTCGTGGTCCAAGTTCTCACGACCAAAGTGGTCCTGGTTTCGGGATGCTGCATGCAAAGTGCATGTGTTAGAACAGAGAATCATTTACAGGATAAGGAGATACCACTTGGAAGCCCCCTTGGAGGCCTGGCCCCTTGGGAGAAACATCTCTCCCCAATCAGCTCAGCATCACAAGGGTTGGGGACCACTTTGGTGACCCTATAAGTCAAGCAGCCGCAGCAGGTGACTTGTGACCCCCATCCCAGTCATCTCTCCCCACCCCTCACCTTTGAACAAGGCCTGGAGGATGGCCACATCCACGTCCTGCTGGCCATATTTGCCCTCCCTGAAAATGGTCAGGAGCTGCCGGCTCCGCACTATGTCTTGGATCTACAAGGAGAGCCATGGGCAAGTAATCAGCAGCAGCATCTCCTCCCTGCCGCTTCCCGCAGCCCCCCTGTCCTGTGTGAGGCAATTCCTTGCTCCCCTCAGATTGCCTACAGACCTCCTGGGCTGTGTCTCCCAGCCCAGATGGGGCAGGTTCCAAATGGTACCTCTCTGCCCAAAGGGAGGAGGCAGTGGAGGAGCAGAGCTCAAGCCCTTGGGGTGCCCAACAGGACAGTGCTGAGCATGGCTGGGAGAAGATGGATGGTCAGTGGAAGATGAGCCTTAAGCTTCATGCTGGGAGCCTTGCTGCTCATGGGCAAGGACCCCTGGGGACCCCATTGATCTCCACAAGCTCAGCAAGAGGAGCTGTCTGCCTGCAAGAGGCTCACCTTCTTGGTCCACTCCACCAGCTTGCCCTCAGTGAAGAGCTCATAGATGTCATGGAAGAACATGCTCAGCTTCTTCTGGATCAAGGCAATGGTTATCTTGGGCACAGGCAGGCTGGCCACCTGTGCGATGACATCGGCCACACGCCCAGACCCTTCCACAATCACACAAGGGGTCCCATTGGTGATGGCATTGTAGATGGTCTGCAACAGAGCAGGGAGACTGGTCCTAATCCCACCCAGAGGCCATCAGACCCTCTCTGAGCCTAAGACCCACACCGCTGCTCCACAGCACTCCCGTCGGGCTGCATTTCAGCTAGTGTGGCACCACGATTGCACCAACACTGGAGACCAGCACCCCAGGCAAGGAGCTGCCCCCTCTCACCACCTTCCCCCCAGCTCTGCTGGAAGTGGGCAGGAGCAGTTCCTTACATCGAGTGTCCCAGGGCCTCCTTCCAGCACCACACACACAATGGGGATCTTGATGGCGACGCCTGCAGGGAAGCAGAACCCAGGGTCACTGGATGCCTTGTGGGGCAGCCCCCCTGCCATGGAGCTGAATGCGGTCCTCTCTGAGCAATGGGGTGAGAAATGCAAGGTGGGAGCACTGCCCCTGACATGTCAGGCTCCAGGAGAGAGGGGAGACGACCTCCTGGCAGTCATGCTGCTGGACCATGTGTGTGCATGTGTTAGAATAGAAGATCATTTGCACAGTGAGAAGATACCACCTGGAAGACCCCTTGGAGGCCTGGCCCTTTGGGAGAAATGATTCTCCCTGATCAGCTCAGCATCACAAGGTTTGGGGACCACTTTGGTGACTCCATAAGTCAAGCAGCTGGCAGAGAAAGGCTCTTTGATTTGTGTCACTGAGGAACCAGGTTCCACATTTATCATGATAATCCTCTCAAACCCCTTGCCTGGATCCTCCAGGGAAGCCACAGCCTCCTCTCTCACTGGAGGCCAGGATGGCCCTACCAATGGATAGGCCCATCCTGCTTTGTGCCCTCCCCTGCCTCAGGCCTGGCTATGTGTTGTTGTTACCTCCTTTCACCTTGGTCTGCTCCGAAATGAACTTCTCCAGTCTGGTCCTCAGGGGGATTTCCACCCCATACCTCCCGTGGGTCCCATCGTCCACCAGGATGAAGTGGGAGTGGTTGCTGTCCAGGCATGACAGGCTGCCTTGGTTCTCCTCGTCCAGTAAGTACTCAGCTGGAAAGCCACCCTGTAAGGTGCAGGAGGAGAGACTCTAGGAAAAGCCTGGCAGGGCTGCAGAGGAGCACCAGATGCCCAAAGCAACCAGCATATGGGACAGGAACAGGCCAGCAGGCAGGGACAGTCTGGCCAAACAGCCGTCCCTGCCCCCGCTGCAGTCCTCATGTCAGCCTTGCCCCATGCCCCTCTGTCTCTGCTCCACCTGCCCTCACACCCACAAGGGTCCTCCAGGAGAAGCGCAGCACCTCTGCAAGACACTGGATAGGGCAGAGGGGCCTCTCAGCAAAAGTCAGCCCAGGACCATCACTTCTGGTGCAGTTGGGTTTTACCAGGGCTGCCAGCCACAGGCATGTCTTGAAGCACCCATTCCCACCACAGTCCTTGGCAGGACTTCCCTGGCAGTCCAGGCATAGGCAAAGCAAATGCATCTCCAACTCTGCCTGGCTCACCATGGGGCAGATTAGGCTCTCCCGGTTGTACACGGTCCCCCACGTGGCTATGCCGATGGTGACAATCTCGCCCTCCTTGTGGCTGCAGCTCAGGATGAAGTCTCGCACTGCCTCTCCCACCTGTTTCATCACACCAGCGTGGGACCCCCCTGTGATGATCCAGGCCCCTGGGGGTCAGAGAAGCGCTTGGAAAGGGAGAAGCTCTGCTCACGGCAATCTCCTAGCATCCCCCTATATGGCTGCAGGAACACCTCGTCCTCAGAGTTGCTCCATCCCCCAGAAGATGTCTTCCCTGCCCTCTACATCAAGCCCTGGCAGCACAGGAGATGCTTTCTTCAGCAGTGTTGCATCTCTCAGTCCAGCTCCCTATGAGCCTGTTTGTAGAGACTGAGCAAGAACAGTCCATCCCTGGTGGTGGTAGTCCAGACAGGGACCTACGGGCCTCCTGGGCCAGCCTGGCATCTCCACAATAGCCCGACTCACTGAACCTGGCATGGCCAGATTACAGGCCCTTCTCCCGCTGCAATTGCAAGGAGAGCCTCTGCATCTCTTACCAGTGGTCTGGGCCACTTTGACTAGCCCTTGCCTGAAGATGTTCTTCAGCCTTGGCTTCATGATGAAGTTTTTGGCTCCCCCAGTGACTGAGATGAGCAGGTTGGGTGCATCAAGGCCCCAGTGCTGTGTCATGAGGTGGTAAATGACCCGTGGAGGGGTATCCGAGGAGACGCGCACATACTGCAAAAAAGGGAGCATACACATATTGTGGGTAAAAACAACAGGGTCAGGGTAACAGGGCACCTCCCCCACAATTTCTCCGGTCCCAGCAAAGAACCAGGGGCTTCCCATGCCATTTCCCAGCATAGTCCTGTTGCTGCTGCCCCAGGTCTTTGTGCATGACCCTGTTCCCATTCGCTTCCCTGGGACCAAGCATTCCCAAGATGAACCTAAGGACGAGGACAGGGACCAGCCACTCCTTGAAGCATGGGCCTCACAGCATGAAGATCAGTCTCGTGGTTTCAGAAAGGCACTAGGTACAGGGCTGGCAGAGAGAAGGGATTCTGTCCCACACTCCTTCCTCTGCTTGGGTCAGTGTTGCCTTTGGGGCATTTCCACTCTTTCCTAACCTCCTCTCATTCGGGAGGGAAACGCTCACATTTCATCTGCCATGGCAAGACCTGAACACTGGCTCCCCATGCACCACAGATGGGAAAAACAGATCACCTTCCCCATCTTCTGTCCCAGGCCCGTGAAGTGGATATCACCGAAGGCATCTGTTGGCATTTCCTGGATGTGCCTGCTGGGGTCCCATTCCTTCCCCAGGAAGATGGGAGGTTTGGCAGCATCTTCCAGGTGCTGTTCCCTGAGATAGCCGCACTTGCACACAATCCTCCTGAAACACACATCACCAACTTCTCCAAAAACAATCTAAACCCCAAAGGCAAAGCCCAGCTGGCCCACGTGCCTCAGCACAGGCAGGAGGTGTTGGCGTTCTCATTAAGAACACCACAGGCACTGGCATCTCCCACCCAGCTTGTCCTCCAGCTCAGAACCTGTGCAGAAACAAAGGCATTGTTTGGGGGGAAATTTAGCAAAAAATTGGTATTTCTGCCTGTAGAGGTTTAGGATAGAAATATTAAGGTTGCTCTGGATGAAGTACAGATGGAAATGACTGCATGTGAAAGCATCAGAAAGGTTCCTCACTGGGACATGGGATATCAGCCATGTGGTGACACACAGCAGGGTGAAGAACGGGTCAAAAAGGCATTTGTGAATCCCCTTGACACCAGCTCCCTTGACAGAAAGGTGGGATTTTCTGGTGCTATAGCTTTGTCACCAAACACCTCTTCTGCTTTCCTGGCAGGAGAGGGGAATGAGGGACTTACCCAGAATCTGATGTCTGGGAGCTTTCAACAAAGTAGGTGCACTCTTTCTTCCGGATGTTTTCAGGAATCCACGAGATTAGATTTTCCTGAGGGAGCAGGAAAAGCAGCAAGGGGTCAGGGTTTCTGCAAAGGGCCAGAAGTTATGCCAAGGGCCAGACACCCTGGTGCTTGGAGCATATCTGGGTGCTTCTTTTGATGTGAAGGAAAAAAGCTCCATCGCTATCTGCAAGGACAAAGCCAGGTATAGTCCAAGGAGAGGAGATGTGAATGCTGGACATGTACCTCAGATGCCTGGGGTTTTTATGTCTGTCCCTAAAACTAAAGTGATCTGTTATTAATGCTCCCATTAATGAGTCACTGAATAACTCATTAACGCTCTTCTGTTGTGTGTGGCCAATCGCCCCCTCTTACAGCACCTCCTGAACTTGCCTTTTCATTGCTGCCGGTGGGGAAATGTGCCTTTCGCCTGCTCTTCGAGACACTGCTACTGCTCTGCTGGAGATTGGGGACCACCTCGAAGTCGCTCATCTTCCTGGGGTGCCTGGTAGGGTCGTCTCCTCTCTCGGGGCACACCTTGTTCAGTTCGGAGGGGAGCACCTTGGTGCGCCGGCCACGCACAGCCATGGCTGCTGTGTCTTGCCCCGCTTGGCCTCCTCTCTCCTGTTCCTAGGCTGGGAGGTCCTGAACATCTCCATCCTGAGTGCAGCAGAAAAGAAGGATACCCATGGACTTAAAGCACTGGGGCGTCCTGTCCATCATTCCCTGGGTGGAGAGATGTCCACAGGAAACCTGCTGGACCCGCGCCACAGTCCTGACACAGGGGCCACTTGGGTGGTGAACCAGCCTCAGCATGCACCATGCTGCCCCAGGGAGCCTGTCAGCCTCCGAAAATTGACCCCACTGTGCTCTGCCCACCAGCACAGCTGCTGGCCTGCCTGCTCCGCTGCCTGGCCATCCACCAGCTCACAGCTCTCCTCACTTGCTCTCCACTGCAGGCAGCTGGGATATTTCTGGCAGCAGGGAGAGCAGAAACCAGGTCTCTTGTGCGATCAGCCTAAGCACAGCCCTGCATGGAAAATCTGTATCAACACGCTGGCTGCAGAGACAGGGCACTCCTCCCTGGGGGCATCTTGTGCCCCCTGCAAAGGTCCCCTGAGAGTCCAGAGCTAAAACCGAGGTGCACACAGGCATGCTGCATAGCAGGGGCTGCAAAACTCCTGAGCCCCTGCGAACGCTCACAGCTCCCGTTGCTGAGCTCCTGAACTGCTGAGACTGGAGAGCTGCTAAAGCAAGGATGGAAAAGCTCCTGGGTGTCTCTGGAGCCCAAAGGGGAATGGTGTCCTCTCAGGGGAGCTGTGATTAGGTAATGGAGGAAGCACAGCACCCAGGTGAGGCACTGGTGAAGCTGTGGGGTCAGCAGGCTTGTGTTTAAGGAGGATTTTGGCTGTCTTTCTGCAAGCCAAGCTCTGCATCACGCCAAAGGGTGGGGAGCCCTTATGGGGGGTCAAGGAGTGGCAGAGCAAAATCATGGCTACCACTGTATTTCCTTCATGTCTCCTTCCCCCAGGCTCAGTGCTGCTGCAGTCAGGGAGCAGCGAGGAAAAGCCTTTTTGTCAGCCTCCCTCCCAGGCTCCCTCCGGGAAGTACGCAGCCCTACTGGCCTTAGGAGCCAGATTTTGGCAGACTGACTTTCTGCATCAGCACAACCCATGGCAGATCTAATTGCTTGAGAAAGCGCTGTCTAAATAAGGTCAAAGACACCCTTAATTCTTGTTCCTGGCCCCCCAGGGCAGGAAGGCTGGTGGGGGCTCGGGGCACAACCACAAGCAGCTCACAAGCCCATGTAGGAAGGGCTCTCACACCAGGTCCTCCATGGGCACCCAGGAGGTAAACAACCATGCTGAGAATACACCCATAATACCTCTCCTTAAGGGCTCAGGGGCCAAGGGCAGAGCCTGTCCTGCAACACACACTGCCTGCCCCCGGCTTGGCAAGCACTGCAGGAGGGGGGCTGCACCCCCAAGGGGCCTGGCAGCCTGCCCCACTGCAGGCAGCACAGGGCCCCTCACCCCGGGGGTCAGGTCACCCCTCCGCTGCACAGGGTGGTCACAGCACCCATGGGGCGGGTGCAAAGCCCTGAGCACAGGCACAAAGCCCTGAGCACAGGCACTGAACCCTGCTCTATGAACCATGCCCGCTCCCCCTGCCCCTCCACCAGCGCGACCCTCAGCGAGGCTGCCTGTACCTTCCCTGCAGCATCCTCCGGCCGCATCACCAGCTCCTCTGCTCTGTGACTGTCACAGGGATTCAGCCCCGTGTCCCTCTCCTCCGGTGGGTCATTTTGTCACTGGAGACACAGACGATGAGCGAAGAATAAGGCAGAGCTGCCTGCGAGCTGCCTGCAGAGAGGAGGAGATGGCAAGGCGGCTGGCAGCCTCCCAGCAAATCAGGCTGCGGAAGCGGTCCCTGCCGAGAAGCTGCAGCACCCAGGCAAGCCCCGAGTTTGCTCAAGTGGCTGAGTCACGCTCCCTGCTACCTGCAGCAGCAATTTCTACCCGCAGCCTCCAAGCCACCCGCTGCCATCAGCCCCATGCGGGGTGAGACGCTTGCACCCGAGCCCCTCTTGGCAGATGTAATGAGCAGGACATGCTCGGGGAACGGCAGGGCCCTGGCACACGGATGCTGCTGGAAAGGGGCCGCAGACTGGCAGCTCTGATGGAGACTTGGGTGCATCACAGGCTTGGCAAGCATTATGAAAATTCCTTTCCCTAACTGTTAAATCAATCAGTGTTTATAGCATGAAAATGTATTAACTTTATTTATATATATATATTTATACATATATATATGTTATACACTGTGACGTGATGAGGTAGTGGAATTTTACTGGAGACTTTGGTATTGTTCACATTCAGTAAAACAAGCTAAAGGACAGCCTGGCTCTGGAAAGAAGGACTTTGCTTCGTGGTAGCTTAGAGCTGTCCATGAAGGATAAAGGATACCCCGGGACAACCACAATAACGGCAGCATACCAGCCCCTCTGACATGTCCTTGAAACCCTCCCAGCATAGTCTGGAATCACAGGTCAGTAACTCGAGCAAGACTGACTCCAGGGACGCCTGGATCAATAGGCAAGCGGCAAGAATACTGCAGAAATAGAGTGGCTTTGCAAAGTTTTACTATGATTAGCAATTGGTAGTGTGGGTGTTAGTGATTAGTCCAATTGTGATATATCTGAATGCTTGAAGGGTATAAGAACCCCATGTAAAACCACATTTGGGGTGCCCCAGTTTGGCTGGGACACCTCATGCCCATAAATAAATATTTAGTCTTGTAATTCTATGCTTTGCATCCCAGCCTCTTGCCTTGGTCAGCATGGCCCAGGTGAGAATTTTCATAACACAAGCCCCTGGTGAGGAACCTCACTGTCACACCACAGGCACCAAATGCCTTTCAGCTGGTGCTTCCCACCTCCCCGTTTCAGATGCTCTCCTCCTCCTGTTATGCTCCGTGCCATAAATGAACTGGCTTCTCCCCTGGATTTGCAGGCACTTAACTTGCATTTGCCACAAAATTTGCTTAACAAAACCAGCATTCATCTTCCTCATGCTAAGCGGAAAAGCCAGGCCAGGAAGGCAGCCAAGGCAGTGGATGCTGCAGCAGTGAGTGATTTGACTGGCTGTGGCTCAGTGGCAGGTATGCCAGGCAGCCTGGGCGACTGTGGCTCAGAGCGAGCTGAAGGTCCTGCAGCACCAGGCCCTGGCCATCCCCGATGGCTCTTGCTGGAGAAGACTGTAAAAGATCATGGGGCTATGCTGGGAGATGGCTGGGAAGAGAGATGTTGCTGGTTCTCAAATGCAGGCACATCCTTCAGGTCTGGGGCTGGAGCCCTGTGCCCCCCTTCATGTTGTGATGGGCTCAGGTGCTGGGGCAATGCATTAAAAAAGCAAGTAGGGTCCAAAGGAAAACGAGGTGTTGCGATCACATCCTTTAGCTTGCTTTCCAGCCAAAGCATGTAAGTTAGCATGGGCCATCTATGCAATGAGTTCTTCTGGTTTCCTTGAACAAGAGAAAACAGCTGAGACATTTCACTGGGAGAACAGATGCCACTAATAAGGCAGTAAATAAAATCCATGTGCAATGCTTTACAGTTCAGTTGTAATTAACTCTGCACTGCCAAAAGAACTGAAGCCAGAACTGCACATTAATTACACATTAATGTGAACGTTCATCCGCTCTCGGCTGGCTAGCTCTCTGGGGACCATGGCTGTTATTTCACTTTTCCATATGCCAAAACCACCGTGGCCCGGTGGGACATGCATCGAGCCAGCATGCAGCGGCGGTTCCCACTGCTCCTCCTAAAAGCCCAGCTAAAATCCAGCAAGGCTGAAAGCAAATCATGGCAAGTTAACATCCATTTGCAACAGCAGGAGGAACGAGGTAAGAGCATGAAGGACTCGGACTCTGGCCGCTCTTCGGGGGCTGTGCCCGCACACGTGTCTCATGTCCCAGGTCAGATACAGCCAGACTGATGTTTGTGAACCAGAATGCTTTTTGCTGCCAAATAGCAGCAAACCTCCTGCCAGCACCGCAGAGCCTCCTCTGGGATCAGCCCCTTCCTCCAGGTCTCTCCCAACAGTGACCCCAGCTCTGTGGGAGCCCCCTCTCCTGCCAGGGCTCGGTTCTCCCAGAAGTCATCATCATGCTGCCCTGGTGTGGCCACTGTTGCTGTGGCTGCTGGAGGCCATCCTGTGGTGGCAAGGAAGGAACCTTGCTGTAGAGTGGGGAGGATGGCTCCCTCCTAGGGTGGGAAGGGGTTCAAATGACCTGGTGAGGGAGGACACATGCCCTGGTCTGCCAGGGGAAGGGGGTCCCTCCTGCATCTTTCCCCCATGCCCCAAAGGCATCATTTGGGCCTGTTTCTCCAAGGAGTTCCCATGAAGGATGCCTCCTTCCAAGGGCCTTTCCTAAAGCGATGCCTCTTGCCCCATGGAGACAGAGGCCAGCACCATCTGGGAGGAAGGGAGCATCTGTGGTGGCACTGCGGCCACCAGCCCTTCCCCAGACAGGGCTGGGTGCACATCCCCACAGGGGCAAGCAAACCGTCACAGAAGAAACCAGGCACGGCCCCTTTCAGCATCCCCGGTGCCGGTCCTGGAAACAATGCCTCAGCACCTTGCGTCCAAGCCTTGTCCCACTCCTTGGGCCAGCAGAGAATGGCCCCATTCTCTGCCAAGGCTTGTCACCGCGCCTGCCCCCACACATGGCCAGGCCAGGTTTTGGGGACAGAGGAAGGGTTTTGCACTGGCTGGCACAGAGGGCAGGTACCAGCAGTGGGGAATCTTTGGCAGAGGGACCTGCTGCACCACTGCCCGGACATCTGTTACCAATACGCAGCCATGTTTGTGTTCCTTCACTCCGCTGCCATCCATTATATATGGCCAGGATGGATCAGTGGGGCTCGTTTACACTGAGAAATTCCATCGAGGGGCTGGAATAAAATCAAGAAGCAGCGGATCAAAGCCTTTAAACACCGATCGCCCAGCAAGGATCCATCACAGATTCAGCCTCTTAATCCCTCCCCAGCCCCGGCATGGGCTGACACCTGGCACAGGGAAGCTCTCATAAGGGGATGAGCCGACACCACCCTGCAATACAGCCGCAGCGCCAGAGCGGGTTATGCTGTGCCTTAAGGGGGGGATTTTACCAAAAGCCCTGCGAGGGTTGAATCTTCCTCTAGGTACCAGAAAGCTGCTCAAAAACATCCTGCCTCCTGCTCCCTGGAGTGCCGGGGAAGGACAGAAAGGGCCACCTCGATGCCCAGCATGGCCTGGGACCTCCGATGAGAGGCTGCTGCTCAGAGGGAGCCTTTGGAAAGTACCAAAGAGCCACCTCCCGCTTGCCAGCATCTAAATCTCCGTGAGATTTTCACCTTTGCATCTGACTCCAGGGCCCAGAAGGCACTGAGAGGCTGTGGTCCCCCTGAGTAGCCTCACTCCATGCTTGGCTGCCCTTGCTGGGGCAGACGCAGCCCCCAGAACTTGACACCAACGCTTGGGTCCGCTCACTGGGAAGCAAGGTCTGTCAAGGCAGCAGGCAGGTGTGGGCAGCAGCTCAGCCCCAACGCCAGGAGCTTCCCCAGCCACCCAGTCCATGGGAGAGGACGGAGCAGGGTGGCAGCGAGGGCCGGGCACCCTTCGGGGCACGCTGCCACCACACAGCTCTTGGGGACATCCTGGAGTACTCCCCAGCCGGAATGGAGTGGAGAAGGTCTCTGGCTATCCCTGAAGAAAAGACTCCCTAAATACAAGGCACATCTGTGCTGGAACTGCTTCTCCCATGGGCAGCGCAGGTGCCCCGGAGAGCATGGGGTTGTGCAGGATCAGGAGAGGAAAGAGGAGAGAGGAGAGAGGAGAGGAGAGTCTCACCCAAACTTCCGCCTAAGACTTTTCTCGCATGGGCCTTCAGGAGAGCAGACACTCGCCACTACAGGGACCTGAATGGAAGAGTCCCAGGGAACTCTCTCTTTCCCTTTTCCTTTCCCTTCCCTTTCTCTTTCTCCTTCCATTTCCCTTTCCCTTTCGCTTCTGGGAGTGCAGCCCCACAGGGATGAGCAAACTGGCGTGGAAGAAACCAGGCATGGCCCCTCTCAGCATGCTCCCTGTTTTTATTTCAGAGGGGCCCCGGGGGGCCTGGACGTCCCACTCGGAAGCGGCGCCAGGGGAGGCGGTGTGTGTGGTCCCCTGAGCCTGGCTCGTCCTCCCAGACCCTCCGCAGCCATGATGGGTCTTCACTGGCCTCCAGCATCAGGCTCTGGCTCCGTCTGCGCTGGCGGGGCATGGCGGGGCTGTGCTCCCCACGCTGAGCGGAGAGTCTCTGGCGCTGTGGACCTCCAGGGCCCCGCTGCTGCTGCTGCTGCCGCTGCCTCCACGGCCATGGCCCCGCGTAGGGGTCGAAGCGGCCGCGGCGACGGCGGGCCACCCCGGCATGGTCATCCTCCCCCTGAAGGCAGCGAATGGCCATGATGGGCCGCCGACAGAGTGGGCAGGTGGCAGCGACGGCGGTGGCAGCCCAGCGCTGGATGCAGGCATGGCAGAATGCATGCCAGCACGGGTCCACAGCAGCAGGGCCTTGGAGGGGACCCAAGCAGATGGGGCAGGTGTCCCCCCCGCTGGGATCTCCTGGCGGCTCTCGGCGCTGCCAGCTCGTGCCTGGATGCCTCCAGTGCTGCTGCTGGGACTTGATGTTCTGTCAGCTGCTGGTGGGACTTGATGTCTTGTCTGCTGCTGGCAGGACTTGATGGGTGCCGCTGGCGGGCCTCGGTGGCTCCTCGGCTGCTGGCAGCTGGCAACGTCTGGCGTACCGTTGGCAGGACTCAACGTCTCACGTGCCACTGGCAGTACGCAACGCTGACATATATAGCTGCCCATCGCAAGTGACATCACAGGGTGACTGTGACTCTCTGGTGACATCACAAGGCTCTCGGGGGTGCACCCGGGGCCACACCCAGGAGCTCCCCCAGCCTCAGAGAGAGACTCTGTGATGCAAAGCCCATCTGGCAGCGTGCTTCACACCTCCGCGTTTGCTCAGGCCTCTTTCAGGCGGTCCCTGTTGGTGGTGGTAGTTGTGCCAGCATCACGCACTCACAGAGCGGCTGGGGTTGGCAGGGGGGACCTCCGGAGGTCATCTGGTCCAAGCCCCTGCTGAAGGAGGGCCTCCCTGAGCTGGATGGACCCTGGGCACCGCTGAAAAGAGCTGGGCTCCATCTTCTTTGCACCCTCCCTTCAGGTATTGATATCTATGGAGAAGATCCCCCAAGCCTTCTCTTCTCCAGGCTGAACAGCCCCAGCTTTCAGCCCCTCCTCATTGGAGAGATGCTCCACTCCCTTCCCCATCTTGGTGGCCCTTCACTGGACTCTCTCCGGTCTGTCCCCATCTCTCTTGTCCTGGGGAGCCCAGCACTGGACACAGCCCTCCAGGGGTGGCCTCACCAGCGCTGATCAGAGGGCAAGGCTCTCCTCCCTCTACCTGCTGGCAACGCTCGCAAACTTGCCGAGGGTGCGCTGTGCCCCATCATCCCCATCACTAGTGAAGAGGATCAGACCCAGTATTGACCCCTGGGGTACACCACAAATGATCAGCCTCCATCTAGGCTTCGTGCCACTGATCAACACCCTCTAGGCCTTAAAGACCTAGAGCATCAACATTCAAAATCACTTCTGCACAGATTGGAGACTATTTGCAAAGTTCTGCCTCCCCCAAGCCTTCTGCTCTCTCCAAAACCATGAGAAGTTTCTCTGCTATCATTGATTGGCCCCAGTTAGCATTTTCATCTTTAAATACAGGAACTCTGGAATATAACGTAGGCTCTGTTGCATTGTTTGCCTCTGTCTCCACTTTTCCTGAAAATACCCTGGTAGCACCACATGCTGAAACCGCCTATCTGCATCATTCTGCGCTCCCTGCAAATGCACTGAGGATGCCACCGCAAACGAAGCTCAGAGAAGCTCGGGGAGCCACCAGAGCAGACATTCCCAAAACCGCAAAGGTTTTAAATCCCTTTGGCCGAGGTGGCTCTTGGGTCCCCAAGGAAGCTACAGGTGCAAACCAGACCCGTCCTGCCCTCATGCAGTTTCTGCGCAATGGTTGGCATCAGAAAGCTTGTGAGAAAGCAATGTCACCGCCAAGGCCTTCCCTAGAGCCGCACACCCACAGGAGAAAGCCTTTGGAGACAAGCGGTGGAGAAATGCAGCCAGGACTGTCTCTCCCACCTCTGCTGTAGACCAGAGGCAGTGCCGGACCTTTGCCTCCCTCACTGCTGAGGGACTCAGAGACAGGTTTCATGAAGGTTAAAGGCTGCATCACGACTCCTGAGATAGAAAAAAGAACTGCTGAGATCGATCACCACTGGTTACAGTTTCTCTTGCTGCCTGTTGGCTCACAGTTGTCATCCAAACTCTTGTGACATTATGCACTGAAGCTAGGTAAGGTCTGGTCCTGACCTCCAAGTCCTTTGAAGTCAGCTGGACGGCACCATCAGGATTGGGCCCTGTGACAGCTCTCTCCATCCCACAGCAAGAGCTAGGTGCTCCCTCTGACCTATTTAAGCCAGGTTTCATTAGGCAGGAGCTGGAGTTCTCAGGGTCTGTCCCTGCAGTGCAAATCCATTCCTCATCCTGCTGCTTCCATGGCATTACTCAGGTTGCAGAGAAGGGTCCAGGAGGTTGGATCTGCAACCCAACGCCTACTAATGAACAGGCATCAAAAAGCCCCTCTGTAACCACTGCCAGAGCAAAGGGACATGCAAACCACTCTGCAATCACACCCAAAGACACAGCCATAAAAATAAAAGCTTTTTATTTTTTTTAATATACCATTACAGAAACATCTGAGTAGCATTCTCAACAGGACGGGCAGCTCAGCGGCCCCGGGGGCGAGCGCAGGCAGCCAGCTCCGGGGTCTGCCATGCTGTGCTCCCGAGCTGCCGCTGCTCTTGGTGCACAATGCCCCAGGCCCTCACCCTCGGCAGGGAGACCCAGCCCTCCCGGCGTCAAGGCGTCACCTTTTTGTAGGTAATGTGGAGGTGTTGAGTCATGGGCTGCGTAGTGGTTGCCATCGAGACAGTTTGTTCAAGTTTCCCATCAGAATTGAGCCTGAATTTTCTGGTAATCTAAAAAGGGGGTAAGAAAAGAAATAATGAAATCAAGCAAACAGCACGCACAGGCTAAATTCCTTACCTGCGCTTTCTACCTTCCCTTTGCCATCCTTGTGTTTGCTGTCAATGCACCACAGATGGAACGATATGCTCACTACGGCCACGTGAGTAAACGAGGAGACGTTTTCTCTCCTAAAGAAGGCAGCCCTTTCCAAAGTAGGAGCTCCAAGCCCCAAGACCATTATCCACACAGCAGCGCAGTGTCCTGGCACTACTACCGACATCACCTCAGCACAGACAGGCCAGCATCCCTCCACCAGAAGAGAGGCTCCCGGCTGGCGGCTCAGGGAGATGCTATGCGCTGGACGACGTCCCCAAGGCAGCCTTCAAAACCGCTCACGCTCTCTGCAGGTCCCCACACGGTGCCAGAGTAAGGCATTGCTCATGCTACAGGGGGAGATGGGAGCCTGCGAGCCTCGGCCTGCACCTGCAGCCCCGCAGGGGTTCAGCCCCAGGGCAGGAGGGAAGAGCGCTGCCGCCCATCGAGAGGGCTGCACAGGAGACATCGTCCGCATGCCTCCACCCTGGCAGGCTGTGAGTCTGTCTGTGCTGCACAAAATGTCAAGAGAGGCAATTTGGGGTTGCCCTGTGGAGCTGGACCACTTAGGAGCCATGCAAGCAGATGCTTGAACCCGGGCTTCAGCAGCTTGCCAAGTGGAGGAGAGAGCAGCTAAGCGTCGTGTTCAGCACGGGTTGTAGGCCTGCTCCTAGGTTTCGCTGAAATAAAGAAAAGTGGGACCATCCTTTTTGAACCTTAGCTCCTGTTGAAGAAGAATGCTCTGGAGGGCATCACTCCAGCTGCCTAGGAGCTGCAGGAGGACAACCATGTAACCGTGTGGATGACGCCAGGGCATGGCAGCTCCCTGAGCGAGCACTGCTGTAAGGAGGCAGCTTGGCACAGACCCCGCGCACCCAGCACTTTGGCCCTTCGCATGATTTCAGCACAGATTCACTCCACATCATCCAGAAGAGCTGTTTATACTGACTGGTGGCTACTTGCTGCTTCCTGTGTTGAATACAATCCCAGAGGTGAACAGAAACAAAGTCCCGGGGACGGCAGGATAACCTGCAAGCATGATTAATTTGCAGTCACTTAAACCAGCCCCGTTTCGAAATTCCTAAAATGCAGAAGCTCTTGCAAGTGCATTCGTTTCCAGTGAAGGTCACTCAAGGGCATATCCATGAGCTATCGCCAGTCTGTCTGCTCCAAGACAGCGTCCTCTCCATTAACACATGGGTTCCTACGCCTGCAGTGTGCCCTTAATGCCAATATCCAACACATCCTCCTTCCAGGAGGTTATTGCCAGCTAAGAGCAAAGCTACGCAAGGCTGCAGAGGACACGCTGCTATTCTAACATTCATGAGGGCAACAGCAGGAACAGGGTTATACGCAAATGATGTTTTGATTAATATTTGCTGATCAGATGGGACTTCCTTTGCAATGCATGACACTGTTCGTCAAATAACCTAAGCAGGAAAAGGCAATTAAAAGGAATACAAAAGACACTCGTCTTTAACAAGAAGTTATTTCACAACATGTGACCTTAGCTCAGGGTTTCTGAACTGCCCATTTTTTTCTGAACGGATCACTGCAGGTCAGACAATGAAGTCTGAATGCCCAAAGGAGGAAATGAAATGAACTGGACAAAAAAGAAGAGGAGGATTTTCTCTTAAAAGCAAGTTTCAGTCAAAGGCTGACTGATGGTACTGGGTGGGGGGAGGGGGGCAAGCTCCATGTACACCCAGGACGCATGGAGAGACTGCCACTTCCCACACAGGAGAGGAAACTTGAAGCACTGGGAAAGGGCTGTTGGAAATTGCTGAAGTCAAGGTAAGCAACATCCACTGGTCTCCCCTCATCCACAAATCCAGTTATTTTATCACAGAAGACAACCAGGTCAGCCAGGCACCATTTACCCATGGTAAAACCGTACTGACTGTGCCCAATCACCTTCTCTTTGATACGTGCAGAAATCTCCAGGGGCTGAAGTGAGGCCGACTAGCTTGTAGCTCTCCAGGTTGACCTTCATGTGCTTTCTGAAGATGGGTAACCCACGTGCCATGGGTCTCCAGTCATCAGGAAACTCTGCTGCTCTCCGCCACCTTTCAAAGATAACACAGCAGCCTTGCAGGCGCATTAGCCAGTTCCCTCAGTACCCACATACTGTGAGGACAGTCCTGAAGTCTGAAAATATTTGAAAACATGCCTGTTCTCCAGACACTCACAGAGTAACATGAGCAGGGTGTTTGCAAACAAACCCAGTCTAAGAGCGCTCCTCCACTCCCTGCAGAGCATCTCTTATCTATATGCACAGGGTGAGAGCTGAGAGCCACTCGCTCCTCAGAGAGGTAGGAAGAGTCTAATATGCTGCAATTGTGCCTTATGTCCCATCAGCATCGCCTCTAGCAGGGACAGACCCCTGGGGACAGAGAGGAGCAGTCCATGCAGAGAGCTCCCTGTGCCTCAGCACGGCCATGCCAGCGAGCACCTGCAACACAGCCCTGGCCCAAGGAACAGGTCTTCCTGCCCAAATTATGGCTCAGCCAAGTCACAGCCATCATGAATCACTTTTCAGCAGGAACACAACATTACGGTGAAGTTTTCTCAAAATAAGCAACTGGAGCAGCAGCACACGTGCCTTTCTCACGACACTTGTCGTCTCTTCATTTCCATAGGCTGTTCTTGGTGAAGAAGAAAATGCGTTGGGAGCTGGTTACCTGCCATGCCCTCTCATTCCACATCCTCCTTCACCAGCAAGGGCCTCCTAGATACTCACTGTGAGCAGTACCTACGCCTGAACTGCCCTCAGGTGCCAGGTGAGCATGGACCTTCAGCTCGGGAGGTTCCCTCTTCCAGCGTTCAGCCAAAACCAGCTTCGCAGCCCTCAACCAGTAAGACATTTGCTGGCTGGCTGTTCCTTTCCCCCTCTCCTCCTGCCCGTCTAGCTGCTTGCATTTCAGGCAGTGACTCTGAGAGGGCGGTCCATTTAATTTAAATGTTTGTAATTAAGAGCTCTGCTGCCTTGGTGATATCCATAGTATTTAATGGCTTTATTTCTCCTGCTATAGAAAGAAGGCAATACAGCTGCTCCTGGGAAAGCAGAAACCCAACAACTTAAAACACGCATCTGAAGGCAGGGGAGTTAAGATATTGTTTGCGTAGGCACATACAATTTTTGGCACGTCAATGAATTTAGGGAGCACTTATGACATCGGCTGCATCTGCACAAACTTGTGCTCCCAGTTATCTATGGGTTGGTTTTGGAGTGCATACAAACTAGGTTGCAAAATTAAGCCTTGAAGTCCAGAATAAGACAATACTGTATTTGCTGCAATCAAAGTAGCATCTTCTCTCCTAAGAGCCACACCTCACTTGTCACCCTTCAAAAACTGCAGGCAGTGACTTGGTTCACATGTTATCAGAGAAAACAAAAGAGATGCAAGAACACGCCAGTACCTACTCTTTGTGAGAGCTTGTTCAATCTTCCTGTCTTTCTCAGCTGCTAGTCAGCCAAGACAACTTCATATGTGACAGCTAGACTTCCAGTGGTGACCTCAGTATGCCACACTAACTCCAGCAGTGCCATCTTACTCACAGCTGGCTGTACCCCATCCAGCTGCGTCAACAACAAACCACTGTTACACAAAAAAAAAAGTCAAAAACCAAGAAGCAGTCAACCAAGACTGGAGCTGACAGCAAGTGCCCGGCCCTGACAAGCAGCCACAGATGGGAAGAGAGCCATAGCAACTTGTGAATGCCCTGAAAAGCAAGCAAGGAAGGTCTGCAAAGACAAGGTGGAGCTCCACTGAAAGGCAGGCATTCCTAAAATATCCTGATGAGGCCCAATACTGGACATACCTTATGCGTGCACCCTCATACTGTAATTAATCCAGAAGACCAGCATTAAGAAGTAACACCACTGCTGTACAAGGGTATTTAGACAAGACTTTCTTATTCTCTTCCCTAAGGACCTGCTACTGGCCACCGCTGGAGACAGGATTCTGGGTTGGCTGGTCTGATTCAGCACATCAGTTCTTATATCTTAACGACCCCTCTGGGTTTTGTAATGTACGAAATATCTTCTGAAGGCTGTTACAGAAAGGATAAGCCAGGATGTCATACAATATTTCCAAGAACTCCTGATGGCAATCTGTAATTAAAGCATGCTAATCAACCTGTCCTCTCAACTAGACACTTTATGGGGCTTGCAATACTATGTGAATGGCTCACTGCATGTGCACTCACCTGCTCTACATGGGGCTTCTTGGCAAAGGAGATCCTGGCTATGGAATGAGAAGCTATAGACAGCTCTTGTCCATTCACCTCCCCTTCCTCCACCTCCACCAGACCTAGTGAGAAGCAAGGTCATGTGTATTATTAGGCTACAAAGGTTACTTAACGATGTCACAATTAGGCTACGTAACAGACCACCACTCTCCCTGAGGAACTGTTTTATTTGACCTAGCCCATATCGACAACTGCAAATCCATGCAACCTCAGACATGTAATGCTGCTTAGAAAAATCTAGCCAGACTTACCCATACCGTGTGGGATGAGTATCTCACTGCAACTGGCAGTTTTCCCTTCAGCACCTGCTCTGGAGTTTTAGATGCAAATCAACTGGGTTTTAACACTCTTTCACTTATAATAATTTAGATGTGGTTCTGTCTCTCATTCAGTCCCTGTAAGGCGTGTAACAAATACCAAGGCACTACATCCAGACAGTGGGAGTTTCTCCTAGTTTAGGAGCTAAGAAAGATGACAGCACTGAGATTACTCTCCAAGACTGTTAAGGAAACAGTAGGAGAGAAGCTCCCCTGCTGCAGAGGCTCTTGCTAGTGCCACAGCCTGAGCAGGGCCTCAATAGGGAACCTGCTATACAGGTCACACCAAACACTACTGGATGGAGAGGCTGCAAAGGGGGTTTAAAACCACCACAGCCCCACCTTGCCAGGGCCACAAGCTCTACCCTGCACCGCAGAATCAAATATGGCAAGTGTTGACATTGGCAACAACAGTTTTAAGTGGGATGTTAAATCTGAACCTGCTTAGAAAAAGCAGATGGCCAAATATGACACTAGCAATAGAAGGACTCTAGACCCAGGAGTTCATGAACCAAGGCATACACCTCTCTTTCTACCACAGGGTCAACTGTGGCCAACTCAAGGAAGCAGCGGGAACGAAGCATCTTATCTGTACACGTTCCCCCTGCCTCTCCACAAAAAAAGACTAGGATGCTACAAAGGCATCAAGAATGTCACTGGCCACTTATCACCTGCCATCATTAAGGCTCAGATTGCAATTCTTGTTGCAGCAGCAGGGGTTCTTTTGGTTTACAAAGCTACGTCTGTAAATATCAACCTATTATTTGAGGAAAGGATACCCCTCAAGTCTCCTGCATAAGTGGTATTTCAACTTGCAGTCCTTTCCTGTCACAGAAAGCTAGAAAGCCACAGTGTCTGATCAAAGCCACAGAGCCAACCTAGAAACTCAATGGTTTTGACACAAGCTCATTTTTTAATTTATTTTCACTGTGGGTTCAGTGCCAAAGGGCAGTGATGCTGCTCTTTGGCACTGAACCCACAGTGAAAATAAATTAAATGAAACTGTGAGAGGTGCAATAATTTTCTGGAAAAGTGATGAAATGGCACAGCAGGGTAAGGACCTCTTCTTTTCCCCGGCGTGGATGTCAGGTGCGTACCTGTGTTCTGAGCACTGATGAAAGCCACCTTGTTAGTGTCAGGTTTCAGGCGGATGAATCCACATTCTCGGTGCATGGGTTTCCTGGTGTCTGGATGGAAGGCGTTGAACCTGAGGGGAAATCAGAATACAAAAGCTGCTGTTTGCTGCACTGAAAATACAGTGTTAAAAATACAGTTACTTTACAGGCACAGCTATTTCTTAGAGCTGGAGTAGGTTATTTAAGTTCAAGCTTCAGATTTTCCACAGCTCCTGGGTCTTTCTAAGAGCTAGCTCAGAAACTCCCTCAGGAAACCAGACATTTCACAGATGCTGAAGCCATACTGTCTCAAATACTTCCTTTTCTCAAATAAATATATGGAATTATATCATCTTTATTTAGCTTTTAAACCTGGCAAGTTGGATTTTTTTTGTATATTACTTGCTGCAGGCAGTAACAGAGCAGACTTATTTCTCCCACCACCCCCTGCAAAAAGAAAAAAAGTTCAGCTCAGATTCTTATTTATTCTTCAAGAGTCCTTAGAGTTATATGTTTGGTCACCCATAATGCGGGTGATTATATATATCACGCATGTTCATATATTATATTAGTGCTACAGCATTCCTGAGTCTACCTAGGTAACTGAATTAAACAGCAGCTTAAAAGACAATAGCAAGCTAGGTATCTATATAATGCAGTGGACTATCCTATTGGTGTTTTTTTTATTCTACACTAATCTCTTACTTTTCATACTGTTTTTCATAGAATTTCTCACTCTGCATCCTTCTACAGGAAAGGAGACAGAGGTAACCTTGGAGCAATTGCTGCTAAATCTGCACCCAGAACTCCCTCATGCAACAGCAGTTTCCAGACATGCCTCTGCTGTGCAACTGGGATGTGCCTGCTGAAAACAGCCAACACCAGTCACCTTGGCCACCATGACCTGTCCTGGGACTGGGGGTGTGCTGTATCATCAGCTGCCACCCCAATGGTAACAGGGCAAGCGTGCAAGAAGAGCTTGACCAAGAGGCTTGTCCAGGCGCTGGCATGTGGCAAGCTGGAACAGTTACTTATTAAAGAAGCACTGAGAGCTGAAAAGTCCAAAGCGTTTCCTGTGCAAAGTAAAATATAACGAATCACGCAGAGTCAACATTTCCTAGAAGACCAGCAGCACAAGGTGCAGCACATGGCACCCCTACACATGGTACAAGAAAACCATGGGCTTCAAAGAACTGGAGACAAGGAAGGGGGAGCACAGCTAAGGCATGGAGTTACGGAGGAGTCTGGGTGCCTTGCAGTTGCTTCTAGGTCTCTGTCTTCCAAGCATGCTGCCTATTTTCCTGACAATTCCCAGAGCTCAACAGCTCCAAGCTGTGTATCTCCTAGGCACACATACACACACGCCTACAGCCATGCTATAGCTCCTTCTTTTATTACATCTGTAAGCAGGAGTTTCACAAAACAGAATGATAGCAGTTGTAACGCTGTTACCTGAAGATTCATTTCTAATTAGACAGCTACTGCCAGCAAGAAGAATGATGGATTTTTTTTCTGACAATGAGGACAATACATCTTTTGGCTAACATATGCACCCAGTGCACATCATGCTAAAGTGGAAGGATCGGTGGTCTTTGAAAGGCAGGTATTGGAATTTGCACAAACAATAGTGGTGTCCATGCTGGGGCCATTTACCCTAAGCTACTCTCCCTCTTCTGAGTTACAGTCACATTCACAGCACCCTGAGTTACTTCTCACTGTGTAACCCTCAAGACTGGCAGGTCACAAGAACTGTACACTGCACCATGGCCACAGTCCTGATCCTGTACACGTGTGCTTCTGCATGAGTTCACAGGTGTGAATTTACTTTTGAAAAGCTCTGTAGAGTGCACTGTACTCTGGGGCTAGCGAATCTTCAGTGATTGCAGGTGTGCAGCCCTGCGTGTGTTGCAACAGCATGCCAATTAATCACAAATTTCAAAGGAAAACAAAAGTCAGACCATGCAGACACATATCATTACATCATCTTATTTAGTAGGTGAAAACTTGTTTACTTTGCCACTGGAAAAGAAAGACAACTGACAAATCTCACTGGAGCCATGCCTGCTCCAATCCAAAAGCTGCTGCTAACACCAATAAACTGCTAGACTTACGAGAAGTTGAGCATGGGCTGCCCGACGTGAGAGATGTGCACTTCTTCCAGGTACTGGAAGGGCTTCATTGTAGGGAAGGTGCCGTCTCCTGGTGGGTCTGAGAGCCAGGTGCCCAGCATCCAGGACAGGGGCTCCATCACAGGATTCAGCTGGGGAGTCTCTGTGGAGGAAGAAAGAACGAAGAAAAAATTCAGGGATCTGTGCTCTGCAGCTTGCTGTGAGCTGCTTACAGCTGGGTGGAGGTGAACACAAAACACCTCAGAAACGGTCCAACACAGCAGCAATGCTTTTCTCTAGAGCAGCATCAGCTCCAAGGTGCAAGGGGAGATGGGGAACAACAAATGGTCATGGAAAGTAGGTCTGTTTTCGAACCTGCTCTTGGCCTTACATAGAGCACTCTTCCAGGTGGTCCATTTCTGACTCCTCTCTGTAGCTCGATCTGAAGAGAAAGCCCCCTCCCTTCTAGGCACAAGGAAGGAGAAGACTGAAATCTCAGTGTAAAGAATTATCACTAAATGATAATTAAATCTCTAATGCTCTGACCTGATTTTTCTCAAGCACTGAGTACGTACCGTCCCTGTCTGTTTCAGAGCCCAAGGAACGAGTCCTCACTTCAGAGGAAAAAGAAAAATCAGGCTGTGTATATATTCAAGATCAAAGTTTGGCTGTAATTTTTCTGAAGAGGTTAACGACCTGCACTTGTACAAAGAGACAGGTATCGTTCAGAAGTTGTTCTGCTTAGGCTCTAGACTACGGCTAAGTGAAACGTTTTAAAAAGACTAGGGTGCCTGCAAGTTAAAGCATAAATGGAACAGAAAGCTACTTCCCTTTGTCATTGCATTTATTAAGAAGCAACCAAGGTCTGTTTCACAAAATTAAAACTTCTTTAACGAATCATTTTAGAAGAGCTTTGATAAGCAACAGTTTTGCATTTTGCTGTGATTTCAGAGGGTGTGACCTGAAAAAAAAATAAATCAGAGAAATGGAGACAGACAATTTAAAGCCACATGAACAGCAAAGCAGATCCATTCCTAAGGTGTAAGCAGGGGAAGCAATACAGCACCCCCATAATCTCAGGAAAGACCAATACCAATAGAAATTCAGTGCCCACTACTCTAGGTTCGCTACGTTATGCAGACAAGTATGACTGAAGTATACTTAAAGCATGTCCTCCTCCCACTCACATGATAAATGACTCATACTGGCATGGTGGGAGTTGAAGGGGGTTGTTTTCCACAACAAGTGATATTGCCTAATACAAGAACAAGCCGCCTGCCTGGCTGGTCTAAAAGGCATGGGCTAAGCTGCAGGGAGAAATTATGACCTAAAAAGGTGATGCTGTGGGTAAAAGTTTGCTTGATCAGTCCGAGTTTCACTGTGCTCAGTCCCAAACGTCAGGCTAAAAAGACTGAGTGAGGGGGAAGAACGGAGAGTACGCACCTGGAATGCCAAAGGAGGAGGAACAGAAACTTTCCCAGGTAAAAGAGAATTACCGCTTTTGTTATTTATTCTCCCACAGACAGCAGGTTTAGGAAGCCAGCCAGCATGTCAGTAAGATGCTGCTAATTACTCTTCTTTATCCTGAACTATTTTGCAAGTGAAGCAACATGAGAAAACATGAGAGCTCACTATGAAATAGGTGATAAAAGTCTACAGCATCAGAGCCAGCCTCTGCAAAGACCATCCTGCCAGCCTGTGGATTCACCACCAGCTTACCAAGGTGTTAAGAAGGGGTTCCTATAATCCATACAGCAGTGTTAGTGTACTGGACAGTATTTCATTGTATTTACCTTCCACCTGTACTGTGAGCAACCAAAGCAACAGAACATTATTTTCTGGTGCAGCAAAGACCTTAACACAGTGACGACTGATAACAAAAGTCCAAAATTATTGCTACAAGAAACCCCATACTTCTACACTGCTTCTTAGGAAGCAGTTTCCCTTTCTACTTTCATGTTGAGAGCATGCAGTTTTGCAAGTAAGGAGAGTATCACTACCCCATCCAACTGATATTTGCCTTTCACTTGCTACTGCATTTCTTTTCAAGCTTTTTGCAGGCTCAAACTCCCACCTTGGAAGGGAAGAGCAAAGCTTTGGAAAGGCTAGAAGAGACTGCAGCCTGGGCTGCTGCTGCCCTCTCCTGGGTCAGGAGGTGGCAACAACGCCTAGGAGTGGGATACTTTGTCACCACGGTGCTTGTAGTAGGGCACTTCATTTTCTTCTGCTTGCCAACCTTGCAGCATTTCAGGAAAAAGCATCAAAATGACAGACGAAAGAAATGGCTTTAGCCATTTCCACTCTTTAGACTTGGTTATAAGCCAAGAGAAGCCAACCAATTGTTTCCAGCACCCACGGTTTGACCCCATTGCCTGGCTGTGCAGCATCCAGCCTGGCTGGAGGTGCTTGATGGGCAAGCTACTCTCACTTCCAAAGAGCTGCACTTCCAGCCAGCTGAAAAGTGAAGATGTAACTGTATATCCTGAAGTCTACAGCATCTGGGCAAACAGCATGGCCAAGCACCCATTATTAGTTTTCCAAACTACCTGGATGGCAGTGAAGCCAACATGAGTTTTTTAGTTCTTATGTTGCTTGGAAAAGCCAAGAGCAACGGAAGTGCTGGTGGGGATAAGGACCAGAGACTCAGCGAAGTGCAGAAGAGTAAACATATCCTGATCACATCCGATGCAGTGCTCTTCTTACCTTCTATATCTGTCTCTGACTAGTGGACCGAGTCCTTTTTTCTCCCTGGCAGCCTTCTGTGCCAGAGGGCTGAGCTGAGAGAGTGGGGAGGCAGACAGGAGAGAAGCTGATTGAGTCCATCAGAAAAAAAAAAGTGATGATTTGAAAAGAAATTTGCTTCTTATGTCATGGATGGGGTGAGTAAATGCAAGACTACTGTAGCAACAAAAAGTGGAGTTTAAAGAGGAAAATACCTTTGTCTGCTGTGCTGCTTTGTTTCAAACAACAGGTTTATAGGTGCAGTCACTGTCAAGAGGAATTTCACTGACAAAGGAGCTTTCTAAAGATCTAAACTCTTGGCGCATCACTTTTACAAACAACTTCCTACTATGGCTTAACAAGTAAGTGTGTAGCAAGATCCAGAACACGAACCACATCTGAGAATTCGCAGTGCAAGAGACACTGGCCACCCTTCTGCACGTTTAAAGCTTCAGACTCAGATGGGGTCCTCTTAATGCTGGTTCTCTTGCATCCGCATGCAGAGTTTCTCTTTTATCTAACAACAGGGAAGGTCACGCTACAGCCTCTTTCTTAACAAGGACATTCCTGGAGCCACTTTCCCCTACCAGGTGATACACTTTCTTGAAGTCATTAGGGACCCAGCATCTTTGAGATCTCCGCTCCTCTACGAAATCTGACTGAAATCAGCCACGACGCTCACAAGTTCCAACAGCTTGGGAGACAAAAACCACAGGCACATAAGCAACCTGATCACCTAGAGCTCTTTTCTTCGGGAAGCCATTCAGGCCAAAACTGCAGCGCCCAGCTCCTGGGCACACGAGTCAGCTCTGTTTCACCATCTGACCCCACTTCATCCCTCTGAACTCACAGATGGACTGTTTCCACATCTTTCGCGTTCATAGAGGGTTTAGAATTCAAATCCCTCCCTGCACTGTAACAAAGTCAGACTGTAACCGGCAGTCCACACTTTGCAGTGGGAGATGGCAAGCTCTCCCTGCCATGAGACAAACCAGACAAAGCGGCTGGACAACCCCCTCGGGCCATGTCTACACAGGCTTCAGCCAGCGTGGCTCTCAAGTGGGATCCCTGGCACAGAAAGTTACACTGGCACAAATTCCTACACAGTTTTATCAGCAAAACTGCAGCACGAGCAGCCAGCTGGTTGCTAACAAGGCAGCTAACCTATTTCCCCTAAGCTGGGAAATACTCACTGCAGGAAACTTAAGGAAAAAAAAAAAACCAACAACAAAAAAAACCCACAAAACAAAACCCCAAACAACAAACCAACCAACTCACACAGCACCTTCTCAGTCTTCAAAGTGCAGAGTCTACAGCAACAGCTGGGCAGCCTCCTGCAGTCCTTTCTTCTGAGTCGCTTACTGAATTTAAATCATCATTATCAAGGTTCAGGTAATTAAGGAGCAGCCTTGGTCAGCATACTTTTCCCATATTTAAGTACAGAAGGTGGCTTTGTATTCTGCTGCCCTTCCATGAGTGTTGCAGCCCTTTACACACTTTGTTGATGCTCCCCCCAGTAAACCAGTAAAGCATTCCTGGCACTGACATGCTCGAGCTCCGTCTCTGCTCTAAAAGCTGGGAATGTGGTTATATTCACAAATTTTCATCTTACGGCCTATCTTAGTAATTCATTTCATGACCAAGCACCAATGTGTTATTGCCTCTGTTTCTAACCTCTGTGGTAAAACGTTCCAGTGCCTGTAGTCACTGTCAGAGTTCTCCTGCACTACAAAATACAGAGAAAACATTTTTAAAATTACACCACTATAAGAAACCCAAACATCCTACCTGAGCTTACCTCAATGTTTTACTTTCTCTCAAGTTTTACTTGGTTAGCGTTTTCCTTGCTTCCTAGTTGCAAGCTGTTTTTTTGTTGTGAGTCATTGCCGACTCACTGCAGAATTAAATGCTTAATGCACAAGCTGTATAGGCTACTAGGAAAAAAAACTAGAAAAAACAAGTGTGTTCCACTGAAGAAAAAAAAAGCCAACAGCAGAGCAAAAAGCCTTGTTTCCCCCCTCCCAACCGCCTCTCTCTCCAAGGGGGAGATGAAAGAACCATCTCCCTGATCAACCACGTCTCGAACCTGTTGAGCGTCGGGTGCCTGCACACCGGTTGCTCCCATGCAGAGCACGAGGCAGCTTACCTCCCGCTCACTGCGGGGCAGGACATGCTCAGGTCATAGGTGCTGTCAAGTCTCACCTAGCCTCTCTCGTGATGCCTTCTGCCACAGATTCAGCCCCACTCTTAACCTACGCACACATATTCCTACTCCTTATCTTCCTCTTAGCTTACGTTACAGCTTCCTTGTTCTTTGTAACACCCACTTACTCTATTGACCAGCCTTCTACCCTGGCTGTTCCCATCCCAAACAAGGCAGGGAAAAAAAAAAAAAAAAAAAAAAAAATCACAAGCAGCACCTGCCATCTCAGAATAAAAGCATTTTTCTTCCAAAATCTAGCTCCAAGTTAATATGCAGCTGCTAGGTTAGCAGTGCCTCCCCTGGCAGAGGCAATTTTTCTGACAGCACATCTCTGCAATCCATTATAAGAGCTTCGTTTTCAGGCTAAACTGGACAGGGACCCATTGCTGTTCCAAGTCCTGCTCAGACAGATGAAAAGTACAGCATCTTGCATCCTTGCACAACCCCACTTCTCTTCTCACTGCCACTGAGGAACACGATTTTGCTATTTGTTTTTTGCAACATGAACGAAAACCCATTGCCACCTTGATGGGAAACACCACCTCAGGCCCTACAGACCAGGCATCAGGACTCCATCTCAGCACAAAACCAGACATTTAATGTTCGAGTCCTTCTGCTTGTCCCCAAAGTTCACCAACGATGCTTCATTCACATGTAAAAAGTATTACAAACAACCCCATTTCTATGCTGGCTTTGTACAAATATTTAAAGACAAATCTAAGCTGGAAGGAAATATGACTTCCTACAGATTCCTAGCAAAACTGTAACCATTTTTCACATGGACTCATTTTGCAAACTCTCCTGCCTTTAATATGACCTTCATGAAAGCAGACATGCAGTGTTAAAGAGGCTCCACATATGCTCAAATGGCTGAATTCTAACAGCTTTACCTCTCTGGTAACTACAGACACTTCAATCCCATTGAATCATACCTGTGTTTGGTCCATTGCCAGCCATAGTTTGCAGAGTTATTTTTCTATTGCTTGGTCTAGCCCTCTAACCACCTTTGCTCACCAGAAAGTGTTTTGCGCAGGGTTGATAAGATGGCTATAAGGGAAGTGATCTCATGATTAAGTAAGACAGTTATCCTGGTGCCTGCTGGGAGATGTAGTTTTACACAAGGACCAAACTTGAGCATGTTAAGACGAGGTGATATTGTGAAAGGAGCACCTCAGATCTCCTGTCTGTGCTAGCACTGGGGGAGTATGATGCAGCAGAGGTGCAAAACCTTCAAGCAGAACAAGATCATAGAATCATAGAATGCTTTGGGATGGAAGGGACCTTTAAAGGTCATCTAGTCCATCCCCTCTGCAATTGGCAGGGACATCTACAACTAGATCAGGTTGCTCACAGCCCCATCCAGCCTGTCCTCAAATGTTTCCAAGGATGGGGCATCTACCACCTCTCTGGGCATCCCGTTCCAGTGTTTCACCACCCTCATCATAAAAAAAATGATTCCTTATATCCAGTCTGAATCTACCCTCTTTTAGTTTAAAACCATTACCCCTTGTCCTGTCACTATTGGCCCTGCTAAAAAGTCTGTCCCCGTCTTTCTTATAAGCCCCCATTAAGTACTGAAAGGCTGCAATAAAGTCTCCCTGCAGCCTTCTCCAGGCTGAACAACCCCAGCTCTTTCAGCCTTTCCTCATAGCAAAGGTGTTCCATCCCTCTGATCATTTTTGTGGCTCTCCTCTGGACCCTCTCTAACAGGTCCATGTCCTTCTTGTACTGAGGACCCCAGAGCTGGACGCAGCACTCCAGGTGGGGTCTTACCAGAGCAGAGTAGAGGGGCAGAATCACCTCCCTCGACCTGCTGTCCATGCTTCTTTTGATGCAGCCCAGGATACGGTTGGCCTTCACAGCCCAGAAGGCCAACTGTATCCTGGGCTGCATCAAAAGAAGTCAAAAGAAGATAGTCAGATAGTACTTGTGTATCAGAGGACAGTGCAGTTAAAATAGTCTCCCCTTCCCCAGGACAGTGGATCTGTATTTGCTCACTGGCTCTCCCTAATTTCTTCCAGTGTATCCTGTTGTCCTCCAGAAGATGAGAAGATGCATCTAACCTTGTTCTGCCTGGTGCACTGTGCCTAACCGCACTCCTCTGCTGGAAGTATTCCTCAGCCTTTGGTCCACGGACCTCAGAAGTGGCCCACAAAACAGAAGGAAGCATTTTCCTACCAAACAAGTGAGCAAATTTAGATGGAAAAGGTCACTGTGACAGCTGCGCAGGAAACAGCCCAGGGCTTCTAAAACCAGTTAGTCAGTCCCCCTGTTAAGACAGGTTGGGAAACACCGCTTGAGCGCATTGTGACAGTTCGAGCACACTGTGAGCCAAACTCACCCAGACTAAATCACCAGTCCTCAAGTGTGGCTGGCAGGGACTGCGTGTGCAGCAGTTTTGCAGAAACCTGCTCTTTCCAGCCAGCTGTAGTTTGGATGCAGCCAGCAGAAATTTACTTGTCTTGTTGGAGGAAAATACCACATGAGAACTAGTACCAAAATGAAGATCTGCTTAACGGGTGCGGGCCTAAAGCTCATTTTTCTGCTTGCAATTTTGCGGAAGCAGCTGAACATCAGGCAGCAGCAAAAAGAGGTCCTGCAGCATGTGGAGTTGGGATGCAGACACGTAACAACCTGCATGGTCAGTCCGGTCGGTTACTTTACTTACACTCCCCATCCCCAAGGCACTGCCTTCAGAAGAAAAAAATACGCAGGCTCAGGTTCACAGCTAATAACATCACCTCAACTACACATCAGATGATTTAGGACAACTGAAATGTAGCTACTAACAAAGACTATAATTATCATTAACCTAATATGTTACCTGACTGTATTTTTATGAATACTAAAAAGCCCTTCTTCAATTCAGCTTTGCATTACAGTAAGACTTAGTGTCTAGGCATAAACCAGACTCTACCCAGCAGTAGTCAGCAGCACTTAATCGGGTATTTTGACTGCCAGAAACTACTACTATGAGCACAAAAAAAACCCAATGAAAAGCAGATGAGCACCAAGATTAAACTAAAAACAAACAAACAAACAAACAGCTAGCCCCCAACAAGCCCTTTAAAAAAAAAAATCACCAGCCAAAGGTTTCCATAAGAACTTCCCATCACACCGAGCTGTAATCATCAAAATGATTCTTTTTCACATACTGATCTCCAGTTTTGTTGATAAAACACAGCAGAACACATAGCGAGTTGGTCAATTCATTATGAAAATAGACATTTTCCCTTAGAAAACAGAATAGGTAATTCTCATGTTCTTATAGAAGATATTCTTAATATATAATTCTCATGTTCTCAAACACATATGTATACGAACATCCATCTCAGGAAAGAAAAGAAAAATCATAGTGCTTACTAGAATAAAGAAAAACATCCTTCAGGACACTCTTTTAGCAATTAGTATCTCATTGAAGGTATACCAACAAAGCTACACACCTTTTTTCATATATATACACACACATATATATATGAATGAATGATAATTATGGAACCGTAAAATTGTATTTAGTTATTTTCTTTAGTTTGACACCAAAACAATACAAAAATACAGACCAGAAGGTACAAATAAGACTATGTTGATTTCCCATGGGGGAATAAAAAATTCTTTTCCCCCCTGTACCCAAATCAAAGTATGAGTTTTCCCATACTTTGGAAAATTAAAAACACATGGAAGGGAAGAGTAGCGTTGGGTATCGACCTTCAAGAATTTTGTCGGGATTTATTTTCTTCCACTTGAGTGAGGAAGCAGGCCATGCTATAATAGTCTGGAGAACATGTCTTTCTATGCCAGTATCATGTTTCTGACCATGTCTAATACTACATGGCTTTAGAAGAAGCCATGAGGTTTCTTTTTCTAAAGCCATGGCTTTAGAAGAAGCCATGAGGTTTCTTCTTTAGGAGAAAGAAAACTCATAATGGACGCTAAAATTACCGTGAGGGGATACCTAACCATCCATGGATGAGGACTTCTTCAAGAAAGCCTGAAGTCATGCATCCTTCACAAGACAACCCATTTTCTCAGCAGCCACACAAACATCAAACATCATTAGATGCTCCTAAACTCTTCCCCTGAATTGTGTCTTGCAACTAAAGTCATTGTGCAAAAGTTTTAGCAGCCGTGTATTAAAGCACTCTTTCTTGCAAGAGAAAGGGTTATGGCCCGCTTCAACTCCTCCACAACAACCTTTTTACATGACATCATCCCTCACTGAGTTCCCCTACATTTTCAGGTGTCTCAATTTTTTTTTTTTTTAATTGATAGAGAAGCCATTCTCCATCTCTTCCCACTTTATTATCTGTTTCCTGATGACTTTGCCTTCTGAGGGAGGAAATGATCAAACCGCACACAGACATTCGGTCATTAAAAGTGACCTCACTCTGTAACATGACATTGTCGTATCTGATACCTACCACTTCACTTAGATTTCATATATCCCCGAGTACTTAGTGCAGTATATGAAATCTAAGATCAGAAGTACTTCTTACATCACTGGAGAAGCCTACAACAGCTTTCCCAGATACCTGCTGACAGTTCATTAACACACCAAAAAAATTCACTGGCACACTCCAAAGGAAGGCAAATCCTAACAGGTGCTATTGAGTCATAAATAAGTTAAAATAATCCGGGAAGAAAAAAAATAAAATTCATCAAGAGAGTTGTCTGCAACACCATGACCTAACTTCCCATTCCACACCAGGAATCGCCTCAGAAACTTTTGGAACGTAAGAAATAGCTAGTGTGCGCAGAAACCTTGTTCTTTCACCTCTATCTGTTGGTTTAACACAAGCTACTACTTCTCCTTCCAAAAACGTACCTTTCTCATATCTTTTACCCACGACATCTTTAAGACATCTAACTTAAACAGCCTCTTACTGCTAAGAAAACAGTGAATTCTGCCTCAACACAAAGCCACTGGGAATACTGACCACAGTCCTGGGATAGCAGGCTGTTCAAGTAAGGGAAACTGATCCTCTTCAGCTCATCTAGCTTCTCCTTCAGCTTCCTGACTTGACTGTCAGAGCGACTGATCCTCTGCCTCAAAAGTTTCAACTCTCCATTCTTCTTTTCTACCTGCTCACGCAAGCAGCACACCTGACTTTTGCTCTGCCTGGAGGAGAAACAGTACGAGTGGAGGGAGTCGATGAGCTTGCAAGCTCCCGAGGCCGACATGATGACCTCGTTGATGGACATGGGGTTGGCATCTGTGTCACCCTTCCGCCCCACCACAGCCTCAGCGGCAGGCTGAGGGGTAAGGTCTGCTGGGGATGCCGACAAACCCTGGGAAGGTTTCTGAGGGGTCACAGTGAGGGATGAAGTAGGGGAGCCTTCCGCTACGGCCTTATCATGTCCCATAAGATGGCTGCTGCAGCTTGGTTCCACATCTCTCTTTGGCCTTTTCCTTTCTAGCTGCTCTTTTGGGAAAGATGGCCTCTCTCTGGCATGCTTAGAGGAAAAGCTGTAAGAATGAAGGGAGCCAATGAACTTGCAAGCACCAGAGGCAGGAGGCGTGAAGTCGTCGACTGACACACCACTTCTGTCTGCTACCCAGCTCCCCGTCCAGGTGGCTTTAGGACAGTCCTCCATAGAAGATCTCTCAGGTTTTTTCTGAGGTCCAGGCTTTGCAACCAAATTATCACCTAACATCCTTCTCCGAGGGCCGTCCAGCTGGCTGTGGAGGTTCTCTTCCTCCTCGGACATCGATCCGATTTCTGCTTGCAAAGTCGCCTCCTCCATCTCTTTTGTCCCTTGCATCACCATGAAGTCCTGGCCAGAAGACAAGGTCCTCTGAACTACCTCACGGCCTCCTTCCCTCGGGTCTTCTCCATCCTGCAGCGGCACCTGGCTTGCTATTTTTCTTCTGCTTCTGACATAATCCAGGTTGTCGTGTTTTTTCTCTGCAAGCTGGAAGATAGTAGGGACAGCAGTGGGCTTCAGCAACCGGTGCTGGTCTTCCAGACGCTTAGAAAAACTGTCTTTGGTGAAATGCTCGCTGCAAAGAAATGAATACTTGGTGGGAGTCCAGTTGTCTCTCTGAACAGCTTTTAGCCACTGAATCAGACGCTTTGAATCCTTCAGAGGGAATCTAAAAAACAAACAAACAAAAACCATGAAAAAGTAAGTTGCATTTTGGAAATCAGAAGGATTGGTACTCTTAGGTTTAGGAAATTCTCATGAAAGCTGTATTTTAACAGGTTATGCTCGTTTGAGGATTATTTCACTTTGGGCCGAAACACTCAATATTCGTTCCCTCCATTAACAGCCCCACTTCACAAACAGCGCAGAACTAAAAAGCGCTGTTTCCCTTTTCATCAGCAGCTGACCGATTATTCAGCTGCTCATCTACCCTACGACAAACGCCGCAGCCTGTCCGCAAATGAGGAGAAACGGAGGATGCGACGAACACCGAAAGCACCCCAGCTCGGCCAACGCGTTGTCCTCCTGCAACCCTGCTGATGTTTACGCCGGGTGTATTTAATAAGGTGTAACGATGCCTGGACTGAGAAAAGACCCAGAGCTGTTGAACTACCACCTTTTCTGCACGGGCTCGCGTGGCCCGAGAGAGCGACCTTCCCTCGGGGACTCACCCACGCAGCGCCCCCGGCGGGGCCCTGCTGCGGGCAGGGGCGGGGGCCAGGCCGAGGCGTGAGCCTGGGGCCCAGGCCCCGCGGCGGCGGCGGGCTCCCCGCTGCCAAGCCGGGTTCGGGCGGCGTTAAGGAGCCCGACGCCGGTCCCCGGCGCTGAGGGAAACAAAGGGCGGCCGCTGCCGCCCGGGCCCGGAGGTGCGGGGCAGGGACGGGCGAGGCGCGGCGCGGCGGGGGAAGCGCCGCGGGGGCACGCAGCCGCCCCCGGCCCGGCGGCCCGGCCGGAGCGGAGCCCAGCCGGGGGATGGGGGAGGCCCGGCCGCGGCACCTGAGGAGGGCCGGGGGCGGCGGCGCTGAAGCGGGCTGGGCGGCCGCCCTTACCTGTGGAAGGAGACGGCGCCCCGGTGCGCCTTCCCCTGCCGGTTGGAGCAGTTGGCGGCGGCGCAGCAGATCACCATCTCCGGCCGCCGCCGCCGCCGCCGGCCGGGCCCGCCCCGGCCCCGGCCCCCGCCCGCCGGCCCGGGCCGCCGCCAGCCGTACAGCAAGATGGCGGAGCCAGGTCACCCCGGCCGCCCCTCACCGCTGGGGAAGGGGTTTCTGTACGGCACTGCCGTCAACCAAGATGGCGGCCGCCACACGGCCGCCGCCATTTTGGCCGAGGCGCCGCCGTACAGCGCCGATACCGTGAGGCGGGTGAGAAAGGGGGGGAATCGCTCCCGGCGCTGCTCGCTTGCCTCCTCGGCGCTGCAGGGCGTCCGCCTCCCGACGAGCCGCTCAGTCCGTGGCAGCCGAGCCGCCAAAGGCGTTCCTGAGAGGGGCGGGCATAGGGATTTACCCTCCTGGGGAAAGAGGGGCGGGGCTCGGCCGGCTCCGTACAGCACGATGGTGGCGCCCGTATATCAGCGCTTCCCTGGGCGTACGCGTCATGGGCCGCTCCCGCCGACGTCGCGCGGAACGAGTGGAGCCCTTACGCACCACCACGCCGCCTCTCCTCGGCCCCAGCTCCCCTGCCGACCCACCGCCTCGGCCCTCTTCGTGTCGCCTCTCCGTACGGCAAAATGGCAGCTCCCAGTGCGCGGAGGAAGCCGCGCGGCGCACCGAACGGTGACGAGCGCCGCCGCCAGCCAACCGCCGCGGAGGCCGGCGGCGAGCGGCGCTGCTATTGGGCGGGCGCCGCGCTCGCGCCAGCAGCCGCGCAAGGCTGCGCTGGGGCGTATGTGTCGGTGGGGACGGCAGCGGCCGCAGCCCTTCGCGGGGCCGCCGCCATGGACGCAGGTGGGTGGCGGCGGTGGCGGCCCCTTCCCGCGCCGTGGTGAGGGTAGAGCGGCTGCTTTCCCCCTCCGGAGCCCGCGGCCCGGCCCGGCGGCCCCTTGAGGCCTGTGGCTTCCCGGGGCGGCCCAGGCCCGGGCGGCCCGGCCTTCCCCGGCGCTCTGAGGTGCGGCTCCTGCCCGGCTGGCGGCGGGAGAAGTCAGCGCTCCCCGGTCCGGTCGCTGCCCCGGGGCACGGCCTTGGAAACGGCGTCACCAGCTCCGTGGGGCCCTAAGGGGCCCGGCCGCCTCCCCTGCGGGTGGTTCGGGGCGGCCCAGCGATGGCTCCGCTGCCGCCGGTGTCCGCCGCTGCAGGCCAGAGGCGAGAGGGAGCCCTCTCCGCAGGGAAGCGAATCCCTCCTGCCCTTCCCAGCCTGTCTTTTGCCACCGTTCCCAAAAAGCATTGAGCTCTTCCGCGTTGTTCAGCAGCGTGGCCCGGGATGGGGCCGCCCGGGGAGCGAAGCGGCGGGTGAAAGCGGTGGCAGGGCAGCGTCCCGGCGCTCCGCTCCCGGGGCGCTGCGGCCGCCTTCTGCTGCATCGAGGGGTAAGGAGGCTTGGCTGCTTGTCGTGACCGCTCATCACCTTTACTGAGCGTGCCGGCAAAGCCCTTTGCGATAGAGATTTTATTTTCCTACAGGGAGAGAAAAAAAAAGAAGCATGTTGGTGCTTGGGTTGGGACTCGCTTCCTTCTAGCCTTCGCGTAGTAACAGCTTTCATCCACCCTCTGCAGAGATAAGTGTTGTTCCATAATAACGAACGTTTTCCTGTGCCGCGTGGGCTCCTCCTCCGCATTGGGCGAGCGTGCGTATGCGGAGGGAATCCATAGCTCTCGTCCCTCTTGACTTGGTTTTGTTCTTGATGTAGGCACTGCTGTTGTTAGAGTAGTCCTGTTGATAGCATCCCGACTTTCTGCCTGGTGTGTCCTTGCACATCGTTGCATCCAGTCTCTCACGCCTGGGAACAAAATGCATTCCAGCGAGTGAAATTACACAATCTGAGCTGGGAGATATGTTTGCTTTTCCTTTGTGTGAGCATTACAAGGCTTATCAAGGGAAGGAAAACCTCGCTGTGGTAGACGGTAAGGCTGGATCTCCTCTATGCAAGGAGGATGTTGGTCTCTGGGCTTTGGAGTAATGAGGGCTCAAGCCCCTTCGCGTCCAGCCCTGCTCCTGAGACGATCGGGGACCTGACAGGCAGACTTTGAACTGTTTGCTCTGGGCCTCCAAGAAGGCACCGCTCTCCAGTTGACTGACTTCCTGACTGTCTCTTAACTCCTCATTGTTGCTAAGATAATTGGGATTTGTCTTGTTTGAAAGAGGTTAGGGGAAAGAAAAGACTTAATCTTCCTTCTGCAAAGGCCAGAAATAAGGGTTCAGGCTGTTCTTTGGTTTTCTGTTTTCTAGGCATTTTTCAGCAACAAGCTTTACCAACACAATAAATTTACCTTCTCAACTCTCTTTTGAAACATCCTACATCCAGTAGTGTTCCTCCTCTCCACTGACTTGGGTGATGTACCTTTATCAGCTGACGGAGGTGATCGTCCACCCCATTTCTGATTCTTTTGTGGCAGTGTTAATTGGAGGCTGAAGGACTCAGGGAGAATGTCTATCAGACATTGCAGGCGCTGCCTGAAGGGTGTTACTGTGTCGGAGGGAGAGGCCACACTAGAGACTGGGAGGAAGCCCAAGAAGCAATTTGGGAAGGGAGGTATTGCAAAGTGTGGTTTTCCTTCAGTGTGATGCTCCAAATCTCTGCTTCAGTATTTTGTATAAAAAGTTTTTCGACAGAACATCTAAGCTGTGCAGGCAAACTGTAACCAAGATGATTGACGCTGGAGTGAACACGAGCTGTTTTGCTCTGCGAACCACAGGGAAAATCGCTTGCCATGTTTCTATTTGAGTCATCAAAGTTTTGACTTGTTGTTACTTGTTTCCCAAGGCTGACAGAAAAACAAATAGCTTTGGGTTTGGTAAAGCAGGTAAAGTTAGTGGCTGTCAAGGACTCAGTACTTGCCGTAAGCATGTATCTTGCCTTCAGCACATTTGCAAACTGACATCACCAGTCAGGGTCTGCTCCCCGGTGCCTGGCTGCGCTTCTGTGTTTGTTTATGTGGGAGCTTATTACAAGTTGGGATAATGTTTTTAGCTTGGCTTTTTCATTGTACAGCTTAAGAATATAAGAAGGGAGGCCAAATTTCACCCTCTGCCCTAATTCCGTGTATTGAGACAGTTTTTCTTCGTCTGTATCAAGATGGTGCTATATAGCTTTTCAATAACCTTGCACGTACTCATGTTTAGTAAACTGATATTGAAAGTTGCTGATACTGCAGGCACATGCTGGGTATGTCAAGGGTTGGTTCTTTGTGCTTCATACAAGGCAGGGTTTTGTGATGTGGCCTGTTATCTTATAACTGAGTAGATCTAACCACGTGCACAAAAGTGAAAGAGAACTCAAACGTTCAGGCTTAATGCTGGTATTTAATGTGGTTTTAGTTTGAATGCCTTTACCTAGGTTGTTTAATATAGGTGTTTTCTGTAGTGGTGCATACAAACCTTTGCCTTTTCTGTTGGGGCTTTGTAGGGAGGCTGTGGGATGAGAAGGTGTTCTGGGACAGACCCTGTGGAAGGTGTGCCCATGGGGCAGAGATCCAGCCAACCTGCCATCATTCACAGCATGCCTGAGGCTCCTGGAAAGCGAAGCTGCCTTTCTGAGGGTGTGCTTTGCAAGGCTGAAGCTCTTGGCTATTTAACTATAAATCCGTTGTGCACGGAAAGAAGTGGAACTGTTGTATTTGATGTGCAGTTGAATTTTCTGCAGAGGTTGCTGCTCTGCTGTCCTGGATGCTCAGAGGTTGGTGTTTAAAATAGATTGAAGGCTTCTTGAAGGTGAAGTTTTGGAGTGCTGACTGAGAAATTTGCTGATCTCACCCGACTTTTGCAGCTCTGAAAGGAGCATCTTCGAATAGGATTTCTGCTTGGTGAATTTCCAGTTTTATTTATTTTCAGACCCTTTGCCTCTGACTCTAAGTGAGAGAGAAAGGCTCCTGTGCAAGCTGTGACACTCTTTGTACCCCTGCCTGAATTGTTTGGGTCCCACTAGCTCATATTTAGTTCATCTGGGCAACAGCACAATGGATGTAGTTTTGAAAAAGTGCTAGAGCATATGAAGGTAGCTGTTTGTAAAGGAAACACATGGTAGCTTCAAGCCTTGTGGGGATTTTATTGGTCCCATTATAAAATTGTTGATACTAAGTCAGAGCAATCACTTGAATTTTCCTCTCTGCAAAGGTGAAACCTTAACTCTTGAGTTTAGTGGTTGTGCCTTTTCAGATGGTGGCAAGTATTTTCTTCCAGAAAACCACTAACGTCTGACCGCATCTTTTGGATACGCAGCTGGACCTATGGGACCTTTGCACAGAGCCCAGATGTTGGGCATTCAGCTGAAGGACTGCAAGTCTGGGACTCTCCTCCTGAATGTGCAGTGTCATGGCACCTGCAGTTTGCCTGTGCTGCCTTCCCTGAATATGCAGCTGGTCCAGCAGGCAGCCTGGGAATCCCTCCCACCTGCTGACCCCTTCCTCTACTAGGTTTGATCAAAGGGGAGAGACTCCAGCAGATCCTTGTTGTGAAGCTGCCAGTTGCAAATCCTGTGCTTGCTAAGGACCTGGTGCCCTATGAAATGTGGAACCGCAGAGGGTGTGACATTTGAGAAAGCAAGGAAATGTTGCTAGGAAGGGGAAAGAGGGATGGTGGGTAGCTTGATAGTTTCTGTGTAGCATCCTTGCTTCAGTCATTTTATTTAAGCTATTTGAGACTCTTTTGACAGAGAGCTGGATTCATGGCAAGCTTGAGAACTCACAAAATAAATCACAAAATATTCCTTTGAGCTTTAAAACTTATCTGAGAACTTCAGTTTTTATGTTAAGAGATCGTATCTGGTAACACACTGAATTTTAAAAAATCCTAACAACTAGCCTCTCTTTGAGCTATCAGAATAAACTTGTAATGTCTCATCTGAAAGGAAAACTTCTGAAAATTAAGGGAGAAAGTAGGAAGTGATGCACACTTGAAAACATCTGCAGAGGTCACGTTGCTTTCTTCCCTGGAAAGAAGTATCCAACATTGAGCAAGAAAGGGGTGAAAGCAAGCTAAGCTATTAGGTAAAGATAGACACAGAAAGCATGGACTGCTGGGGATTCGTAAAGTTTGACTAGTATATGGTAAACAAATTCTTAATTTCACTGCTAAAATTTGTTAGAGGAAAAGACTTGGTTTGCTGGCACTTTTCTGTGCAAGCAGAATTGATTTGCTTAGCTTGCTGTTGAGAAGTCACATCATGGGACGGGAATGGGAATGTGTGGTCCATGCTATCCTAAATGTGCCTGCAATAGTCTCTAGACTAGTTCACACAAGGAACACACTTTAAATCTTTTGGGCTAGGGTTAGGTCCACAGTCTAATTCAAAATTTGATTTAGGAGCCAATTTTTATCTCTATTGCCAGGGTTCCTGCTTAAACAGTAGCTGATTTTGGTGATGGTGTCTTGCTGCTGCTACTTACATATTTCCTTTGACATTCGGAATTGGAGGTTCAGGTCAGAAAGCCCAGGGGCAGAAGGCTGGTGAGGTATCTACAGGAGGCCGAAATGTCTTGTGTAGCTTGTTTGCCCAAGCACAACATGGAATATCCTAGACGTCTGGAAGGAGGGGAAGCAGAACCTTGTGGTGACTTTCTGGAGATATTGTTTACTTGATGCAAATCAGCCATGTTGTTATTTACTGGTGTTCCAGATGATGCTTTGGAAAGCTAAGCAGGGAATGGCTGGGAGGAAAGCTCATCTTCTACAAATGTCTTCTACTTGTGAGAAGGGTGAGGCCTCCTACCTAGGCATCACCAGAGAAAAGCAGCAGCTGACTCTCCTGGGAAGCAAAAAGTAAGGTGTGCACCACAGAGGGTAGTGGCTCTCATAGAAAACGGTGCTGAGAGGACCTTGTGGTCATTTAGTCCGTTGCCCTGTTTTAAACTCGTGTCATGTTACACAGGTTTTATTGCGTTTGCTGTGAGAGATATTTTCAACAGCCGATTTAAAAGTTACAGAACAGCCTGGCTTAGTTCTGCTTTAAATTTTATAGGTGGTTTGTTAGAATTGACACCTACGAAATTAGATGGTTCATTTGCAGGGTTCCCAGGCCACTTTAAAGTGCCTTATTTTCAAATACAGACCTGGAGCACAGTTCATCCAGCTCTCCTTTTTTTTTTCTCTTTTTTTTTTTTCTCCCCATTGCCTGTGCCTTCTGCATGAAAACTTAAGCTGCCCTGATCCAAGGCAGCCTGTGCTGCTGAGTTGTTCTGTAGTGGCCATGTAAGAGGAGGTGGATATCTAGGCACTGATGGCTGCCATGCTGTGAAGGGAACCAGTAAAATAGACATGAGGTTTGCCTGTCACCTGTGAGCGAGTACATCTCTGCACAGCTCTGTGTTCCTCAGATTTTAGTGTGACATCTGTAAAGGCGGTGCTGCTGCTCGAGCGGCAGGCTGTTTTCAGTGCAGGTGATGACTTCTTCTGGATTCATTGCTTCTTGAGGAGGGACTGACCTGCGGAGCAAGGCTTAGTTCCCATCTTAATGCGATCTGTGCTTTTTGTGTTCCACCACCAAAAAATTATATTCTCTGGAAGAAGGATTTTAATCACTTTGCTCACTTGAAAAGAAGACCTTGACATCGTTGCTGATGACTGCTCTAGCATGCACAATGGTGCCTGTTCTGGGAAGCAGAATGCAGCTGTCGGATGAAGTCCTAGACATTTTCCTGACTGTTTTCTGCACCGGGCAGAACCTGGAGCTGACCTATCCTGGAAATCCCTCTGCTTTTCTGCCTGTGGAGCAGCCAGGAGTGAGCCAGGGCTGCATCAGCTCTCTGTGCCTTCCAGAGTTGGTGGTTGCAGGGGGAGTCATACCGTTTCTTGCCAGCTAGAGCCAGGTGCTCCGGGTGTGTAAGTTGCTGGTCCACAGCACCTCCAATTCTGCAGTTTTATACAATTTTTAAAACACAAGGAAAAGCTATGAAAGGTATGTAATTTCTCCTTTCTCTTTCTAGCTACTCTTACCTATGACACTCTCAGGTTCGAATATGAAGAATTCCCTGAGACCAAAGAACCCGTTTGGATCCTTGGCCGGAAATACAGTGTTTTTACAGGTATTTTGCATGCACGGTGCCACACGCTCTAATGCTCCAGAGGACTTTGTTAGTGTTGCACTTTGCTTTCTGAGCAGCAAGGTGACTGCAAACCTTATAAGCACACTGCAGAGTGTGTCTGTCTGCTGGCGGAGCATGCAGACTGTAAGTGCTGTGCTTCTCTCCGTCTGGCCATCTCTGTGGACTCTAGAATATTTTTGTGCAGAAAGTTGCCATTTAGTAGTTATTGGGACTTGTGTCACGAGGCCAGGATGGTTGAGGCAAGGATATAGCTCGGGGGAAAGGCAAGAAAATGGTTTACTGCTTCATAATTTATCTATGGCCATGGTGTATTTGGGTTGATTGCAGCTGTTTCGGGGGGGGGAAAAAGAAAGTTTCTTCTGCACAGCGGCACTGTCCTGTTCCTCAGCCAGATTTTGGCTCTCTGGGCACACAAACTGAGTGAGGAACAGAATGCTGTTGTCATTAGGAAAGGTGGGTGAGAGATGGATTTAGCTATGTTTGGTGCTACCTTCATGTGTGTGCCTTTTGATGCTGAAAAATTTTCAGAGAAAGAAGAGATCCTGTTGGATGTGACCTCTCGGCTTTGGTTCACCTACAGGAAGAACTTCCCTGCTATCGGTATGTACTGTGGTTGAGTCTAAGTATATCCTGGAATTGATGATAATCTGGTTATTGCTACCTAATAAAACAGTCCCCACAAGCCTACCAGTAATTTGCTTCCGATTATAGGAATCTGAAATGCGCTCCATTTAATTGTTAGGATAGACTTTTTGTTTATCTGATAATGAGAATTCCTCATCCCCTTGGGTATGAGGGATAACAGTGATTTTAAAAAGGACACAAGAATGAGTTTGGGAAGCCTACCTAGAAATATCCTTTCTTTGAGCAACATGGGAAGATTTTTGTACTTCGTGTTCATTAAATCCTACATAAGTCTAACGTGAAATATTATTTAATGATGGTCTTGGGCTTGAAGTGGATTAAAGACATGAAAGCTAGAAATATGATACAGAAATGACTGCCTTTGTGCATCTGCTCTGGACTGCGTTGGGGGGTTTTGTTTGTGTGAGTTTTTTTTAAAATGCCTGAAGTGGCTGTTGCACACAGGAACTGTAGTAATATGTGGAACATTTCCCAGTGAACTCGAAGGAGGACATCTTGGTTCCTTAAGATATTCTGCATGGTCACTTCTGTGGTGTTGTTTTGTGTACGGGGTGGAAGGGGTATCAGAAGAGATCTGAGAGCAAGTAAATGGGATTCCAAGCCCCGTCCGTGTTCCCACTGTCAGTGTCATCCCCAGCAGTTGATGGGGACAATGGCTCAGTTTGGAAAAGAGACTTCTTCGTAGCTGATCCTTCTTGCTTGTTCTGTTCTTTCTGTACTGGGAAACGCTTTGGCTAACAAGGTATGAGACATCTTTGATGCAGTTTAATCCCTTTAAATTCATGTTTGTGAGCCATAGTTAAACATGTGTTTGAAATTGAAGGGTCAGCATGCGTTTAACTCTGGCTCATAAATATGATTGGGGTTTCTATGTGAGTTATTAAAGGGTGGGGAGTGGGAAGAAATCCCATTTTCTGAGTCATTTCCCATTTACAGTATAGATACAGTTTGCATGTCATACAGTAAACCTTTTCCTTTTCAGTCTTTCTTCTCCCAGTCATCTCTTTTATTGTTGGCCACTTCTCTCTGTGCTTGCCTGCTTAAATATTGTAAGCTCTTCAGAGGGTAAGGGGAATGTCTTATGCTAATTTTGTAAAGCATTATCCATTCTGGATGTTGTGTATGTTATAAATTGCCGGCAAAATTATAGAAGATAGCTGCTAACCATCCAGAAGCTGATTAAATAGTTCTCTTGGG